>NC_057920.1:52897403-53497403 GCF_018873765.1 Telopea speciosissima
TGAAGCCGGATTTTTGAAAAGCATTATTACCGCCTAGCCGGCGTAAGATTCCATTGCATTTTCTTCCATTACAACGAATCATCTTCAAATTCACGTGGACGTAGCATATCACATTTGGTGCTAACCACATTAAAATCTCTCGTATCATCTTTCGTTTATTTTGTTTCTTCGTGTTTCATGGTGTTTGTTTTATCACTCTTTTATATGGGGAAGGATTTTGTACCCAGTCATGCACGATCATGCATAAAACCATTGGATGGGAGATTAGGGTGTACAATGCACTTCCGTTGACTTATTTACCTTACATTTATTCAAACTCTCTTACTTAAAATTTATTTTTTATTCCCCCTGAAAAGTAAACTTTCACCTCTCTTTCTCCCATGTTAGTTTGAAATCCCTAAATTACCCATGGGGAATACAGCTAACATAATTTCTCTCTTCCCGGGCTGGGTAAAGGGAACTTGCGTTGTGCTCCATATCTCCCAATTAGCGATGGACTCTCTTGTGGGGACGACATGAATGATCTCCTTGAAGAACTTGCAAACAAAGGGTGTTGGGGCATCTGGTTTTAAGGTCTATAGCAAGAATTCCAGAAACAAAGATGGTTGGCTTGCAGTAATTTACCAGAGAGAACGGTATCTAATGCAGGTTTTGAAACAGACCAAACATATTGAAGCATCTAAAATATGAAACAGAGTTCTAGGGGAGGGAGTAGAAGATTGAGTTTTTTGGTTTTTGGTTGTAGGGTAGATTTCAATCGATAGGGATGGGAATGCAGAGAAATACAAACCAAGCAGGAGATCAGTCATGACTACACAAAAGGAAAAGGAAGTCTTGTTTTGCTCTTTATTGTATTAAAATCAAGATTTCCTCACCCTTTTTAAACTCGGCAAATACCCATTAAACATGATTGTTATTGACAGTGGTTGGGCAGGGGTTGTGCAGAGGGGGTGGGGTAGGGCGGGGTGAAAGGAGAGGGGGTGGGTGAGAGGTGATGGCAGGGCAAAGGGTGGAGGGAGATGCCGGAGACATGTTATGGGTTTGGCCACCAGAGGGGTTTTAGATAGGAATATAAAAGTGATATTTGAAAATCCAAATTTGATTTGCATCTGTATTTGTCTAGAGGTATCCAGATTCAAATTTGATAATCCGAAAAAACAATTATATAAGATCTGAATATATATCTAACTAATAATAAAAAATCAAATAGCCATTGGATCTTCAAAGAAAGGGTGGCGGCAGCGCGGGCGGGGAGTTACGTAGAGAGGGTGGAGCACGTGTGGTAGTGGTTGTAGGGCTCATGATAGAGAAGAAAGGGTGAGGCGGATGGCAGGGCAAGGGCAGGAGGAGATCCGAATCTAATTCGATCTGTATTTGCTTAAGGGGTGTGGCCACCAGAGGGTTGTGGGTAGGAATATAAAAAAGGATATTTGAAAAATCCAAACTAGACTTGCATCTGTATTTATTTAGAGGTATCCAGATTCAAATTTCATAATCCTAAAGAACAATTATAAGATCCGGAGAATATATATCTAACTAATAACAAAAATCAAATAGTTAATGATCTTGAGGGTTTTTCATGATTCAAACAGGTTCTAGAGAATTAGGAAAGAAAATCATGAGACATGGATTAGAAATTAAACGCTGTATCCAAGAGAGGAGAAGAAGGTCCGGGTTACCTAAGTCAAGGGATGTAAATGGATGGGGTCTAAAACAGGAATTAGATTCACATTTGTATCGGTTTATGGCTATCCATATTCGTGCCGGAATATCCGATCCGACTGCATCCTAATCCATATTCAACATCTCAATCCGATCACATCTGATCCGTGATTTGTTCTCTAATCCAATCCATTTACATCTCTTGTTATGGGAGGAGAACCTAGCAGTGGGTAATTTAGAGATTTAAAATTACTAGGGAGAAAGAGAGGTTAAAAATTGGTTTTCTACAGAAATTAAAAAGAAGCTTTGACTAGTGAAGTTTATAAATATAGGGAAATGATAGGGGCCTAAAGATTGGATGATATAGATTGTTAGGTCTAAAGATTGGATGATATAAGAAATAAATCTATTAAGAGAAGAAAATATTAAGAACAAAGGAAATATCATAATGGGTAAATAATCCACTTTCCGCTAGTACAAAAGCATTAACGGGGGGGTAATAAATTGTCCTTAAAATCAAAACTCATTAAGAAATCAATATATCGTATGAAACAATTACCAAAAATAAAAGTTAAATAATATTTAGATCATCATCCAAATGATAAAGGATAAAAATATTAAGAGAAATGATATAAAATATACTTTTTCAAGGAATTTATTGAATTTTTCTGACTGATAAGTACTTTAGTGGAAGTTTTTATTATCAAATTTAAGATTTTTAATTAGTTGAAAAAAAAATTCCATTCATCAAAATGATTCAATATGTAGTGGGTCTTAAGAGGAGAGGGCCCATGAAATTTGGTATGGATAATCCAAAGGACATCCAAGCTATATATCTAATGGGGATGTTTGGGTACAGAACCGTCAACTTACTTTGGAACTCCCTCAAACTTGGGCCATATTCTTAGATATTCAACCCAAATCTGGGCCCATAATAGCCCATTCTTTCTAAGAGCATTAGACCATCCTGACCCATTTGCACATTCATTAATAAGAGCGTAAATTTTAAGCCCCGCATCAGTAAGACCGACTCTGTCCTGATCGGTGAAAGCTCGAAACCGATCGACATGTTAGCTAAATGTATTGGGCTAACACATTTTGGCCCAACACGACCGGACACGTTAGCTAAATGTGTTAGTTCAGCACACGTTAACCAAACATATTGGGCACAATGTTGGCAAGGAGATGGAAAAAGGGGCACCCAACTAACATGTTTAAGCATTTTTATGGACCGTTTGATTTTTTCCAATTACACCATAAATTCCTTATTTTATCTCATTTATACTTTTCAATCTCCATGATTAATTTACCATCTTGCATCATGTAAGCTTTAAATAAAGGACAATGAGCTGAGTAAAACATAGAATTGATAATTGTATATTATTAACTATGAAATTGATGGACCAAAAATAAATGAGCATTATAATCAAGGCCATATATAATGTCCAAATGTCATCATATGTATGAAACCATTGAGATGGAGAGCCATAGAGACTTCTGTGATGAGATTTAGCCCATGGATGTCTATTAGCCCATTGAAGAACATTCTCTCAAGTAAGTTCTTATTTCATCTCTAAGAATTGAATCTCATTAGGAGCTTTATGGACCAAACTTGGAAACCCAATTGTAGCCCATTTTGTATGAGCTTGTTTATAGCCCATTTAGTACAAGCTCCGATTATAGATCGATACCCGATCAACCGCTTAGAAATGGTGGACCATGCCTAGATAAGGACGATTACTAAATAGGCCTGGTCATGCGGATCTTAAAGTAGGGGAATCGATTAGGGCCCGACCGAACCGACCGGGATTGACCGATTGTCACCCCAAAGACATTAAGAATATCTTCTTCCATTAACATTCTATTTGGACCCATTCAGCTTAACTCCTATATCGAACCAAGCTATAACTAGGTTCAGAACTGACCCAAAACCAATCTAGTAAAAGATGGAACCAACCCCTAAACCTGTGGTCGTATCTAAAGGGCTTGACTCCATACGCCTCCCCAAACTGCAGCACTAAATTGTTATCCCTTAGGTTCCCGCCTAACATGAAATTTAATCGACTTCCAGTGGCTCAACATATACTCGGGGCTCATAGTTAGTAAGTTCGAACGGCATTAATACGGAATGGATATGTACGTGAGTCAAACGGACTATACGGCAATAATACTTTTCAAAAATCCGCTAATAATACGCCACAGGCATTAATATGGCACGGTTTAATACGTGTATAATACGGCCCGGAAAATCCGAAAAAAAAAAATACTGTATATATTCACTATGCAAATGTGTACATGTACACCTAATAAAAATAATAATAGCATTTACGGATGTGCTCTAAATATATAGTTTGATTGGTTAACAAGTTTCCAGATTCATTACATTCTTTATTGTAGGGTTTAAAATGACCAATCAAAAGGATGATTGAAATGAATATTGCTTATATCCCCGTTAAAGCAATAGAGATTAGAGAGAGAGGGAGTTGTTGGTTGCAAACCATGATGACAAATGGAAGGGGAGCTATGGAGAGGTCTCGTGGAAAGTAATAAAGAAATGGCTAAATAGGTATGAGGGAAAGGGAGATAGATGGTTATTAAATAAAATCACCCAAAACTAATTAAATTTACTACTTACCATTAAGAAGAACTTCTATAAAAATGAAGAGGAAAAGAAAGAGGATAAGGTGGGCAAACAACCCCAAGCACGGAAAAGTGATGGTTGTCTCAAGAAACAATAGGTCATGAACCACCGTTACACATTGCTACAGAGACACCACCACCACCATCACCACTACCATCACTATCACCATCTTATTACTTTCATGTTATAAGCACAAACACAGATGTGAAACAGTTACATTTTTTTTTTTTTTCCCACTTTAATTTACTCTTTTACATTTGGAAATTTGAAAAGGGCTGTGGTGTGAATCACACCGTGATCATGAAGTGTAGAAAATATTATCTTAACATAGTAAAATAAATGAAAAATAAGTCAAGAAAATATTCTCCATCTATCAGACTACAACAGCTTTTGACCAAGTCAGAAAACCAGAAACTACAAGTTTGAAAATAAAACAAAACAAAACAAATAGTCCTTTTCTTCTTCTAAGCTTAGAGAATAGAAGAGGAGAGCATAAATTAAATTTGAAAAAAACTAAATCAAAAGACAAAGGTTCTAAAACACTACGAGCTAATCAGGAAAATACCTTAAGGAATTGCCTCATGCCACCGCCGACTTGGACGAACGCAAGAAGTACCGCGCAATCGCCGTGAGAACGTGGGAAGAATAAGAAGAAGAGACAAAGAGGAATGAGAAGGGGAACCAGTCACATCGGAGAAAAGATGGTTTGGTCCGTGGGTGATTTTAGGCTTTTTTAATCTTACGATTAGTCTAGAATTGGTTTAACGGTTAAGATAGTTTTTAGTTTTTTTTTTAATATATATATATATATATATATATATATATATATATATATATATATATGTAAACGTATTATATGTATTATACGCCGTTTATCTCGAGTATTATATGTCGACTCTTAAAATGCGTGTATTTTACCGACTCTAAAGTATTATACGCACACGGAGTTTTTTTTCATTCACGCTCGAGACGCATGATAATACGTATCCGACCAGATACTTCCTTCCATCTCATGGCTATCCCAAGAAAAAACTATCACGACTTGGCAATGATTCCAACCTCGTGCATGATGGCGGGGTGCTGTGGGAGAGAGGTAGAGCCCTGGCAAAACTATCACGACTTGGCAATGATTGCAACCACAAACATAAACGCTACACTTATTCACATTTTCATCTCTGTGGCGATCCCAAGTCCGGCATTACTCACAGCACTTGAATCCCATCAATAACATTCACCACACATTTGCATAGTTATCTCATTCACCAATTCACATGAATCCAATATCACCATAATCCATATCACATGATTCACAATATACTTTTCATAATCAATAGCATGTCCTAATTCTCTAGCATTCAACATGATACATGTATCTCACTTTTACCAAGGTACATTGTTTATCATGGTACTCAAACTCATCACACATATTCTTGTATATTCACAATCATATAATGATTAACATTGCACATGCATGAATGGCATCCACGTAATCCACACAAAAACATTCCATAAATTAAATTCAAGTGTCTAATCCATTCACAAAGTCAAAGCGTGAGTAATTTAACTTCTAAGTAGTGTACGCTCCTCCCGTACGTGTACGCTAGCCTAGAATGCCATCATACAAGTGTAAATTAGGTGGAGAGAGTGCCGGATTTAAGATCCGGAGTTGGAAACTACAAAATAACATCAAAATGACCTAGGCGGATGATGCACTAGCAGATCATGCTACATCATCCACCTTTGGCGGACTCAGTGCAGGCAATGGCTTCAAAGGAATAGGGTGGATTTATGCTCTGTTCTTCTAGGTGGATGATGGCATCATCCGCCCATGCCAAAAAATGTAGGAAATGGCTTACGCTCGATTCCAATCTTTGGTCAATGGCCGTGGGGCCTTCTAAGAGTATATGGGGAGTGTCCTAGCCTCCAAAGAAGCTACCAATTCATAGGATTTTATCCAATTAGGATCCACATGGCATGGATTTGATTCTCACTAAACTCCCCAAAATGGAGTCTATAATGGGGTTTCATGGCATCTAAGCCAAAGGGCTGGAAAATGGATGTTCTAAGCCAATGGTTGATGCATCTAGCATTCAATTAGAGGTCTAAATATAGTAGGTAAGAAGCCCCATACTTTGACTAAGGATTGGAGGATTCCAATCAGATTCAAGTAGGAGTTACCTTAGACATCTCATGATTTAGCTTACTTACAATGGGATTTCATAGTGGTTTGGCCATGGGGTTGCAAATCCTCAATTGGGGCCACTAATTAACATCAATAATACTAAATAGAAGGTATAAGTACATTAGAACAAGAAGCCCTATGATTTAGCTAAAGATTGGATAGGTTCCAACATCAAGAATCCTCAAATTGGAGGTTTTTCAACAGGGTTTCATGGCAATTAAGCCATGGGGCTGTGGACCGGTGATTCTAGGTCAATAGTTTGATGTATTTAACATAAATAGAAGGGATAAAGCACTTAGAGCAAGAAGCCCACGGTTTGGGATCTAATTAAGTAATCTCGAGAGAAATCTAATAAGAATCAATGGAATCAAAGGGAGGAAGGGGCTGCTTACAATGGAGATCAATGGAAGTGGCTGAAGGAGGTGTTCTTGAGCATGGAGTGGCTCAATCTTCTTCTCCTCCATGAGTTCTTGGCTGGAGTGAGCTCTAAGGTGCTGGAATGAGAGTGGAGCTCAAGGTTGGCTTAACAATGAAGTTGGGACAGCAATGGAGTCACTCCACCATCTTCTTCTCCATCTTTTTCTTATTCTTTTTCCTCCTTCCTTCTATTTCAGGTCTCCCTCATTTTCTCCCCTCTCTTAGGTGTTAGAATGAGAGAAATGAGGAGGGGGATAGGATTTTAGTATTGTTTAGCTAAGGATCTAAGGGCTTGTTTGGTTGAGATTGGTTTCAAGGTCCAAAATGGGTTTAAGACATGTTATTAGCTAAATAGTCTTAGGGTTTAGTTAGGCCACATGGGTCACACAAATGGTCTTAAATAACTAAGGGCTAAGCCCTAGGCTGAGGCAAGACGGAACTAATCCAAAATAACATTCACAGAGAAGGTTTTACATAGGGTGGATGATGCGGGCGGATCATGCAGGCGGATGATTCATCGTCCACCAGCTTACAGGATGTATCATCCGCAGTGGTTTGAACTCTACCCACAGTTTCGCCAGAACTCGGTCAATACTTAACAAAATGATACGATTCAAAATGAGTTGTAAACTAGACTTAAAGGACTACATTTTCCATGAAGAAACCTTTGACAAAATCAAAAGGAAGGCCCTTGAAATTAGGTTCAAAACTGGTTGTTAATCAATGACAAGCAAACTAGAATCGAATTGACCTCGATGATCTCGCCTACTTCAAGGATATATAGGTAAGGGTTGAGAGGGCTTTTAATAGGGGTTGTTTGTACATGAAAGGAGGGCATGTAAGAGTATACTTAATGCACATAAAATCTAAGAAAATGGTTAAGAAACAATCATGCAAGATTTAGTTATAAAGTCTAAGTCTAAAACTTACCTAGTCAAAGTTTTCCTTCGGAACTCCGAAAGGCTGTACAAGCAACACAACAACACACACACAAATATCATAAGTACAAATTGGGTCACTTGTATAACACAAGGAGATTCTAACAGAGAGGTGATGGTCGAAAAAAGGGTGGAGGGACACGTCGGAGATAAGTTATGGGTGTGGCCACAGTGGGTTGTGGGTAGGAATATAAAATGATATTCGAAAATCCGAATTTAATTCACATTTGCATTAGTTTAGAGGTATCCAGATTCAAATTTAGATAATTCAAAAATAGTTATTAGATTCAATATATATCTAACTAATTATAAAAATCAAATAGCTAATGATCTTAGTTTAGTTTAGTTTAGTTTCTCCTCAAATGTGAATTAGAAAATTGAGTAGAACGAGGTATTGAAGCTTTGTCTCATTCAACCTCATTTTGTTAATGAACAGAGAGCAGTGAATAAATGAGTTTGAGCATGAGAGAATTAATTGATAGTTGATCAATGGAAGTGCAAGTAGATAGATACTTCCAAGAGTACTTGGATGAGGTTCAAGAATTGATTCAGATACCCATGGAATGTGAAGATGGATTGAGAGTAGGAACTTGGAAGAGAGCATTCAATCAGATCTGACCAGCTCGATATTTTTCTCCCTTTGCATAGATGGAATCCACTCATGTGGTTTGGGTTCAGGTTCTTCCGCCATTTTTTTTTAACTCCAATTAAAGGGTAATATTGAATTTTGAATCGCTGTTTTAGCATCATACAGCTTGATAGAATCTTTCAAAAGTATGGGAGGGCATTATCATTATTCAAAACCCAAGGGAGGGGTTTGATATTATGGATACTTAGAGGGGAGGAGGATGATATTTACTCTTTCCTATATCATCCAATCTTTAGACCTATAATCCTATATCATCCGATCTTTATCTGTCTATTACTTTCCTATATTTACAAACTTCCCTAGTCAAAGCTTATTTTTTAATTTCAATAGAAAATATATTTTTTTTTTTGGTGGAAAGAAAATGTCCTTAACTAAAAAGAAAGATTGGAACATTGTTTGATATTACAACAACTAATTTCTCCACCCTAGCCTTATATATGCCCACTTGTGGGCTATAGATATTATGTCCCTAGATGTTTTAATGAGTCTAACAATAGTAAAACTTTTCATCCACATAACAATATCCAATAAAGATTATAAACCCCCATGGCCATCCCTCCTCCGTCCTTTGAGTCACCAACGATCACCTATTTACAAGATCGTCCAAACAGACAATGTTGTCCAACCTTACTCCTTTACTTATTGAAGCCCTTACAATAACCCACGGATCTCCACTTCTTGTGGTGTCTCAACTAGACCATTATCCATTGAGACCGTAATAAACCGAGAGTGGCACATTGATACCGAGGCCCAACCAGCTATGCCGGTGGAAGGCTCATAAGTACCATCGCATATGAGAATTTGGCCTTCTCCTTGTGATAATCTCCTGGTACTCAACACAAGATGACATAGAACTTGGACTGGAACAGTTAGTAACATCAACATAGGGGAATAAGTTTAAATGGAAGACCATTTATAGACAAGCTGGATAATATGCATGGGATTAGGTGTGGTATGTTTAAATAACACCTCATTCTGAGTCATCCAAATAAAATATGATGTAATAGCAAAAACAGATAAGAGATTCCATTTGTCAACTTTTCGCAGAGATTGGAGAGAAATTAGAGATTCAATCAAGCCATAAATAGAAGGAGCCGAAAGGCCATTAATAAGTAACTTCTACAAGAAAATATAAAACTTTAGGTGAATTTTTAAGTGTCATACAAAATTCCAAACATTCCTAGCTTCCCTGATGCGCAAGGGCCTTGAAGCATTTGGACATAGTAATCTAAAAGCAACTTTAGTAGAGAAAGATCTTGTTCTAGTGAAGGGATAAACTCACATGTCAGTCTGGTTATGAACAATAACAAGAATTCAACATATGGCACTTACCACATCTGGTGGAAAGATGGCATACAAAACATTCATTTTCCATCGCCCCTGTTCTAAAAGCTCACTAACAAAAGAGTAAGACAAGTTACTGCTACTCGGGACTAGTACACGAAACTCACTTAATAAAGGAACCCAAGGATCAGTCCATATATTAATGTTCCTGCCCGATCCCACTCTCCAACAAACCATGTTTCAAGTGGGTGAACCTCATTTAGAGAGGGTAAAGTCCTGGAAGAGATCATGTGAATGAAAATACTTTCCTCTAAGCACTCTAACCCAAAGGCTATTTGGTTTTGTTAAGATCTTCCACGCAAGCCGAAGAAGAAGAGCCTTATTGTGGTCAGATAAAAGCCTAAAACCCAAGCTTCCCATAGACTTGGGCTTACATAATGCATGCCATCCAACTGCCGAACATTTACGCTTACCAGCCTCTTCCCCTCGCCAAAATTTTGCAGTAATTGAATCAAGTTTGTGACACAACATAGTAGATATCATAAAACAAGACATCCAATAAGTGGGTATAGAACTAAGAACAGATTGAATTAGAGTTGACCTACCAACCTGAGATAAGAGGGGCACTTTCCAATTCCTCAGCTTTCTCTCCACATGCTGAACTAGCATGGACCAATCACGGGATTTATTCCAAGAGAAGAACATAGGGGTTCCTAAATAAGTAGTATTATCTAGAATAGAGTTAACACCCAAGCTACATGCCAAAATAGTCTTAATATCCTCACCAACATGCTTACTATATACAACACCACTCTTCTTGAAATTAATTTGTTGCCTGATATATCTTGAAAAAGATTTAATAAAGCATGCAATACCAGTCAAATCCTAGACGAGAGCATTGGAGTGTTATGAAAAACATCCTCAAGTACCTGAGGAGGACTAAGGATTATTTCTTAGTTTATGGATGTGATCAATTATCGGTTCTGGGGTACTCAGATTTTTAAACAAATAAAGATGACAAGAAATCCACGTTTGGGATTGTTTACTTAATGGGAGGAAGTGCCATTGTATGGAGGAGTGCAAAATAAAAGTCTACGGCTGATTCCACAACTGAAGCTGAATACCTTGCAGCCTGTGATGCCGCAAAAGAAAGTGTTTGGCTGCGAAAATTTTTATCAAATCTAGAGGTAGTCCTTGACCTTGTCAAATGCCCTATTCCCCTGTTATGTGACAATAGAGGGGCATTTGCACAAGCAAAGGAGTATAGGGCTCTTCAGATGAACAAGCACGTGCAACGGAAGTATCACCTTATGAGGGAGATTATCCAGCAGAGCGACATGAGTATCTCTAAAGTGGACACAACTAAAAATATGTCAGATGCTATAACAAAAGGCTTATCCCCTGGAATGTTTGAGAACCACATGGAGGGCATGAGCTTAAAATGTATGGGGAATTGGCTTTGATGTACAAGTGGGAGATTGTTGGTTATGTGTGTCCAACAAACCCAGTTCAATCCGGTTCGACCCGATTTATTATGTATTAAACATTTGAGACATTTTTGTTTAATATGATCACATGCGATATAGACTTTTTTAGTAATGTATGTCCATAAGTTTTACTTTAAATTGGTAGTCAGGACTAGGGTTTGCATTGGTCAACCCTTATCATATGATCGATGCATTGGGTATGCCTAGATATGTTTGATGTTGAGGTACGAATGCGAGTATGCACATGCTGATATGTGTATTGATGAAGACTTTTATTTTGTTGATTCCTTCATGCATTATTACCGGATGTAGGTTTGGGATAGATATGTGTCACCGAGACCCGATGCACTGAGAGGGCCTTGTACTGCATGATGTATAAGTATTCTTTGGTTCACCAATGATCGTGGTTCAAGAGAACTAAAGCCGATGTTCGGGAATGCGTAAATATTGTGTGATTGAAAGAGTCACTCAACATGGTCTCCACGTCGATTGAGGAACATTAAGGGGAGTTAGTCTGTGGATGGTTGGATTTGAATCAGGATCATGTACTGTTAAATGGTTTTTAAAAAACATATTTTCACATAAAATGATAATTTATAATTATGTATTTAATTAAAGAGTTCAATCGTGTTTTGTGGATTCCGATCACGTACACAAACACTCCAATACAGACATGTACCATGGAATGGGTTTTGGCAGTACTAGTGTACATGCCCTAGATTCCATGGCAAGATGTTGTTTAGTGGAGGGTTGGTGCATATTTGATATGCAGGGGTATTTTTAGGATTTGCTAATTATTAATTAATTATTTTAAACTAGTATGGGCTTGATGCAATTTATTCAAGGCCCATTAGTGTTTAATTTAATTAATTAAAATATTCCCTTTTAGATTTTGCTTCTTCACTAATTAGAAGCCTATCACTTAAGCCCATTAGGGTTTCAAGTAAACCGGAGAGAGCGAGTCGGACTCACTTTGAGAATGGGGAATCTCTTTAGAGCCTCACCTATATAAAAACACCAAAGGGGCGTAGAAGCTATCCAAGGCTGGACGAAATTTCTGCAGCCCCTCTAGAAATTGTAGACACTCCCCTCCTCTCTCCTTCTCTTTTGGTCTCTTGCTCTCTAGGGTTTTGAGACTAGGTTAGGGTTTTTGAAACTTGGTTTTAGGATTAGATCCAAGTATTTGAGAAGAAATTCTGGTTTGGCTTGTGGATCTTCTACTTGCATCAAGGAGATCCAGGTTAGGGCTTGGTTGATCGGCTCGTTAGGGGAAGAACCATTATTTGGGGGAGGAGGAGCAACACTTGAGGCTCAATAGGTTAGCAGATTTTAATGTTTATTTTATTCAAATTAAGTGTTTTAATTATTTGATAATCATGGGATACAAAAGAAACCCGAATCGATCTCTTTCCACTGTGCATTTGGGTATGGGATGGTTCCCTCTTTCCATAGGATGAAAAAGAGATGAATTTCTCTTTCTTGTGGATCCCAAAATTTTTATGGGACAAGAAAGAGAGGGTTTGGTAATAAATTTTTATACAAAACACTAATAGGGATTCCCTCGGGTTCCCATGGGCAACCTTGGGATTGCCCTAGGGTGCCCATTGAAAGCCATGGGCTGACCCAGATAAATTTCCTTTGATTGATTTCTCATGGCTCTCCATGGAGATGGTCCTGTAGTTTGCCAACAGGAAAATCTAATTTAGAAGTGGGTCCCTCAAGGCTAATAACGGAATCTTTTATAAAACTATGGTCAAATAGAGTAACTTTCAAATAATATTCAAATATAAGGATTTTAAGCTGTTTGACCTACCGTTGACTCAATGAACCTTTCCAATAGATTTTTGGTCATTTCCTAAGGCTACCTCTCTCAGCCATTAATGAGATGGTTCAACACATTAGCTGGGTGTTACATAAGACCTCAAAGGCTATAATAGACCCATACACTTTTCATGAGTATCCGTTCATCATCGCTATGCACGCATCTAGGGTGATAAAATGAGGTATCAATAGTATGGTACTAATTGCATTAAATCTTACACAATTTTCTAGAATTGTAGCTTGTTCTATACAAGTATAAATTTGCCACTTGTTTCGTAGTTTTATGATCTGTCATTGTATCAGAATTTAGTGCAATAAGTAGGATAAAAACCTAGCACAATATAATCACAGCTCAATATCCAAGTATAACCAATCTGTAAAGCACTATTCAAAGTAAAAGAAATTCCAAAAGGAAGATATAGGAACTGCTCGGATTACTACTAAATGTTGTAGAAGATCAAAGAAGATAGCACAGATGAGAAGCCAAAGACTTCTCTAGAACATCTTTCTTTTCTTGAAAGCTAGAAAAATTGACCTAGTTGGGTCTCTAGATTTAGTTTAATAGCCAAAATGGTCACAAATAACAACAATGCCATTCAAAACAATTGTTCCTTTTCTACTAAGTAAGCCCAAGACTGTTTAACCGAAATGATAATATATGATAGGTGTGGCCTATTAAAGCCTATATGGATTTTGCTAACATGCACCATTTAATAGAAAAATGCTAACATGCACCATTTAATAGAAAAATGCTAACATGCACCATTTAATAGAAAAATGCTAACATGCATTTTCCTGTTTAAACTAAGAAATGCATGACATCTTTTCTGAGATTTTGAGTTTGTATCTCATAAATACATTTCTCTTATTTACCTAGGATATCACTCAGCATATTAAAATAATTAAATGCGCAAACGCATACGTTACTGTAAGTTACGACTTTTTTTGTGGAAAACATCGACGAATTTCTCTATATAATGCCCCTTTCTCATATGCCCCCTTCTCATTTCACAATTTGAGTTCCTTGAGGTTCTAATGAAGAATTCTTTCAGGTAAGATCTCATTTGTAGTCTTTTTTTTATTCTTGTTCTTTATTTTTACTAAGTTCTGTATCTATGTTCTCTAATATAATCTTTTCCAGAACTCTATGTCTTTCCTGTCATTTTTTGTTAAATTATTTGTGAATCATTTTTGCATTCAACATTTGTTTAGAAGAAAGCTATCCTTTTTTCTAGAATATTTTTATTTAATAATATATCTCATTGTTCAGATTCAATTGTATGTTCTTTCTTTTTAATATTTTTTAATTTGCATCTCTGATCTAATTTTTCTTAATCTTGATTTTCCATTGTATCAACAGCTTGTTGAAGTTGCATACCCTAAGAATTTTTCTTCACGTACATATACTTCTTGATTAGCTACAAGATATCGACAAAAGATAAGGGTTCCATAGGCAATTATAACCGTACAAACATATACATACTATACTAGTAAAACTTACAAACTTTGAAAGTTATCCATCATGTTGAAAGACATTTTATGGAATTTTTTCCCTTATCACAGCGCGATTTATAGGCCACAAGGACTGAGTCCATTAAATTTTTAGTCGGTTACAAATCCATAGTCAATATGGTTTTTTATCCAACCCACTGGCTAATGCATTGTATCAGCTCCTATAGATGGATTAAATATACTAAATCAACAAAATGCTAGCTTAAACAAATTCATAATTTCATATCGTTGAGTTAAATGTTATTTAAAATTGTTGATCTCCATTGCTAGAGTTGTGAGTGAAGTTGTTATACTAACAAATGGAGAAAATCTGCGACCAACACATCATAGTATAAAATTTTAAGATATCTGGATGGTCGATTATTAGATTTACAACCAGACCACAATTCTGCGCTCTAAAATGGAGCCCATCATCTTCTTTATGGGCCTCATAAGTCCCTTCTATTTTCTTTCATCTTGAATCTTGAAGTCCACGTAGATATAAGAACCTTGAAAACTCTTGATATTCTTGTAGACAGTCAATGATGAATATTGTTTTGGGAAAACCCTTAACTTTTTAAGGATTTCTTTTATGTTAATAGTAGTGCAACCAATAGGATTTGAGAGGGGTGTCTTCTTTGGCTTCCTTTATTAGATTCCTTTTGTTTTCTTAAGTAAAGAACATAAACCAAACTTTTTTTTTTGCTGGGCCATTGGGTGGGCACCCAAGGGGGCATCCTGGGGTGGGGGAGTGAAGGAGTAGGGGTGTGCGGCGGGACCTAGGGGATGATGCAGTGACAACCAGCACTGGAACATGGGGGGCCCTCGGCCTTGCAAACCACCAGGCTAAGCCGGTGTCTGCATAAACCAATCTTGTTTTCATTGAATGTGGGGTTTACATCGTGTGGTATCAGCTTCTAATGTTGAAAAAATTAACAAAAATATCTTAATTTGTAATAGGTTCAGGAATTACCAAGTTTTCACTGTCATTGATTTGGAAGACCCATTTACTCGAATTGACTTGGTTGTTTGTATTTATTAATACCTAGTTGTTCTTGTTGTTAATTATATCATTTATCATTGAATCATTATCATTATCAAAGCTACTCTATTTTACTTCAGGAAGTTCCCGAATGCAAAATTCATTGTTTCTAGAAGATCAAGAAGAAAGAAAAGGTTGGATCATAAAAAATCCTTTGAAGCAAAAAGCACACTAAAGAAGTGTTTCCATCGGATCAATGATTTACCAAACTACACTGTATGTCGTTCCAATCATATTTCTTTTGTTCTTGCACTTTCTTCCTCTTTTTCTATTAATGGACACTTTATCAGGCATAAAGGAATTTGGGGCACAATACTTTTCATACAATATCAGACAGTATTAAATTTATAGGGAGAAAGACGGTATCTACGTGTGTACAGTCACATGGGCATGCAAAATGACCACTGTACCCCCATGGAAAGGTGAAATTCCTATGAACAGGGAGATTAATTAGTACACCCATGTGTCTGGGAGCAGGGACAGCGCACCGCACAAGCCCAGAGAGCGTTCTCTTTCCCATATTGATATATGGGTTATTGTTCCTGTGATTTTGTAACGTAAATACTTCTAATGGCACCTAGTGCTCAACAAACAAGAAGTAAACGGTAATTTAAAGTTGGGAGAAAGATCTCCACTTGGTGGTGTATCCTACGCCCTCTCACGGGGCACCGTGAGATGACGCCTCTACCCCTGGGTAATGATAATTTAAAGTTGTCGTTTCCAAAAGATAGTCCTCTCTAAGTGCCTTGTGAGCTGTGACTATTGGCCTGTGATTTTGAATATCACACATTTGGGGTGATGTTCGGACATGGATTATTATCCAAGGGGCACCACATGTCTAACTCAAAGTCTAATGTGTTTCTCCTCCTATGGAGAGACACAAAATTTTTGGATTTAGGTTTTATACGGCCTCCATTATAGGAGCCATCTTTCAGCCCTGCACCCTGCACATGACACGTGTGAAGTTTGCAATCCAACGGTAGTTTTTTAAATGACTGAAAGTTTGAGTTAAAAAGCTGTACAACTTATTACAAACAAAGCCAGACTGATCGGGTTTACCATTAAACAGGTTTAGCCAAGCTCGGTGTGGGACGCCATTGTCCTCTGGAAATCTAAAACCCGAGAAATCCATTCTTCTTCCTAGTTAATCCTAGTTAAACTAGTATAGTTCACCAGGAAAATTGATTAGGATCTTGGGTCTCTAGCGTAGTATTCTCTTGTCACCATAGAAAATGAGATTCAAACGAAGCTCTCTATGAGCTTTTTTTCTTGTGATGCATTAGTGATTGAAACATAAGAATGGGAAACTTGAGAAGTGAGAAGAAACCAAGTATATTGGTTCTCTCATGAACCACCATATGTCCTCCTTCCTTCTGGAAATATCTAATTTTGTATTCTAAGTTACAGTACTATAAACAAAGATGATAGTGGACCAAATCCAAGAGATTGTGTTGACCCCATCTTGTACAAAAGACTGGTCTGAGCCATAGTGTTGTCCAATACTTTGTCTTGGCTTTCCAGTGTCTCATCTTTACGAAAACATAAAGGTGAATATGTGAAAAGTTACCTATTGGCTTTATATATATATATATATATATATATATATATATATATATATATATATATTTTTTGGCTCTTTCGATAAATTATTTTATTCACAAAAAATATATATATCAATAAAAACTATATATAAAAAATATCAGACATTTAACTTTTGGATCTAGTAAACTGTTACCATATTTAAATTTATCCAATTTTCTCATATCATTCCATTGTTTGGAGTATAAAAAGACAAAAGTATCATTGTAAGTAGCCATCAAATTAAATTGTTAGAAATACCAGTAAAAGTCTAGCTCTGATACCTTCTTTAAAACTTTTGAGTTGTTATTAATTAGGGGGTATTGGCTAATAATCTTTTTTGATAGAACAATTTTTTGTTGGATAAGATTCTTTTTCAGGGGTTTTTAATTAAGATGAACCATGCATGCATATATTTTTTAATTTACTACTGTTTCTCTCCTTTCTGTGTTAATCTTTCGACTGAAAAATTATGCAGTACTACTGGAATTATTTGAGAGGGAACTTATTACCGATCTTTAGTAGAAGTTGAAAGGTATATAGAAAAAGAAACCAAGACTGGAATCCAAAAAATAAATATGGTGAGTTTAATTAAATCCCAACTTCTATTATGTACACAAAAAAATCAAAATAGAAAATGAAAGCGTAAAAGAAGCTATCCACATATTCACCTTTATTTTGTTGTTCTGTAATTAACTTAGTTTTTCTGCAGGTTGATGGTAAACTTGCCAGATGCCCCCAATAGAGAAAAAATTCTGAGAGTTATATTAGCAAAAGAAGAAATGGCTCCTGATGTTGATTTTGCAACAATTACAGATATGACCGATGGATATTCTAGGAGTGACCTAAAGGCTTCTAGTTCTCATTTTAAAAACATATTAGATATGCTCTAATCAATCTTTTGATTTCAGAACTTATGTGTTGCGGCAGCACACTGTTCCATCAAGGAAATTCTAGAGAAAGAAAAGAAGGTTAGTCTCATGTTCTCACTATCTGACACATTCATTCATGATTTAAAACAACCCATTGGATCTGTTTCGCCTGTGTTGCTTGTGACCAAAGTTGGTAAATACGGACAGGGCAAAAACAAAAAGGGATATGGATACGTAGAGGTACTAAACATACCTGGACTTCAAGAACTCGGCATAGAAAAAGCATACACTAATAAGGATATGAAAAAATGTGTTCAATACAGTTTTGCTTAAAAATAAATATAGGGGTATATTCCCTAAAACTAGACCATTTTTAATGGATTTTTAATCCTTAATGGATTCACAATGGATTTGGACAAGGTGATTCAGCATCCCTAGAGGATGGGACTCCAGATCATGGTTTGGCCTCTACAATGGATTTTGAATCCTTAATGGATTAAGATCCTACAAATTTATTGAAACAGAGTTCTAGGTTTATTGGGTGATAAGCCCATATCGAGGTTGTGTGTGTGAGAGAGAGAGAGAGAGAGAGAGAGAGATAACAGAGAGATAGAAAGAGAGATAATAGAGATTCACCAAGTTTGGGTGGGAGAGAGAGTTACATTGCCGTTTCTCCACCCAGAAGCTTGAACCAAAGATGTTTGGAGCTCCCAAATCTTTCACAGATCCAGATCTGGATTTTTGTTCCCACCTTCGAGCTTCACCAGACCAGAGGAGGTAAGAGAGCTGATTTATTCACAAAGGAGCTCCTTTGGATTTATTCACAAAGGAACTGATTTCTCGGGTTTCATAATTTTAGAGGACGATGGCGTCCCACTTCTTTTGTTTTAGTTGTAAACCGAGCTTGGCCAAACTGGTTTGATAACCCAGACCGGTCCGGCTTGGTTTGCAATAAGTTGTACAGCTTTTTAACTCAAACTTTTCAGACATTTGAAAAACTATTGTTGGATTGCTAACTTTACACATGTCATGTGTAGGGGCAGGGTTGGAAGATGGCTGCTATATTGGAGGCCGTAGAAGATCTGAATCCAAAAATTTTCATGCTTCATGACTAGGGAGAATAGAGAATTGGCCACAGCAGCAAAGCCCCTTCCTTCACTATTAGGGTTCAATGTTCCAACGTGTAATCCCTCGCTTCATGTGTCAGGGTGGAGATTTTGTTACAAATCAGAATGAGGGTGAAGTTGACGCAACCGGAATAGCTGGTTTTGCTATTAAATGGGGAATAGAAGATGTAAGAAAAAAAAAAAAGGAAGAGCAGTTAAACACCTTAGGTTCTCAGTTCTTCATTTGTATTTCTATGAACGAGTGGCTGGATGGGAAGCATGTCGTGCTCGGACATATTGTTGAGGGTTTGGAAGTCATGTTTAAGATCGAGAATATCGGTACCATCAGTGGCAGGATTTCCATGCCAGTTGTGGTAGCTGACTGCAATCAGATTTAAAGAAAACAAATAGTCTCTTCGATCTTCATGATTAAACCTTGTGTTGTTGGGATAAGGTTGAGTTGTTGTTGTTGTTGATGATTAGACTTTGGGTTAGATGGGTCTTGGTGGTGATAAAGATTAGGTGAGGCATATGGGGAGAATTTTTATATCTATACATATGATGACATTACCATTGAATAAACTTGAATGATTCTTTATCTTTTTGTAGTATGAACATTTAAAGTTGATGGGATTTGCATGTAATGGTTGATGTCATTAATCAACAAGGTTGTGAATGTAGTTGTAAAGCCAAGAATATATGCCCCATATGCTGATGGGAGGAATCAAAATAATAAGGAAACCATCTCTTTCCAAAATCACATGGAATAATAGAAACCATCCCATACCCAAATGTGCAATGGAAAGAATCAATTCGGGTTCTTTCGCATCACAAGATTATCAAACAAAATTTTAAGTAACAAAACCAAATAGATTTGCTAATCAGTAGAGCGTCAAGCGCTGACCCTCCTCCGGATAATGGTTCTTCCTCGAACGAGCACCTTCGGGAAAAAATTTCCGATCAATTCACTTTATGTAACAAAAGATCTTCAAGTCAACCACCAATCTTCCCATGGATATAAATTCACTATCTCCACGACTAGAGTTTCACCAAACCCCAAAAAAATCTCAAGATCCTAGAGTAGGAAGCAAGAGAGGAGAAATAAAATTTGGCCAAGGGGGAGGGGAGCCAGTCAGAGTCACGCGGACGCAGCTCCCTCCCCTAGGCGCGGTTTTATATGAGCGTGAGACTTAGTTAGTTACCATTTCTTGTGAAAATTTGATTCTCTCTCCTCATGTTGACTTGAATTCTAACTCTTTCCTAGCGTGCATCAAATTAGGGAAGAAGCGAAAATTAAAAGGGAAAGTTCAAATAATTATTTATTTTTATTTTAATTGATAATTAAATAATTGCACCAAATCTATTAAATTAAATAAATCAATTGTTTTAATTAGAAAATCCAATAACACCGCTTTATTATGTACGACCCTCCACTAATCAACATCATACTTAGAGGGGTGTGTGCATTCACAAATTCGTGTAAGGATGTCTGGTTTGATCAGAATCGTCGGTGAGGCCTCAAAATGGGTGTGTCTTTGCATTGACAGTGAGTGTTTGGTCAAATTAATGGCCAATGGGGTGTGGGTAAGTGTATTGTTTTCAAAGGAGGAGTTTCTTGGGGCCTAAGGAATCCAAAATACAGATCCAACTTGCCAAAATTGGGCTTGATCGCGAAAGGAATCGAAATCGGAGCTAAACATGGCAAGTTTGGGCTTCTCGGATTTGCATAGAGTCGCTATTGAACTGGGGTTGAGTTGACATCGAGGAGGGGTTAGGTCCACATCGAGTGGCTATCAATGAACATCTCTTGACATTGAAGGAGGTGGTTCGGCTATGGATGTAAAATTTTTGCATGTTGAAGTGGGATAGACATTAAGCATGCTCTGCTCGACATTGGGTGGAGATGGGTCCATGTTGATGGAAGATTGGGTCGATGTCGACTCGGGGTCTTTGAGTGTCGACCTAGGTTTCGGTGTTGACAAGGACTTGGGCTATTTGAGCTAGGTTTTGTATTGGGCCAGGCTGGTTCTAAGGGGTCTAGGTCAGGGCTAGCCTTTCTAGGGGATCTTGGAGGGCTTTGAGGCTCTGATTTTGGTTCTAGCAAGGGGTTTAAACGATTGGTAAACAAATTCAGGCAGTGCACACTTGCGTTACATCTACAGATACATCGGCTCTACGCCTTAGAGAATGCTTATCATCTTCAGGGGAAACCTCTGAGGGGAAGGACAAAATAAGGTGTCTACACCTTAGGTTCTACTACGATCGCAACAAGAGCGTCAAAACTCTACAGAATTGTCTACGAGGACTGTTTGGCCAAAATAGGTATTTTCTCTCTCCTCTATTTTTTATTTAATTTATTCATTAATTAGCTTAGTTTAGCTAGTGTAAAGTATTTCTAAGTTACTTTTTCTATACCATTATATTGCCATTTTTTTTGGGATTACCCATTGTAAGCCGTTAGACTGCCGAGTTTTTCTTGGGTAGTTCGATTGATATCTAGTAAATGTAATTGGATTACCCACACTGTATCGGAGTTTGATTGACACCCCATCAGTGCTAGTGGACTCCATTAATGGAGAATAGTTATTCAAGGCCATCATACCCATCTATGTGAACTACATTTGACCTGATCCTTATCCAAGGTACTTAGACAACTTGACTAAATGATGCTCAAGTTTGGTCCACCGCACACACACACACATAAAATCTCCATATCCAAACTTAAGAGTAAATTATCGTCCAGTTCGGTCCTCCCCTCAACAGCAAATCATCTTTTCGACCTATGTTTGACCTAATCCCTATTAAGGGTACATTGGAAGCTTGACCTAAGTGATTTCAAGTTCAGTCCCCCACCCCCATTTGTATAATCTTCCTTTCATACAATGTTCATGTTAATCGTACATGATTTTTTACATATTTTATTTTCTTTCCAACCTACCAACCTAGATTAGGGTTAGATTTGTATTTTTACTTACGTGCTACTATACATGACTAGTTAGTAGAACTATTAAGCTTAGGAATTGTCTACATAGGAGGAGACTGGCCTTCGGTCGGGTAGACTGGGTCCATAACACCTTCTTAGTCCATAACCTATAACATACCCAGAGACTTGTGCATACCGAAGCCTTATCCATCGTAGTTCATTCTATCCCCTAAAAGAAGACAATATTTATGTATCCTAGACCCTTATATAGGTGGCGACTCCCAAAATAAATCTTTTCTCCATCTCTTCTGTGCCAATTTGGTACAAGAGAGGACATCTTTGAGCATGGTATTTTCTCGTGTACCTACATTAATGCATTAAAAATGTTGTCCCGAATATTTTTAATTGAATGAAATTGAGAAAGCATTTTAACTAATACACATGTAGGAAAATCTAATCTAGTAGTGGGTCCCACAAGGTTAATAACAGAATCTTTTATAAAACTATGGAAAAATAGAGTAACTTTTAAACCATTTTCAAATATAAGGATTTTAATGATAAAATTGATATAATCATGAAGTTTTAACCAATTTCAAGTTGTTTGACTTACCATTGACTCAATGAACCTTTCCAAGGGCTTTTTGGTCATTTCCTAACGCTACGTACCTCTCTCAACTATTTATGATGTGGTTCAAAATATTAGATGGGATTTACATAAGACCTCAAAGGCTATAATAGACCCATACACTATTCATAAGTATCTATTCATCATCACTATGGACGCATCTAAGATGATAAAATGAGGTATCGATAGTACGGTACTAATTGCATTAAATCTTCCACAATTTTCTACAATTGTAACTTGTTCCCCACATGTAGAAATTTGTCACTCGTTTTTGTAAGATTATGATCTGTCATTGTATCAGAATATAGTGCAATAAAGTAGGATAAAAACCTAATACAATATAACCACAGCTCAATATCCAAGTATAACCAACTATAAAACACTATTCAAAGTAAAAGAAAATCCAAGAAGAAGATATAGGAAGTGGTTTAGATTCCTACTAGAAGTTGTAGAAGATCAAAGAAGATAGCACAGATGGGAAGCCAAAGATTTCTCTAGAACATCTTTTTTCTATTAAAAGCTACAAAAAAATTGACCTAGTTAGGTCGCCAGATTTAGTTTAATAGCCAAAATGGTCACAAATAACAATATAACCCTTCAAAACAAGTGTTCTTTACCTACTAAGTAAGCACAAACGTGCTTAACCGAAAAGATAATATATGGCAAGTGTTGCCTATTAAAACATATATCGATTTTGCTAACATGCACCACTTAATAGAAAAATGCTAACATGCATTTTCCTGGTTAAACAAAGAAATGCATGACATCTTTTCCTAAGATTTTCAGTTTGTATCTCATAAATACATTTTCCTTATTTAGCTAGGATACAACTCATCATATTAAAATAATTAAATGCGCAAACGCATATGACATTGTAAGTTACGACCTTTTTAAAGAAAACATCGACTAATTGTTCTATATAATGCCCCCTTCTCATTTGACAATCGAGTTCCTTGAGGTTCTAATGAAGAGTTCTTTCTGTAAGATCTCTTTGGTAGTCTTTTTTACTCTTCTTATTCTTCTTGTTCTTTCTTTTTACTAAGTTTTGTATCTATGTTCTCCAATATAATTTTTCCTAGAACTCTCTATATTTTTAATTTTTTATATTATTTGTGAATCATTTTTTCATTCAACATTTGTTTAGGTGAATGCTATCCTTTTTTGTTCTCTTTTCTAGAATATTTTTGTTTAATAATATATCTCATTGCTCAGATTCAATTGTATGTTCTTTCTTTTTAAATTTGTTAATTTGCATCTCTGGTCTAATTTTTCTTATTTCTGATTTTCAATTTGTATTAACAACTTGCTGAAGATTCATACCCAAAGAATTTTTCTTCACTTACATGTACTTCTTGATTAGCTACAAGATATTGACAAAAGATAAAGAGTCCATAGGCAACTATAGTAGTACAAACATATACATACTATACTCGAAAAACTTAAAAACTTTGAAAGTTATCAATCATGTTGAAAGACATTTTATGGAATTTATTCCCTTATCACAGCACAAACTATAAGCCATAAGGACTCAACCCGTTAGTTTTTTACTCGGTTAAACATCCCTAGTCAATATGGTTTTTTATCCAACCCACTGGCTAATGTATAGTATAAGTTCCTATAGATGGATTAAAAATCCTAAATCTACAAAACACTAGCTTAAGCAAATTCACAATTTCATATCGTGGAGTTAAATGTTGTTTAAAATTATCGATCTCCATTGCTAGAGTTGTGAGTGAAGTTGTTATAGTAACAAATGAAGAAAATTAGTGACCAACACATCATAGTGTAAAAGTTTGAGATATGTGGAAGGTTGATTATTAGATTTACAATCTAGACTACAATTCTGCACTTTAAAATGGATGCCCCCTCATCTTGTTTATTGGCCTCATAAGTCCCTTCTATTTTCTTTTCCTCTTGAATCTTGAAGTCCACATAAATATAAGAACCTTGAAAACTCTTGACATTCTTGTAGACAATCAATAATGAATATTGTTTTGGGAAAATCCTCAATTTTTTACGGATTTCTTTTATGCTAATAGTAGTGCAACCAATAGGCTTTGAGAGGGGCGTCTTCTTTGGCTTCCTTTATTAGATTTCTTTTGTTTTCTTAAGTAAAGAACATGAACCAAACTTTTTTTTTTGCTAGGCCATTGGATGGGCACCCAAGGGGGCAGCGTGGAGTGGGGGAGTGAAGGAGTAGTGGTGTGCGGTGGGACTCAGAGGATGTTGCAGTGAAAACCAGCACTGCAACGTGGGGGGCACCCTTGGTCTTGCAAACCACCAGGCTATGCCGGTGTCTGCATAAACCAATCTTTGGTTTTCATTGAATGTGGGGTTTTCATCATGTGGTGTCACCTTCTAATGTTGTAAAAATTAACAAAAATATCTTAATTCGTAATAGGTTCAAGAATTACCAAGTTTCCCTACCATTGATTTAGAATACCCATTTACTCTCATTGACTTGGTTGTTTGTATTTATTAATATCAAATTGTTCTTGTTGTTCATAATATCATTATCATCGAATCATTATCATTATTAAAGCTATTCCATTTTACTTCAGGAAGTTCCCAGAATGAGAATCCATTGTTTCTGTAGAAGATCAAGAAGAAAGAAAAGGCAGCATTATAAAATATCATTGTATGTTTGTTTCAATCATATTTGTTTTGTTCTTGAACTTTCTTCCTTTCTTTATATTAATGGACACTTTATCAGTCATAAAGGATTCTGAGGCACAACCCTTTTCATATGATATCAAACGATTTTGAATTGACAGGGAGAAGGAATGCTACCTTGGTGTGTGCGGTCACTAACATGTGAAATGACCATTAACACAGCGGTCATTTCGGGTGACCTTGTGTTTGGGTGCAAGGGCAGTGCCCAGCACGCACCCAGATAGCGTTCTCTTTTCCATATTGATATACGGTTTATTGATGCTGAATTAAAAGAAAGTGTAAGAGATCGTTCCTTTGATAAAAACATAAATGGTAATTTCAAGTTTAACCAAAAAAAAAATTGCAATTTAAACTTTAATGTTGTCGTTTCCAAAAGGTACTCCTTTTTAAGTGCCTTGTGATTTTGAATATGACTCAATCGGAGCGAAGTTCAGATAGGGATCACTATCCAAGGGGCGCCACATGTCTAACACAAAGCCTAATGTGTCTCTCCTCCAGTCCTCCTACGGACGACCACCCATCATAACAACACTTGAGACAAAACATAAAACCCAGTACTGTGTGTGAAGAGTATGAGAGAAAATCGATCGGTTTTAGGATTGTATCTAGCCGCATGCCTCGCCCCTGCATCACCCACACATCTCATTCTTTGAACCAGTATCTTTATGGGTTTTAATTTAAAAGTGTTGATTAATGTCTGTGTTTTGTTGATCATTGCAGCTAACACCCTTGGCCGTATACTATAAGGGTTCGATGTTCTACTGTGTGATCCCTCGCTTCATGTGTGAGGATGGAGATTTCTGTTACAATTCAGAATGAGGGTGAAGTTGACACAACTGGAATAGTTGATGTAGCAGGGAAGTTTCCAGAAGAAGGGACCACACGCAAGAGTCATGGACAGACCTTGGAGGATCGAGTGGCTCAATGGGAAGCGCGTCGTGTTTGGACATATTTCTGAGGGTTCGGAAATGGTGTTTAAGATCGAGAATATTGGTACCAACAGTGGCAGGATTTCCATGCCAGTTGTGATAGATGATTGCGATCAGATTTAAAGAAAACAAACAATCTCTTCGATCTTCAAGGTGGGACATATGAGGAGAATTTTTATCTGTATATGATGATATTCCCATTGAATACACTTGAATGGTTCCTTATCTTTTTGTAGTTTGAACACTTAAAGTTGATGGGATCTGCATGTAATCGTTGATGTCATAATCAACGAGGTTGTGAGTATAGTTGTAAAACAAAGAATACATGTCCCATATGTGCAAGCAAGAGTGAGAAGTAAGATTTAGGGGGTTTTCCATACTAGGGTTTTGGAAAGGGTTCTTGTCGACCTATGGGTGTTCTTGAAAGATCTCCATTGTATTTTCTTCCATTACATAACGAATCATCTTCTGCTTCGCACGTGGATGTAGCACATCATATTTATGTGTGAATCACATTAAATCTCGGTATCATCTTTGCTCTATTTAGTTTCTTCGTGTTTCTTGGTGTTTATTTTATCACTCTTTTATATGGGGAAGGATTTTGTACACGGTCGTGCATGATCATGCATAAAACTGTTGCATGGGAGATTAGGGTGTACGATGCACTCCCATCGACCTATTTACCTTACATTTATTCAAACTCTCTTACTTAAAATTTATTTTTTATTCCCCCTGAAAAATAAACTTTCACCTCTCTTTCTTCCATGTTAATTTGAAATCCCTAAATTACCCATCGGAGAGTATGCCTAACTTAATTTCTCTTTCCCAGGCTGGGTAAAGGGAACTTCATAGCTCCAAATTCCAATTAGGAGATGAACTCTGTGGGGGACGATGTGAATGATCTCCTTGAAGAACCTGCAATAAGGGTGTTGGCATATGGTTTTGAGGTCTATAACAGGAATTCCAAAAACAGAGATGCTAGTGATAAACCATAAATGCTCGGGGCCAACCCTGATCCGCCACATGGCATGGCATGAAGAGAAGACGACCCAGACTCGGCTACATCAAGAATCATCTGCTAGACTTAAGAGGAAGAGACCCATTAGGTCACTCAAGGACCAAGGTCACTATACAAGTTGGCAATGGGATCACCAGCCGGATTTACATCATACTACCGGCGAAGGGATCTTATCTGAAAGGAGATGCACCATGCTCGTGTACGACTCTCATGGATCTTATCCAACACTTGAGGAGCATGCATGTCTATCTATAAGGGAACACCTTCCCTATACAGACTCAACCTCCCAAGAGGAGGTGATCTACTACGTGATGGACTCTACTACCAAGGGCCTATCACTAGCTACTTGGACTCTCCACATTGCCATACTCCGCTATAAATACTCAAGTATTCTCCCCCCCCCCCATTATCCCATCTTGAATTCCAGTGGTTCATCTGTTGCTGAGAGAGAGCTTATTTAGGCATCAGAGAGTCCTAGACCGGAACCACACCGGTTATTCCTTGTCCCTGACATCCTCTTGTAGGTAGCAACACCCGAAGGACCACCCAATGATTTCTTAACGCAATAGATTGGCGCCGTTTGTGGGAACGACGCTAGCTAACGTATCTACTAGCTCGCTTCCTCAAGTATTCAATGGCACCACGGGGTAAGAAGGTCACTCCCTCTATCAATGCTACGAGGGAGAGGAACGGGACACCACCATCGGAGAGCTCTCGTCGGAGAGCCAATAATCATGAACTCCAAGAGGTGGAGAACCCGGAGAACAAGCGCATCGACGTAGTCAGTCTCAATAACGAAGTAGCCGTGGAGGCAGTACCTGACCTGAACGTGCCAGCAACTGTAGGTCAGATCAATAACTTGCAGCAATAGATCCTCCAAGACCAAAGACTCTTTCGAGACTATCTGAGACAGCGGGTGACGTCCCGTAGCAAGAGGGCATTGCCACTGCCAAGGACAGAGCCACTCCCTCGACAAGAGCAAAGCCCTAGGAGGCCACCCTCGGAGGTTGAAAGACATGAGAGAGCCGCGAGGCACACAAGTTTGGCTCATCCGTAGGGCAATCTAGTATCATGCCCTGTGAGGACTGTGGATCTGCCGGTCCAATCGGAATGAGCTGCATCCCAAACTCATAGGTCGGTGGAACCTAATCAGCATGGTTTGCCTAGAAGATCAGTGTTCGAGGGACGATTGGGAAGAGAGCATACACCGAGGTAGAGCTAGATGTACCAAAGTCCCTCACGGTCACACCAGGGGTCATCACGTCATGACATCTCACCCTCCTGCCAAAACTTAACACGTGAGGGAGCATCAAGAAGGGGTCGAGAGCAGGTTCGCAGTGAACGTGCAACCAGTCGGGGTGGATAGTCACGTGATGAGGAGCTAGATAAAAGACTCCGAGAATTGGACGAGAAGTTGGAAGGATTGAAGAAACAGATGAATGGTGAAACACACTCCATACTAGGCCAACACCCATTCTCGGCAGAAATCATGAGCGCATCTTTCCCCTTCAAATTCAGGTTATCTACCTTTGAGCTCTATAGTGGTACCCGGACCACATCAACTACTTCAATTGGATGATGACCCTATACGGGGGATTGGACGTGGTCTCCTACCGAGCATTCCCAGCATCACTCAAGGGTGCGGCCACTTTGTGGTTTTCAAGGCTTAGGCCTCGATCAATAAGTTTATTTGCAGAACTCTGCAAGTAGTTTGCCACCTGCTTCCAAAGCAGCGTCAAGCAGAAGAAGACCACGGTCAATTTGCTGAATGTGGTATAAAACCCTAGGACGTCCCTTAGGGAATTTGTCACTAGGTTCACGAAGGAGTCCCTAGAGGTCTAAGACCAGCTAGACGACCAAACCCAGCATGCAGCCTTGGCTGGGGGCATCAGAGACTTGGACTTGATCAAGGACCTGGCACGACATGAGACTAGGACGATGAAAGAACTTCTGGAGCAATGCAATGAGTTTACTAACATGGCCGAGGTATTACAAGCTCAAAAGAAGGTGATCTAGGCCAAACCTCAGGATAACAAGAGATTGGCACCGGATGATCGTAAAGAGGACAAAAGATCGAGGACCAAGCGCCGACAGGAGAAAGGTAATCGCCAGTTGAAAAAGACTAAACGTCGCCCAGAGAGGAATGACCGAGCAACCAGCCCCGACTACAACCCCTAAACACCACAAGGTCGTAAATCCTTATGCAGATTCAAGATCGTGGCATGCTCAATTGGCTGTGGCCCATGCTTGTAGGACCCGAAAAGTGAAATCCGAACAAGTACTGTCTTTTCCACAAGGACACAGGACATAACACGGAAGATTGCATCCAACTGAAGAAGGAGATAGAACAACTTGTAAAGGTGGGGAGCCTGAACAGATATGTGAGAGGAGGACGAGAGGGTCGTTTGGGCCAGGGAGGCAGAGACCGTGATCGAGAAAGAGAGGAGCAATGACACGAAGAAAGGAGAACAGATCGGGGTCGAGAGAAGGACCGCCCAAAGGAAAGGAAGGATGGAGTGGGACCAAGCAACTCCAGAGGAGCCCCAATCCTTACCATAATGGGAGGACCAGGGCAGGAGTCCACAAGAAAGGCCAAAGCCCATGCTAGGTTTGTGGGAGTAGCAGAGATGCCAAGCAAAGTAGCCAAAACCAAGACGATCATCTCCTTCTCAGATGCTGACCTAGAAGGATAGAGCCTGCCACATGAAGATGCCTTAGTAGTGCAGGTGGATATAGCTAATCGAGTGGTGCACAAGATGCTGGTGGATACCGGAGCATCTGTGGCGTGCTCTCACTGGAAGCCTACAGCCAGTTTGGATTCAGCGACGACCAGCTCAAGCCAGAACTAACCCATCTCCATGGGTTCTCAGGTGCCATCGCCTCCATCAGAGGAACAATGGAATTGCCTATCACAATCGGAGAGTACCCTCGGCAAACCAAGATCATGGTTAACTTCATGGTAGTGAGATCGGTGGTATCCTTCAATGGCATTTTAGGACGACCATCCCTAACTGCTCTCAAGGGAATAGTCTCACCCATCCACCTGAAGGTGAAGTTCCCAACAAAGAATGGAGTGGGCGAGATTCGAGGAGACCAGAAGAAAGCCAGGGAGTGTTACGTGATGTTCGTCAAGAGGAACAATGGCAACTCTCGGGGGATGGCACTGTGTGTAGAGAACCTCATCAGCGACCAGAGAGACGAGCTAACGGAACAGAGGGGAAAGCCAGTGGAGGACCTTGTCCCATATCCTCTTACCTAGGACGACCCCACCAAGGTAGTGCAGGTTGGATCACTACTAGGCAAAGCACAAAAAAATAAGCTTGGGCAATTCCTCAAGGAGAACTCAGATATCTTTGCATGGTTGGTCTCGGACACGCTAGGCATACCTCAGTATATAGCCAAACCCAAATTGCACGTGGATCCAATCAGGAAGCCAGTACAACAGAAGCAGGAGAATTTTGCCCTTAACTGACAAGCTGCAATCAAAGAGGAAGTCGAGAAGTTGAGCCGTTCCGGGTTCATCAGAGAGGAGAAGTTCTCGACCTGGCTCATGAATGTGGTGATGGTACCAAAACCATATGGAAAATGGAGGATGTGCGTCGATTACATCGATCTGAACAAGACATGCCCAAAAGATGAATACCCCTTGCCAAGGATCGACCTGTTGATCAACGCAACCACAGGCCATGAGATGCTGAGCTTCATAGACGCATACTCCGGTTACAACCAGATCCTCATGAATGATGAGGATGAGTCCTACACTGCATTCTAGATAAATAAGGAGAACTATTGTTACCGAGTCATGCCGTTCGGGCTAAAGAACGCGGGGACAACCTATCAGAGAATGGTCAACAAGATGTTCAAGGAGTAGATCGAGCATAACATAGAGGTTTACGTGGATGACATGCTCGTGAAAAGCGTCAAGGCTGAGCAACGACCTGGAAGAAGTGTTGGGGGTACTGAGGAAGAACTAGATGAGGCTGAACCCCGCCAAGTACGCCTTCAGCATTACATCAGCGAAGTTCCTAGGCTATATGGTCTCAGTACGTGGAATAGAGGAATATCTATCAAAGATCAAAGCCTTCCAGGAGATGTCGCCAACCTCGAACGATCAGGGAGGTACAGAGGCTGAATGGAAGGATCGCGGCCCTATCAAGGTTCGTGTCACGGGCTGGGGACAAGTGTATATCATTCTTTAAGACATTGAAGAACCTCTAAAATCCTAAAGATATTTCACGTGGACGGAGGAGTGCCAGAGAGCCTTCGAGGAATTGAAAAGGTATCTGGAAAGTCCACCACTGTTGGGACGACCAAAACCTAACTAGGAGTTACAACTCTACCTGGCCACCAACGTAGTCGCGGTAAGCGCGGTGTTACTAAAGGAGGAAGATAAATAGCAGAGTCCTATCTACTACGTCAGTCACATATTGATCGATGTAGAGACCAGGTACATCCAGATCAAGAAGGTAGCCTATGCACTGTGATTGTGGTAAAGGAAGCTAAGGCCATACTTCCATGCCCATACGGTCGTGGTGCTCACAGACCTACCACTAAAGAAGGTGCTACATAAACCAAATGTATCAGGACGATTGATCACCTGGGCGGTAGAGTTAAGTGAGCACGACATCAAGTTCCAACCTCGGATGGCCATCAAAGGTCAGGCCCTAGCGGACTTTGTCGCCGAGTACACCCTATCAGAGGTCGACCCAGAAGAGACAGAACCTGAGGACCGTGATTGAGGATCGTGGGAGATGTTCGTGGACGATTTGAGTAACTAGGCAGGGAGCGGGGCTGGGTTCATACTCACTAGCCCCGAAGGTTTTCGGATTCAATACCCCCTCTGCTTCACCTTTCAGGCCTCTAATAATGAGGCAGAATATAAGGCACTACTTGTCGGACTGCCAGTGGCCAGAGCCATCCAGGTCACTAACCTAGCCCGTCCGAAGTGACTCCCAACTCGTAGTAATCAGGTGAACAAGGAGTACGAAATGAAGGATGAACGAATGATAGCATACTTGAAGCATGCTTGAGAGTTTATCGTAGAGTTCATGAAGTTCAAGATGGTTCGAGTCCCGAGGATCGAGAACACCACAGCAGATGCCCTACCAAGGCTAGCATGTGATGAGCTTCGGTACTTGGCTAGTGTCGTGTATGTTGAGATACTTCATGAGCCAACATACCAAGAGAAACAAGTCAACGAGATTGAGGAGGGGCCAAGCTGGATAGACCTCATCGCCAATTACCTACAGAACAACATACTTCCAGAAGACAAGGTTGAGGCCAGGAAAGTAAAGATGCGAGCAACGAAGTACACTGTCATTGATGGCGTACTATACAAGAGGGCGGTCACAACACCACTGCTCAGGTGCCTAGGACCCAAGGGAGCCAAATACGCCTTAGCGGAGGTTCCCGAAGGAATATGCAAAAGTCACATGGGTGGGTGAGCGCTAGCCTATAAAGTCCTTCGCCAAGGATTCTATTGGCCCAGGATGTAGGAGGAGGCCATAGAGTACGTCAGAGCCTATGAGCAATGTCAACTGTTTGCCCCAGTGCCACACCAATCGGCCACCAAGTTGACCTCCATCCTTAACCCCATACCGTTCGCTATGTGGGGCATGGACATCCTTGGCGACTTCACCCCAGCGTCCGGGAACATAAAGTACTTGGTGGTCGCCATCGGTTACTTCACCAAGTGGGTCAAGGTTGAGCCACTAGTCAAGATGACGAAGAAAGAGATGGAGAAATTCGTTCGAGACAAGGTAATCTACAGGTTTGGGGTGCCAAAGATCATCATCACGAACAACGGGAAACAATTTAATAATCCCAAGTTCAAGGCTTTTTGCCAGTCATATAACATTGACTATCGACATGTCTCCATGGCTTACCCACAGGCCAATGGTTAGGTGGAGGTGACAAACAGAACACTGCTCAAGGGAATCAAGAAAAGATTAGAGGGAGCAAAAGGGAAGTGGATTGAAGAGCTTCCTAGTATCCTGTGGGTGTACCGAACAACAGTAAGGACCCCCACTGGAGAGAGCCCATTCCAACTTGCATATGATACCAAGGCCCTGGCACCAGTGGAATTCTTAGCCATATCCCACAGAATCTTGCACTTCAACGAACGCACATATGATGATGGACTCAGGGCAAACTTGAATTTTTTAGACGAGGTTTGCAAGAAGGCACTACTTAGGAACGTGGTATACCAGCAGTGAACAGTCAAGTACTATAATGCATGGGTCAAGGAAAGGTTGTTCCACCAGGGAGACTAGTCCTAAGGAGGGCTCAAGCGTCACAGCCCAGGAAGGAAGGAAAGCTGTCCGTAAACTGGGAAGGACCCTACATAGTTTTCAAGCAGATACGGCTAGGGACATACCACTTGAAAACCCCGGAGGGTAAGAAGATAGATCGAGCCTGGAACTCAGAACACCTGAAGAAGTACTACCAGAGGGACATATGCTTTCACCCACGATTCTGATAGTTGTTTAAGGTTTCTTTTTGGATTTGAAGTACTTTTTTAAAGTTTTAAAGATTTTGAAGTAATAGAACTTCATTCTTGGCTGCATCTGTGCATCTCTCCATCACCGATCGAGCATCCTTAAACACCAAAGGCTCTATGCCATCCAAGGCCATCGGCCACGAGGCTCTATGCCAACCAAGGCTATCAGCCACATTGCTCTATGCCAACCAAGGCCATCGGCCACGAGACTAAATGCCAACCAAGGCAATCAGCCACGAGGCTATATGCTAACCAAGGCCATCGGCCATGAGGCTCTATGCCAACTAAGGCCATCGGCCACGAGACTATATGCCAACCAAGGCCATCGCCCACGAGGATCTATGCCAACCAAGGTCATCGGCCACGAGGCTCTATGCCACCAAGGCTTGTTGGCCACAAGGCAGAATACCACCAAGGTCTGTTGGCCACGAGGCGGAATGCTACCAAGGCCTGCTGGCCACCAAACAACGAAAAGCAACATACAAAGGGGCGATGATCCAACCACAGAGACTCAAAAAGAAAAGGATAACATAGAAGATGCAAAATAATTACAAGATTCAATATCCAACGATCTAAAAAAAAAAAAGAAGGAAAGAAGTACGACAAAAGAAGTCAAGGGGGAGCCGCACCCTCCCCAGGGGGAGCCACATCCTCCTCAGGGAGAGGAGCCACACCCTCCTCAAGAGGAACAACCCCCTCCTCAATGGGAGCCACGACTTCCTCTGGAGGAGCAGCAGGAGGAGTGATAGCAAGAGGAGTGACAGCAACCTTGTCCACAGTGACCGGTGGCATATAGCTCAAAAACCTGAAGAAGTCATAGCCAGGAGTCTCCCTAAGGACATACGCCACTACGTCATTTATGCCCATATCGTAAACCTCGTCATTGTACTCGTAGAATGTGTCCAATAAAGCTCAAGATTTTTGGAACTCCACCACGGCCTGCTCACGAGCCCGGACCAGGTCAGCCTCATGCTTCGGCCTCAAGACGAGAAGCTCCTCCTCAAGTCCTTGGACCCTGGCTGCCAAGTCCAAGCTCTAGGCCTCCAACACCACTCTCCGAGAGGATAAGGCACCAATCTCCTCCAGATTTAGTTTAATAGCCAAAATTGTCATAAATAACAACAATACCCTTCAAAAAAAAGTGTTCTTTACCTACTAAGTAAGCCCAAGAATGTTTAACCGAAAAGATAATATATGACAATGTGGCCTGTTAAAACCTATATGGATTTCGCTAACATGCACCACTTAATAGAGAAAAGCTAACATGCATTTTATTGTTTAAACTAAGAATGCATGGCATCTTTTCTGAGATTTTCTGTTTGTATCTCATAAATACGTTTTCCTTATTTAGCTAGGATACAGCTCAGCATATTAAAATAATTAAATGCGCAAACGCATACGTTACTGTAAGTTACGACCTTTTTTTATGGAAAACATCGGCGAATTCCTCTATATAATGCCCCCTTCTCATTTCACAATCAGAGTTCTTTGAGGTTTTAATGGTGAATTTTTTCAGCTAAGATCTCAGTTTTAGTCTTTTTTTATTCTTGTTATTCTTCTTGTTCTTTCTTTTTACTAAGATCTATATCTATGTTCTCCAATCTATTTTTTTCCAGAACTCCATGTTTTTTCAGTCATTTTTTGTTAAATTATTTGTGATTTGTTTTTTCATTCAACATTTGTTTAGATGAATGTTACCCTATTTTCTTTCTTTTTTTCTAGAATATTTTTGTTTAACATTATATCTCATTGTTCAGGTTCAATTGTATGTACTTTCTTTTTCATATTTGTTAATTTGCATCTCTAGTCTAATTTTTCTTATTACTTATTTTCCATTGTATCAACAACTTACTGAATTTTCATACCCTAAGAATTTTAAGAATTTTTCTTCACTTACATATACTTCTTGATTAGCTATAAAAATTGACAAAAGATAAAGGGTCCATCGGCAACTATACTAGTACAAACATATACATACTATACTAGTAAAACCTAAACTTTAAAAGTTATACATCATGTAGAAAGACATTTTATGGAATTTATCCCCTTTCATAGCGCAATCTATAAGCCACAAGGACTGAGTCCATTAGTTTTTACTCGGTTACACATCTCTAGTCTATATGGTATTTTATCCAACCCACTGACTTCCTATCAGTTCCTATAGATGGGTTAAATATCCTAAATCTACAAAACGCTAGCTTATGCAAATTCATAATTTCATATCATTGAGTTAAATGTTGCTTAAAATTGTTGATCTTCATTACTAGAGTTGTGAGTGAAGTTGTTATAGTAACAAATGGAGAAAATCAGTGACCAACACATCACAGTGTAAAATTTTGAGATATGTAGAAGGTCGATTATTAGTTTTACAACCCAGACTACAATTTTGCACTCTATAATGGACCCCCTCATCTTGTTTATGGGCCTCATAAGTCCCTTCTATTTTCTTTCCTCTTGAATCTTGAAGTCCACATAGATATAAGAACCTTGAAAACTCTTGACATTCTTGTAGACAATCAATGATGAATATTGTTTTGGGAAAACCCTCAAATTTTTAAGGATTTCTTTTATGTTAATAGTAGTGCAACCAATAGGGTTTGAGAATGGTGTCTTTGTTGGCTTCCTTTATTAGATTCGTTTTGTTATTTTAAGTAAAGAACATAAACCAAACTTTTTTTATTTTTTGTTGGGCCATTGGGTAGGCACCCAAGGGAGCAGCTTGGGGTGGGGAGCGAAGGAGTAAGGGTGTGCGGTGGGACCTAGGGGAAGGTTCAGTGACAACCAACATTGCAACGTGGGGGCCCTCGGCCTTGCAAACCACATGGCTTAGCCGGTGTTTGCATAAACCAATCTTTGGTTTTCATTGAATGTGGGATTTATAACCTTCTAATGTTGGAAAAAATAACAAAAATATCTTAATTTGTAATAGGTTTAGGAATTGCCAAGTTTTCACTGCCATTGATTTAGAAGACCCATTTACTCTCATTGACTTGGTTGTTTGTATTTATTAATGCCTAGTTGTTCTTATTGTTTAATAATATCATTATCATTAGATCATCATCATTATTGAAGCTATTCCATTTTACTTCAGGGAGTTCCGAGAATGCAAAATCCATTGTTTGTGTGGAAGATCAAGAAGAAAAAAAATGGAGGATCATAAAAATTCCTTAGAAGCAAAAAGCACACTAAAGAAGTGTTTTCATCGGATCAACGATTTACCAAACTGCACTGTATGTTTCTTTCAATCATATTTCTTTTGTTCCCGCCTTTTCTTCCTTTCTTTCTATTAATGGACACTTTATTAGGCATAAAAGAATCTGGCACACATCCCTTTTCATATGATATCAAACAGTTTTGAATTGATAGGGAGAATGAACGCTTCCTATGCGTGTGCAGTCATAAGGGTGTGCGAAATCACCTCTGTACCCCCATGGAAAGGCGAAATTCTCATGGACACGGCGGTCATTTCGCACACCCTTGTGTCTGGGAGAGGGGCAGTGCACCGCACTCACCCAGTTAGCGTTCTCTTTCCCATATTTATATATGGATTATTGATGATGAATTGAAAGTAAGTGGAAGAGATTGTTCCTGTGATATAAAACGTAAATACTTCTTATGGCACACAGTGCTCAATAAACAAGAAGTAAACGGTAATTTAAAGTTGGGTAAAAGATCTCTACAGGTGAATTCATGTTCATATATTGGTATATCTGTAAAAGAAATGGGTTTTCTTCATAAACCAGAGCTGGTTGATTTGGATTGGGAAAAGCTTCTCAAACTACAATGCAAAGATGGGTCGTTCTTGACTTCTCTAGCAGCCACTGCCTTTGCACTCATGGAGACTAAAGATGAAAAATGCTTAGAATGTCTAAAGAAAACTGTTGAAAAATTCAATGGTGGTGGTAAAGCATTTCTCTCTTTTGCATCTTCTCCAAATCTAAGTAGCAAATTCTGTTTTGGACTTTTCATGTATTTGGACTAACAAATATTCTTATATGTTCTTATTCTTCTCTTCAGTCCCTAATTTCTATCCAGCCGCTAGACTTGTACGAGCATATTTGGGGTGTGGATCGCTTGGAACGCCTAGGCATTTCTCGATACTTCCAATCAGAAATCAAGGAATGCATCAATTATGTGTTGCGGCAGCACACTGTTCCATCAGGGAAATTCTAGAGAAAGAAAAGAAGGTTAGTCTCATGTTCTCACTATCTGTCACAGTCATTCATGATTTAAAACAACCCATTGGGTCTGTTTCGCCTGTGTTGCTTGTGACCATAGTTAGTAAATATGGGCAGGGCAAAAACAAAAAGGGGTATGGATACATAAAGGTACTAAACATACTGGACTTCAATAGTACTTGTTTAATACAGTTTTGTTTGAAAATAGATATAAGGGTATATTCTCTAAAACTAGACCATTTTTAATGGATTCAAAATCGATTTGGACAAGGTGGTTTAGCAACCCTAGAGGCAGGACTCCAGACCATGTTTTGGCCTCTACAATGGATTTTGGATCCTTAATGGATTCAGATCCTACAGTTTATTGAAACAGAGAACTGGGTTTATTGGGCGATAAGCCCAGATTGAGGTTGTGAGAGAGAGAGAGAGAGATAATAGAGATTCACCAAGTTTGTGAGAGAGAGAGAGAGAGAGAGAGAGACTTACATTGCCGTTTCTCCACCCAGAAGCTTGAACCAAGGACGTTTGGAGCTCCCAAATCTTTCCCAGATCCAGATCTGGATTTTTATTCCCACCTTCGAGCTTCGCCAGACCAGAGGAGGTAAGAGAACTAATTTCTTCACAAAGGAGCCAGAGCAGGAAGAAGATCGGGGTGGGTTCGAAAGGATTCAAAGGAGGAAGAAGAGAAAGCTCGGGTTCGATACAAAGTAGAATGGATTTCTCGGGTTTCAGATTTCCAGAGGACGATGGCGTCCCGTTTCTTTTGTTTTAGTTCTAAACTGAGCTTGGCCAAACCGGTTTGATAAACCCGACCGGTCCGGCTTGGTTTGCAATAAGTTGTACAGCTTTTTAACAAAAACTTTTCAGACATTTAAAAAACTATCATTGGATTACTAACTTTACACATTTCATGTGCAGGGTGCATGGCCGGAAGATGGCTGCAAAAGTGGAGGCTGTAGAAGATCTGAATCCAAAAATTTCCATGTTTCATGAATAGGGAGAAAAGAGAATTGGCCATAGCAGCAAAGTCCCTTCCTTCACTATTAGGGTTCGATTTCCACCGTGTGATCCCTCGCTTCATGTGTCAGGGTGGAGATTTCTGTTACAAATTAAAATGAGGGTGAAGTTGATGCAACTAGAATACCTAGTTTGGCTATTAAAAGGGGAATAGAAGTTGTAAGAAAAAAAAAAGGAAGAGCAGTTAAACACCATAGGTTCTCAGTTCTTCATTTCTATTTCTAAGACTGAGTGGCTCAATGGGAAGCATGTCGTGTTCGGACATATTGCTTAGGGTTTGGAAGTAGTATTTAAACAAATAGTATCTTCGATCTTCATGATTAGACCTCGGGTTTTTGGGATAAGGCTGAGTTGTTGTTGTTGATGATTAGACTTTGGATTAGATGGGTCTTGGTGGTGATAAAGATTAGGTGAGGCATATGGGGCGAATTTTTATATCTATATATATGATGACGTTACCATTGAATAAACTTGAATGGTTCTTTATCTTTTTGTAGTTTGAACATTTAAAGTTGATGGAACCTGCATGTAATGGTTGATTTCATTAATCAATGAGGTTTTGAGTGTACTTGTAAAGCCAAAAATACATCTTCCATATGTTGGTTGGAGGAATCAAAATCATAAGGAAATCATCTCTTTCCAAAGTCACATGTATTAATAGAAACTATCCCATACCTAAATGCGCAGTGAAACGAATCAATTTGGGTTCTTTCGCAACCCAAGATTACCAATGATATACCTAAATAAGGCCCGCCAATACTAGCAAGACACATGGCAAAGCCGCAACCACATGGAGTGACCCCCGACCTGTCGGGTAATACTCGCACAGTACTCGATTGACCCAGATCTAGAAACCTTGTCATGTGAGGATACGATCCCCACATCGAAGGAAACATATATATCCAAATCCTAATATAACGTTGCCAGTGAGCAAGTGCACTCCTACAAAGAAACAAGATCTTCCACTGATCAACAATATGGAAACTTTCATTAATGATGGACTCTCCAGCCATCACTCTCCTAACAAGACTCTTACCTTAATAAGCCCAACATGGAGTGCAAGACTCATCGTCTCCTAGTGAGGCATAACCTCTGTCTAGTCTGGTACATAAATAGGAGGCCTATAGGTCAGGTATATCATCTAACTCATTACTCTCTCAAGTTCTCTTGAATTTTCGGCTGCTAAAGAGACCTAACTTAGGCATCGGAGGGTCCCCCACCAGAGAAGACCGGCTCTCTCTTACTCACTTGTTCCTCTTTGTAGGTTCTATCTAGGAGGGATCAACTGAAGGTTTCTTGAGGCAATAGATTGGCGTCGTTTGTGGGAATGATCAATCCAATCTAACCCACTTGAATTCTCTACTAATGGCTAGAACACCCATAGGCTCACCACCTCATCATGGAGAAGGTCGCCCTCCCCACCAAGGAACCCGTCACACTCAGGTGCCCAAACACCATACAAGTGCTGAAGAGCAAGCAGTAGGTGGGAACAATGAGTATACTCTCCCAGTCGGTGAGCAGCTGCCACCGCCACCGCCTATCCCGGCAACTCTGCCTCTGTCCTTCGACCCCAACGCACTAGCAACAAATGCGCAGATCCGCAATCTACAATTCTAGATGTTGCAAACCAACGTGTTGTTCAGGGACTTCTTATGACAGGCCAATCTGACAAGGGTCCCACCATCGGCTCCGCTAGCACCATAGTAACAGGCGCCCCCATCGCAGCCTACACCAGTGGTTCGGAGATCAGAAAGCCATACAGGATTGCAACGACCAAGGTAGAACGGGTCGACAACGAACCCGATTATCAGAATTGAATGGGGGACCTGCTTGCCCGAGCCCAGAGAAGATCGTGTAGGAGTCACGAGCCGGTGCCGGTCCGATCCTGAGAAAGAAGAACTCTGGCCTTGGGCCAACGCAAAGAGAGTCTATCGGCCAAGACTAGCCTGGTCCAACCAATCAACGGGGGCATGAGCCATTCCTAGTATATGGCCCACGCCGAGCGGGTGAAGGAAGAGCAAACAGAGATCGTGGTGGGCGATCCATCGAGTGACGATCCTCACTAGATCCATCAGTGGATCGAGATGTAGACCGAAGACTGAGAGAGCTCGATGAAAGGCTTGACGAGAAGACCCCACCCGAACCGCACTCTATCACACCCCACTCCCTACACCTTGGCAATGTGACTAGGATACACCCTGTATCCAACACTAACACTAGGATCTACTCCTTGCAGTGTCATGATCACTCACCCAACATAAATAATAAGATCAGAGTACTAGTGGAAGCGATATAATGTAAGATACAGTACTAAGTAACAGAGTGCAGAAGCTAGAATGTGAAAATTTGCATATGTAAGTAGTAGTTTATTCTATCATTCAAGGTTTAACATCCAAACTAAACATATATTATACATATATATATACATACATACATACATATATATATATATATATATATATATATATTTATTTATTTATTTATTTATTTATAGAGATATCAAATTTCTCTAAAGATCAAAATTGTATTTAATTCCAAGCCAAAACTAGAATAAGATAATTGTTCAAACGAGTATCAAAACTCCAAAACACTACTATGCTCCATAAGCACAAGCTTTGCAAGGACAATATGAACCGTGCTCCTCCTCTCCGGGGGCACTCCAAAAGCCGGTCCGTACACAGATACGAAGATCCACATCCACCGCCACCTCGTCAACTACATCCAAATCTAAAAAGAAGGACCTTCGAGGGATGAGCTTCATTAATCCCAGTGAACAATTAGATCATGCAAGCAAACACAATTATAAATGATGCATAATCATATGATGCATGAATGCCTGAATTGATTTTTCACCTAACATTACAATCTAAGTCTGAGTCTAGTGCTATTGCAACGCCCTTGGTAGCATCCTTGGTCCCGAAAACCTATGGAGCCTAACGATGTCAAACCTAAATTGCGATAGGAGCCTACGGTACTGGACTCCTCACTGAAATTGCCTGCAAACCCCCCTCAACAAACTTCGTTCTTGGCGTTAGGTCCAAAAATATGGTCGGCACCCAAACTTCACAGAGTGACGCACCTGTGGGTTGTCTGACACCTAACCCCTGTCGGCAAGGGTCATAGCACTGGGATAACACCATCCTAACCAGCATACAAGCTATATACATGAGAGGTACGCATATGTATATACTAGAGGTCGAGTTCATAGTGCCAAAGTGACAGTGGCCCGGCTATCCTCTCGACCCCTCTAGTCCACACATACACATATGAGAGTAAGGCGAGTGTGATACCAAAGTCACAGTCGGCCGGTCACAACCCTGTTTCCATCCTTGTACAGTTGTGTAAGCCTACTGCAGCCTTTACATCTAATAATGCAAGTCCAACATGAGCATTTGCATAAGTAATAAATGGCAATCCCAAGTCCGGCACCCACTTATGGCACTTGGATTCCATCATTTACAATCTTATCACATTTCCACATATCCACAAACATAATTCATCATTAACAATTCAATAATAATCATAAACACCCTAAGCATATAGCATTCAACATGATCGACATCCTAGTAAGACTAACCTTAAACTAGCAATTATATAACTTCAATCGTCTACAATAGCATCTATAGTGAGTATACCACCAAAGAAATGTTAAGCATGGTAAACACGACATATGCTTAAATGGAATTCACAATATCAGTATGTGAAACGTTCTAAAATTATGACGAGTATCTAATCCACTCACAATTCATCGTAAACAAGCTGATCTTTGATTTTCGTGCATGCATACGCCTTCACAACAGGTGGAAATTATGATAAACAGTCTAGTTACAGATGTACATTAGCTGGGAGAAGGTTCGGGGTCAAACCCTCAAAACAATAGGAAATAAGCCTCTGCGGACTGTGCTTGCAGTCTGTAGACAATATCATCCACAGGACTACGGTCTGTGAAGGCATACCACAAAATCTTGCAAGATTCCATTCATGATGAAGGAGCTACAGTTGCAGACATCAACTGCTCAGGCCATTTTTATTGTATTTCAGCAATAGGGATGGTCGATATCCAAGGAAAAGTCAAGGACTTCAAGGGGGAGTAATTCTAACCTACTAGAGTTACAAATGGTCATTGGATCCAATCCCAATTAGGGGTTTAACACAAAATTAAGCTCTAAGCTAAGAAATCTCCAAATTAAAGGTGTTTCAATGATGGTTTCATGGTAGTTAGGCTAAGGGGCTGGGAATTGGTAAATTAGAGTTAGCAATTGATGCTTTTGACATTCAATTGAAAGAGTAGAGCAAAAGGAACCAGAAGCCCTAAGGTCTAAGCTCTAATTAGCAATCTACAACTCAAAACCTAATTGAAATCAATGGAAATGGATAGGAAGAGCTAGCTTATAATGGGAGATTGGTTAGCACAGCAAGGGGAAGTGTTCAGGCCATCGCGGATTTCATTCTCGAGTGCACATTTTTAGAAGACGATCCAGAAGAAGAGGCCGAGAAATGGGGTCGTGATCGGACCCCGTGGATGATGTTCGTAGATGGCTCGAGCAGTGATGAATGGCACTCGGCACAGAGAGGGGGGGTGAATCTGTGCTTATTAAAATTTTTCGCAAACTCAGATTATAACAACCAACACAAATCGTATGGTCACGCACCAATCACTACAAAGTAGCTTGGTCTACTAGTGAACCACACCCACTCTGCAAGTAAGCACTTCAAAATAAAATATCAAACCACCACACAAGCATATACGTGGTTCGGCATAATGGCCTATGTCCACGGAGCAATACCCCTCACGGGTTTCGTGATTTGCTCAGTACACTTCTATTAAAAACCTTATTACACAGGTTCAACACAGTTTCATATGACACAGGAACCGCATGAAATACTCCCACACACCTAACTATATTAGCACAGTAGGCTTTAAACATTAAAAATGAGTTTATATGATCAACCCAAATTCCCAACACTCTAAATTATATGAATCTCACTCCCCAACAAGACTAAATGATAAGAAGGAAAACTTGAATGAAAAACTACCTCAAGAATGAAGTAGAACTACAACCACTATCGATGCAGACCTTTTGGACATCGTGCAGCAAGCATGTCCTGGAAGCCTTGACACATATTCCAATGCATTGATCTACTCAAAATGCCTTCTTCTCTGAAAAAATTCAAACATTAAATCACAGAGGCATCAAACCCTAAATTCGACTTCACCACTGCATAGAGGACGTCAAAATATGGGGGGTAGCGTCTTTACACAAATCCCGAAATTTGACTTTTAAATAGCCCAAAGTTCGAGGCAAAGATTGAGTCAATCTGGGCCATTAGATCAGATCATACGGACGGCCCAGATTAAAATAAGATTCGATCTTCCGTCTTCCGCTTTACACAGGAGCGGAGCACATATAATCCGTTGGATCCCCATCTTTGAAATGAGATTAAAATAGAACCATCAGATTATATTTCTGATCCACGAATGAGAAGTCATCACTTAAGTGTACCAATTCTGCATGTGCTTAATTGTGATGTGTCCATTTAGAATCTTCTATCTCAGCCATTGATTATGATTTAGATCAACCAATCAGAATAAGAGATTCTAATTCAGATTTAAAGATCAATCTCAACTCGTGTGTTTGACCACCCTCTCTCTCTTTTTTGCAGTGGTTGGTGATCTTCCTCAGCTCGACGCGGCTCAGATGAAGGCCGAGCTCAGGGAGAAGAAGAAGAAGAAAGTGGCAGAGAAGGCTAAGCACAAGGCTGTGGCCGACAAGCCAAAGGGCATGGGATTGGTGGGGCCGATCCAAAAGGACGTGGTGATCGACATCGAGGCTGACCTCCCCAAGGCTTCTGTATCCCTCCCGAAGAAGAAGGATCGGGACGAGCCCTCCTCGTCACTGGAGAAGCGACACAAAGGGGGGAAGATCTCTGTCAACCTTAAGGGACACACTCCCCCCGGGGTTTCCCTCGGTCACTGGGGGCCCCTCTCTCAGTAGGGCCTCAACCACCAACGTGCCCTTTCGTCCCTCCTGGCAGCTGTTCCCGGGGGGCACAGCATTGCACTCCAAGACCCCAAGGCTTCTAGTAGACTGGACTTTCCTCACCGACCTGAGCAATGCCAAGCTCTTAGGTTCGTTGTTTCATGACATGGCCATCATAAGTGGCTCATCCCTTAGACTCACGTCTATTCTCTCTTTCTTTTCTTTTTTATGTGTCCTTTGATTTACCAGTTATTCTTTTCTTTTCGCAGGGCTTCTCCAAGGCTACCAAGGCCACTCTCCGTTTTGCCCAACTGTCAGCGGACAATGCCTCACTGGAGGAGCAAGCCAAAATGGCTGGAGAGGCTGCCAAGAGTGCCATCTGGGAGAGCCGAGAGGAGGGGAAGAGGAAGAAAGCCGAGTCTAACTTGGAAGCGGCGAGGGCCGAGCTGAAGGCCCTAAAGGAGAGGTCGGCCAAGGAGGTCTAGGACCTGAAAGCCGAGCTGGGTGGTCTGGAGGAGGGGGCCAAGGCCAACCTGCAGAAGGCCAGGAAGGAGGTCATGGACAACTATCTGCAGCCAGAGGACTTTCGAGAGGTGCTCCACCAACTGAGTAAGCCCACCTATGCCTAGAGGTTCAGCGACGGTCGGGCTAAGGTGTTGAATGAGCTGTGGGAGTCTCATCCTAATTTGGATCTCTAGCAGTTTGACGAGGACGCTACCACCTTGGTTGAGACCACCGAAGCCGAGGATGGGGTCAAGGTGGAGCAAACAACCTTGGATCCTGCCGGACCTACCCTTGGGGTCTCCGACCTTCCTGCCGAAGACCTCCCCAAGGATGTGCCAACTTCTTAAAGGTTGCCCCCCTTTGTACTTTTTGTTTTTATGAATGTATGGTGGACCCGCCAAGGTCTCTTTTTCTTTTCTTTTTTTTTTTGTACATTTCTGCCAATTCATCGACTTTTTATTAATGAAAAGTTTTTCTTTTTCTAAGTGTTTGTTGTCAATTTTCATTCTCAGTAGATAGTATAGGAGGACCCAATCCCCAACGTTACTAGGCTGAGCCTTCGTACTTGGAGATTTTCTGTTTTAGAGATTGCACTCAGACGTTTAGGTATACAAATACGCCGACACGGGGGGTGATCGTTGAGGTCGACCTGAGTCTGACCTCAAGCCCCACCTTTGAGGGCGACCCGTGGCCAATCCTTTTACCTTGGGATTTTTCCATAATTTCTTTCTTGGTCCTTCAGTTCTCGTGGTCGGCCAATCTATGAGGATCGATCTTATGACTTGCCAACCTATGAGGGTCGGTCTTTGGGGTCGATCAATCTATGAAGATTGGTCTTATGACTTGTCGACCTATGAGGGTCGGTCTTCGGGGTCGGCCAATCTATGAGGATTGGTCTTATGACTTTGAGAAACAACAATTTGGAGTAAACTAGGAGCTTGAATGAGATCTTTTCTTTATTGATGTTAGAATTTTTTGAAATGAGAACAACAAATTTTATTAAAATGAACTCGAGCCAACCTCTAACAATCTTCTATTGATAAAATTTCTTTAGGTTCTCAGAATTCCAAGGTCGGGGTATCTTCTTGCCCCCTAGAGTCTTCAATCGATACGTTCCCGATCGGTTCTGTTTGGAGACTATATATGGTCCTTCCCAATTTGGGGCGAGCTTCCCTTGTTGTCGTGGTTGAGATGCACTAGCCTTCCTAAGGACCAGATCCCCTTGACGAAATAGGCATTCCTTCACTTTTGAGTTGTAATACTTTTCCATTCTCTACTGGTACGCTATGTTTCTTAGTAACACATCTTCCCTTACTTCATCAAGGAAGTCTAGGTTTGCCCTCAGGCCGTCTTCATATGTCTTCTCATCGAAGTCGAGCGTCTTGTAGGATGAGGCCTTCACCTCTATCAGAGTGAGTGCTTTGGTCCTATACACCAATCTAAATAGGCTCTCCCCGGTAGGGGTTCTTACGATCGTTCTATACGCCTATAGTACGCTGGGTAGCTCTTCTACCCATCTCCCCTTAGCCTCATCCAGCCTTCTCTTTACTCCTTTTAGCAACGTTCTGTTAGACACCTCAACTTGACCATTGGCTTTTGGATGAGCCACTGCCACCGGGTGAAAGTCTATATAGAAGTGCTAGCAAAATCCCTAAAAGTTCGGGTTGTCGAACTACTTTTCGTTGTCGGTGATTAGTACCTTGGGAAGACCAAATCGGTAGATGACTTTATCTTAGAAATCTCCATATTTTTCTTAGTGATAGTTTCCAATGGCTCTGCCTCAATCCACATAGTGAAATAGTAAATGGCTACGACCAGGTACTTTCTGTTCCCTGAGGCCGGGATAAAATCTCTAAGTATGTCCATCCCCCAAATGGTGAAGAGGAAAGGACTCAGCATAGGGGTCAGGTTTGTCGCGGGCTTATGTGATACCGGGGCGAATAATTGGCATTTCTTGCAAGTCTTCACATATTTCATGGCCACTTCTTGCATTCTCGGCTAATATGCTGATGCTCGGCCCCCATATGACTTTTGCATATTCCTTTGTGTACTTCGGCTAAAGCATACTCGGCACCTTTTGGTTCGAGACATTTAAGTAGCGAAGCTGAGACAGCCCTCTTGTACAAAACTCCATCGACCATGGTGTACTTTGCGGCTCAAATTTTGACTTTCCTCGCTTCCTCTCAACTCTCGGGGAGTTGATCATTCTCTAAATAATTGATGATCGGATCCATCTAACTTGGACCGTCTTCTTTGATGTAATTGATGACCTTCTTCTTGTTTCACGATGGCTCATCCAGGATTTTGATATAGACCGAACTATTTAGACTTGGCACTTCGACCTCGGCCAGCCACGATAGGGAGTCAGCTACGGAATTTTCTTCTCGTGGTACTCGAGTCATCTCAAAATGTTCGAACTCGACAATTAATCCTCGGGCTAGTCCTAGTTAAGCGATCATTCTTTCATCTTTTGCCTCATACTTCCTGTTAACCTGGTTGACCATGAGTTACGAGTCACTTCTTGCTTTCAATCGTTTAATGCGTATGGCCTTGGCGACCCGGAGCCCGGCTAGTAAAGCCTCATACTCGGTCTCGTTATTGGAGGCTGAGAATCTGAGCCTTAATGCATATTGGATGCGGAATCCCTCAGGACTGACCAACATTAGCCCCGTACCACTTCCAACCGCGTAACTCGACCCATAACATTCCTAATCCATGTATGTTCCATCTCATCTATAGTGGTCGGCCTCTCACCTCCTTGAACCTCGGGGTTGGCCACGGTACATTCGGCGATGAACTCTGCCAGGGCTTACCCTTTTACGACCGTGCGGGGTCGATAGTCAATGTTGTATTCACTCAGCTCCACCGCCCATGTGATCAGCCATCCTGACACGTCTGGCTTGTGTAATATCTTCTTGAGGGGTTGGTCGGTCAGAACTGCGATCAGGTGGGCTTGGAAGTATCGCCTCAGCTTTCTTGTCACTGTTACAAGTGCAAACACGACCTTCTCAAACGTGGAGTATCCCGTTTCCGCATCAATTAGCACATGACTGACATAGTATATTGGCTTTTGGACCTTATCCTCTTCTTTTAGTAGTTCGGCACTGACGCCCACAAGCATTGAGGCTAAGTAGAGTTGGAGCTCTTCTTTCGGATCGGGTCAGGAGAGGAGAGGTGGATTCTCCAGATACCATTTTAGCTCCCTTAAAGCTTGTTGGCACTCGCTCATCCACACAAAATCCTTTGGGTTCCGAAGGTTCTTCAATGTCTTGAAGAAAGGTAGACACTTGTCGCCCGACCTTGACATAAACGTCGCCAATGCCATCACTCTTTTGTTCAGCCTTTGCACCTCACGGACCGTCTTGGGAGGGGTCATCTCTTGGATGGCTCTGATCTTTGCCAGGTTAGCCTGTATGCCTCAAACGGAGACCATAAAGCAGAGGAACTTTCCTGAGGTCACCCTGAAGGCGCACTTGGCGGGCTTCAACTTCATCTGATTTTTCCTCAACACTCCGAAAGCTTCTAGGTCGACTAGATGGTGTTCAGCCTTCAGGCTCTTGGCTAGCATGTAATCTACGTATACTTCCATATTTCAGCCGATCTGATCTTGAAACATATGGTTGACCATCCTTTGGTATGTAGCCCCAGCGTTCTTCAACCCAAAGGTCATTACTTTCTAGCAAAAGTTCTCTTGATCAGTTTGGAAGGCTGTGTATGCCTCATCTTCTTCGTGCATGAGGATCTGATTGTAGCCGGAGTACTCATCCATGAAGCTGAGCATCTCATGACCAGCGGTGGCATCGATCAACAAGTCAATTCCAGGTAGGGGGTACTCATCTTTTGGACACGCCTTGTTGAGGTCGGTGTAATCAATGCACATCGTCCACTTTTCGTTTGGTGTGGGAACCATGACGATGTTCGCCAACCACGTTGGGAACTTCTCTTCCCTGATGAAGTCGAATTATAGGAGCTTTTTCACCTCTTCTCTGATCGCAGTCTGCGGTCAAGGGCGTAGTTCCTCCTTTTCTGTTGAATCGGTTCTTGGGTCGAATCGATGTGGTCGGTGCTCGGCTACATCCATGTTCCTTTTTAGGAAATCTCTGAGTTTTTCTCTTTTCTCCATACTCAGTAGTGAGCCTAGTTGGACTATCTTGGTAGGGTCGGTCTCGTCTAGAGGGAATGGAATAAGGTATTCCATTGATTTTCCCCGTCGCTTAGTTAGCTGATCCCGTTGGTCTTCCGGGAGATCTTCTTCACACATTGCCATTCCTCGAATGTTACCTTTGTTCTGTTTGACGAACATCACGTAGCATTCTCGGGCCTTCTTTTGATCACCTCTTATTTTGCCAATTCCATTCTCCGTCGGGAACTTCATCTTGAGGTGAATTGGCAAGATGATGGCTCGAAGAGGGGTGAGGGTCAGCCGATCGAGTATGGCGTTAAAGGCCACTACTGACCTCACCACCATGAACTTGACCTTGACGGTTGCTTGACACGGTTCATCCCCGATTGTAACCATCAACTCAATTGAGCCTTTGGTCGTTGTCGATGCTCCTGAAAACCCGTGTATGGAGGTCCCTTTAGGTTTGAGGACATCATCGCCGAAGCTGAATTGTCTATATGCATCAAGGGACATCAGATCTATCGATGCTCCTATGTCTACCAATACCCGGTGAATGGGTCTCTTCGCAATCTCTACCTGCACCACCAAAGCATCATCATGACATAAGCTTATACCTTTGAGGTCAGCGTCGATGAAGGAGATCACTGTCCCGGTCCTCACTATTATGTTCGGCATCTCTGCCACCACTACGAACCGCGCATTGGCCTTCGCCTTTCTTATTTACTCCTATCTAGGACCTCCGAGGATAGTGTATATCGGTGCCCCTTTGGCATCACTCGACCCCAAACCTCCGTCTTTCTTTTTTGGTCGAGCTCAGTTTTAATCGCGTTCGGCCCTCGGGTCGTCTCACCTCGGCTCGTCCCTCTTTCGATCACGGTTTTCATTTTGCGTACCTCTCCATTCGTCTCGACCCCCTTTCACGTATCTCTTCAAATGTCTAGATTTTATCAACTCTTCAATTTCCCTCTTCAACTGAAAGCAGTCTTTGGTGTCATGGCCAATGTCTTTGTGAAATTGACAATACTTGTTCGGTTTTTGAGAAGTTCCCGATTGTATTGGTCGAGGTCGGTGCATGTACCCCTCATCTTGGACCTGCATCAAGAGCTCCTTGCGAGACATGTTCAAGGGGGTGTACTCCAGATTTTGAACTCGATCAGTCCTCTCGGGTCAGCAAACAGTTTTGGTCTGCTTTTCTTGCTCTACCACTGACCTCTTCTTCTCGCTCTTACTTTCGTTGGCCTATCGGACTTGGAGCACCTCAGCCATGTTAGCGAATTCATTGCACCTCTCCAGGAGCTCAGCCATATTTTTTGTCAGTTTTTGAGCCAAATCCTTGATGAGGTCCATGTCTGAGAGACAATTGCTCATTACTGTGTGGGATGTGGCTTCATCCAGATCCTTGATGTCTAAGGATTCTTTGTTAAAACGGGAGACAAAGGCTCGGATGGACTAGTCAGGCTTCTGCATCGTACTCAAGATTGATTGTCGTCTTCTTGTGCTTCATACTACTCTAGAAGCATGTGATAAACGCTTTGCAGAGTTCGAAGAAATTCATGATGAAGTTCGGCCTCAGCCATGAAAACCAAGAAGTGGCCACACCCTTGAGGGACGCCGAGAATGCGCAGTAGGAAACTATTTCTGATCCTCCGTACATGGTCATCATGGAGTTAAAATAATTGGCATGGTCGATGGGGTCGATCGTCCCGTCATACCTGTCGAAGAAGGGGGTTTGAACCCCAGTGGTAGCGGCGCGTTCATGATCTCGGGGGGATGAGGGTGTTGCCCTATAATCAAATACGCATCCCCCATTGTATGCTTTTTCATCCCTTTGAGCTTTTCATCGAGTTCTCGTAGCCATCACTCCACTTTGATTTCCTGGGGTCGGTCATCGTGTTCAACTGCCTGAGGTCGATCGGATCCTTGGCCTCGATCTTCACGTTCGATTAAGTTACCATTCTTTTCTGTATGGCCATCGCGTTCGGCTTGGCTGTTCTCTCGACTAACAACTCTTCGAGGACTTTGTTGTTGGTCCCTTCGATGTGAGTAACTGTGGCGTGACTCTTTCGATTGTGAGTGATTCCTTCGGGGGTCCTTCGGGTGGCCTCGGTGCCCCCGGTGTTTACTGTTCTCCTGAGATGATTGATCTCCTTGACATCGAGGCTGCCGGGTTGAGTTCTTCCCGTGCCTTAGATCCAGCTTGTCCGTTCTCATCCCTTGAGTTCAGCCACTGAGGTGGAGTTCGATGAAGTGGTCAAGAAGATGTCGATCAACTCGGCTTACCTCGGGCTCGATTATCTGTGACTCGAGGAGCGTCGACGGGCGCATATGGCAATGGCGGCACTGGTGGCTGACCCAAGTTCCCCCCTTAGCCAGTTGAGCCATGAGGGTGTGCAACGTCTCATTAGTGTGAAGCATCTGTAGTTAGAGGTCCATGAATCAATGATTATTAGCTGGGGCCTCGGGGTCAAGATCTTTTGGTATGGGAGGCAGCGGCAGCAAGTTAACACAGACCACCATCGGTTCACCCTACGGCCGTTGCTGCGGTGCCAAATGCAATAGGCTAGGCTCGTTAATGCTGTCCCCGAGCGGGGTCGGTTCGATCGCCGCTTTCGCACCACGTCGATTTCCTCCTCCACATGGAGGTCTTCTTGTCGCTCCCGGGTGTAAACTTTTGGGTGGAGGCAAGTTTCTCGCTCCCCCGTCGGGTTGCGTTCCCTCTCCCCTAGAGACGGTACCATGTTGACCCGACCTCGTATGCACCATTGTTCTTCGCTCTTCCGATTGGTAGAAACGACTATGCTTTATAGAAGTCATTCCCACAGACAGCGCCAAATCTATTATGTGTGAAAACCTCCGCCACCTGGTTCACCCGCGGATGAGCCTATAAAAACCAAGTTAGCACAAGAGAGCCAGTGTAACTCCAGCCAAGGACTCTTCGACGCTCAAGTCAGGTCTCCAAAACAACAGCGATTCAACTTAGTGGAAAGTGAGTTGAGCATTTGAGCTCCATACCTGAGTATTTATAGGATGAGAATAGGGCAACGAAGGAGAATCCTTGAATGGTAAGACTTTTATTTTTGGTAGGAGTCTGACTGGCAGAGTCACAATTGGATGTGGACTCTTTACTTGGTAAGAGTCCTCATCTAAATGTCATACAGTTTCGCTTTTGGAAGGTAATCTTATCCGGCTGAGCGGGCGCATCCTGTGAATGTCGGGATATCTGACGTGACTTTGTGATACAATTAACCAAAGCTCGGATAGGGGTTCGAGCTAGGGCATCGACTCTTACTCGATCGGTCTGAGCAGATGGGGACGTTGACCTCGTTGCCCGACTCCTTGGGGCTCCAACCCGTTGTCGACCTGGGAGGGCTCAGCCATGTTGTCGGCCCTGGGGGACTTGGCTATGTTACCGACCCTGTTGGGATCAGCCAAGTTTTCGGCCTCAATGACCTCAACAATGGCGCCGAGCTCGTTGTACTCAGCCTCGTCCTCAGTTGCTGAGGACTCGCGGCTTCTGTGACCCTTTTTTCCCAAGGCCCAACTGTCAAACCCTGCTCCTGACTGGCTGGAATTTTGATTGAAGGACAGGAACCCCTGACCAGGCAACCAGGAACACTGTGGAGTATCACTCTAGTGACTTGGATTAATCAGGAAACCCTGTGTATGTCTTCCTATATACCTGTCAAAAAGTGGATAGCGGACCCCTGAAGCTGTACAACTCACAGCATGATGTATGGCCTGGACTCTAGGTAATCTCTCTCCTCCCCATAACTACGGGACCCACCTCTGGAAAAATGTGTAAAAACCTCTAAATGGCATGTGGGGATAATGCCCTAACCAAGGGTCAAACCCCTGTGCAAGCCCCACTGAGATTCAGCCTTGCTGGAATCTCTGGGCGATGGCACTGGGCGATGCAGATAAGGCCCAGAGACATCGCCCAGTGTGCAAAACAGCTGATTAAATTAATTTTAAATTATGGGGACTACCCATAATGGACATGGGTACCCTCCATAGATAAAGGGGAGTCTGAGGGACCACCTCATACCTCTGCTTCACTGTGGACCCCACCAGTGTGTCCAAAATCACTGAGAAACAGTCCAAAAACACATTTTGAAAAAGGGCCTTAACAACCAAACAGACCCTGATGGGGGTTGGGCCTATAAATAGGTGAGCCTTAGGCTCATTTTGAGCTTTAGACACTGCTCATTTCATGGGAGAGAAAGGAAGAGAAAGAAGAGAGAAAGAAGAGAGGAAGAAGAAGGAAGAAAGGAAGGAAGGAAGGGGGGGAGCTGCTCTGACACCTGGTCCCTGATTTTTGAGGCACCCAAGCTCTACTCAAGTATACATCTCCATGCCTATACCTACTACCTCCTTCTTATCCTTGTGTTTTGCTTGTGTTTTAGCTCTCTGGCAGCCCAGAATAGCTGGGAACTGCAATGGGTGGCTCCAGATCTACCATACAAGCATAGAGCATGGGAGATTTGAGATTTTTAGTTAATTTTATAAGTCTGATATGCTATTCTTGGAGCCAAAATCTGGTTGTGCACAGCTGCACTGCCAGATGCTCAGTTGCTTGGCTGTTTGGAACCCTGGATGCAACCCCTGACTGCATGGGACCAAGCCCTAGGTGGTAGCAGCCTTGAATCACCATTTTGCACCTATTTCCAGCTTAATATATAGCTAAAACTGAGTTTCATACCTGAAGAAAACCCTGTGATACTATTCACTAGGCTGTCTAGGTAGCCTCTGGCAGCCAAGTGGTGGGCCCTGTGGAAAATCCACATGGACCATGATGAAGATCACCCCAGGGGTCACCTTATGCCCTAACATGCATGGGGTGATGATTTGATCACTGCCCATGATCTGCAACCTAGGGATCTTAGCCCATTGTCGATTTGAAGACTCTAGGCGCTGCACCCAACGCCCAGAGACATCGCCCAGTGAATGGAAGTTGGCAGAATTGCTGACCTGGCTTAGGGAACCTCACCTAATGGCCATGGTACTGTGTGGGAAGGTAGGAAATGACCTAAATGCCCCTCCCCACATCTATCCTTATGAAAGTTTGGCTTAGGAACCCAAGTGGGCCCCGTAGGTGATGGAAACCCTACCATTGCTTGGTCCTACAGCACTGTCAGGCTGAGGGCAACACAGTAAGCCTATATGACCTAGGGTCAGGTATAATCACTGTGAATGACCATTTTACCCCTAGACCACCATCTCTGGATGATGCACCAGGACATGGGCCTAAGGCCCAGTGCAAGGCCCCTAGGATTCCAAGTGAAAACCAACTAAACACCATGTCAACCCAGTGAGCTTAGGTTAACCCTAGGACTACCAGAGACAGATTGGAAACTTAATATGACAATTTCTGATTTACATCTAGGATTTGATCCCGCGCTCGAGGTCTACAATCAGACTGCTGTTGGAACTGAATTTACAACCGAGTTCCTAGAACCAGACCCAGGTGAGTGAAGTATTTTCATATATGCATGTGTAACTGTATGCCGGCAAATAATTTTTAAATCTTAAATGTTGTGTTATTTAATTATATTCAATTACTCAAATTACTACACAATGATTGTCTATTGATCAACACTGTGAATATTATCTGATGATTGTGAATGTTAGACTAGATGTCTTAGTCGGCTTGGAAATGAGGCCTGTGGTAGCCCGTAGAATGGGATGCGGTTGACACCACCTGACTCATACGATGCCATATAGACATGGGGTTAGAGTTTCATCACCTGTGCTACGCACCCTTGCCAACAGGGGTTAAGGTGTTGGATGCCTGTGAGGGTGACCATATGTGATTATGAGAAAAGAAATGAAATAAAAAGAAAGAAATGTGTTTGCACCGGAATGGTGATTATGGGCTATAAGCCAGGAAAGAAAAGAAAAGAGAAAAGTGATGGACTGCCCTACAGGTTAATCACAGAGGGCTGGTCGGGCTGACCTTAGTGAACGAATTCGGGAGCTGACTGGTCCTCTCTGACAACTCAATGGGTGTATCGCGGGAAGGGGTAACCAAGCCCGCACCAGGGATACATGTATTGGGGACTATAGTAGCACTGACCTGACTTACTTGTATTGCTAGGTGGCTAATAATTAATCTGGACTTGCATATCATGTAGGATCATGTGGGATGTGGTTGCATATACATGCATGATGATATGTTTTGCTCACGAGCTCAGTGGGGCTCACACTCTGTTATATATTATTTTTCTTTAGATGATTTTGCAGATTGATGCCGCTGTGGTATGGAGGCTCATTACGAGGAGGAGAGCCCTGGTTGTTATGGTGATATTGGTGTGGACCCTGACAGAGGTCGTGCCGATGATGCGTGCATTCTCAGTGGTCATTGATGAAGACCGTTGAGGAGTGCACTTGATGCTTTTTATCTTGGGGACTCCTTTTTGCTTTTGTTAGGAGTTTATCCTCGTTCTGTTTGTGATTCTGCAGTAGGTTTCTTACTTTCTTTTTGGGGTTGAGTCAGCTCACCCTGTATGTATATATATGTATGTATTTTCTTTGGCTTTTGTTCTTGTCAGCTTTACTTTTCAGTTTGTGGGTAGTTGGGAAATGTATCTGGATAAACATATGTATGTATATATTATCATCATTTCCTGTATCGCTACGCTTCTCTTTGTTATTTTAATTGTAGTTTATCTGCAGCACTCTGATCTTGCTTCTGGTAAAGTGATGAATGTGGATCCGTGAATGTAATAACTGCTTCTAGATCCGTGGGATTTGGCGGATTGCCGTTTCGTAATTTGGGTCACCTACCTAATCCTCCCAGGGGATGGTTTGGGGTGTGACACCAACGGTTCGGTTTGGCCTCGGTCACGCCACGTGTCAGCCGCTGGTTGGTCACCATTTTGTGACTCATCATAAGGAAATCATATCTTTCCAAAATAACATGGAGTAACAGAAATCATTCCATACCCAAATGTGCAGTGAAAAGAATCGATTCGGGTTCTTTTGCATCCCAATATTACTAAATAAAAATTTCATTAACAAAACCAAATAGATTTGCTAACTTGTAGAGCCTCAAGCATTGCCCCTCCTCCAGATAATGGTTCTTCCTCGAATGAGCATACTGGGAAAAATTTCATGATCAATTCGCTTTGGTGTAACAAAAGATCTTCAAGTCAAGCACCAATCTTCCCAAGGATATTAAATCCGCTATCTCCAAGACTATGGTTTCACCAAAACCAAAAAACAAAACTCTCAAGATCCCAGAGTAGGAAGCAAGAGAACAAGAGAAGAGAGCAAGAGAGGAGAGAGAGAATTCGACCAAGGGAGAGGGGAACCAGCCAGAGTCACACGGATTGTGGTTCCCTCCCCTTGGCGTAATTATAATATGAGTGTGGGACTTAGTTAGTCCCCACTGCTTGTAAGAATCTGATTCTCTTTCCTCATGTCGACTTGAATTCTAACCCTTTCCTAGCGTGCATCAAATTAGGGAAGAAGTAGAATCTAAAAGGGAAAGTTAAAATAATTATATATTTTAATTTTAAAGGATAATTAAATAATTGCACCAAATCCATTAAATTTAATAAATCAATTATTTTAATATGTAAATCCACATAATAACACTTTATTATGTTTATCATGGTACTCAAACTCATCACAACATATTCTTGTATGTTCACAATCATATAATAATTAACATTGCACATGCATGAATGGCATCCTACGCAATCCACACAAAAACATTCCATAAATTAAATTCATGTGTCTAATCCATTCACAAAGTCAAAGAGTAAGTAATTTTAGCTTCTAAGTAGTGTACGCTAGCCTAGAATGCCATCATACAAGTGTAAATTAGGTGAGAGAGTGTCAGGATTTTAGATCCGGAGTTGGAACTACAAAACAACACCAAAACGGCCCAGGCGGATGATGCACTAGCAGATCATGCTACATCATCCGCCAGCTGGCGGACTGTGCAGGCAATGGCCTCAAAGGAATAGGGCGAACAATGCTCTGTTCTTCTAGGTGGATGATGGCATCATCCGCCCATGCCAAAAAATGTAGGAAATGGCTTGGCTCGATTCCAATCTTTGGTCAATGGCCGTGGGGCCTTCAAGAGTATATGGGGGAGTGTCCCTAGCCTCCAAAGAAGCTACCAATTCATAGGATTTTATCCAATTAGGATCCACATGGCATGGATTTGATTCCTCACACTAAACTCCCCAAAATGGAGGTCTATAATGGGGTTTCATGGCATCTAAGCCAAAGGGCTGGAAATGGATGTTCTAAGCCAATGGTTGATACATCTAGCATTCAATTAGAGGTCTAAATATAGTAGGGTAAGAAGCCCCATACTTTGACTAAGGATTGGAGGGATTCCAATCAGATTCAAGTAGGAGTACCTTAGACATCTCATGATTTAGCTTACTTACAATGGGATTTCATAGTGGTTTGGCCATGGGGTTGCAAATCCCTCAATTGGGGCCACTAATTAACATCAATAATACTAAATAGAAGGTATAAGTACATTAGAACAAGAAGCCCTATGATTTAGCTAAAGATTGGATAGGTTCCAACATCAAGAATCCTCAAATTGGAGGTTCTTCAAGAGGGTTTCATGGCAATTAAGCCATGGGACTGTGGATGGGTGATTCTAGGTCAATAGTTTGATGTATTTAACATAAATAGAAGGGACAAAGCACTTAGACCAAGAAGCCCACGGTTTGGGATCTAATTAAGTAATCTCCAAGAGGAATCTAATAAGAATCAAAGGGAGGAAGGGGTTGCTTACAATGGAGATCAATGGAAGTGGCTGAAGGAGGTGTTCTTGAGCATGGAGTGGCTCAATCTTCTTCTTCTCCATGAGTTCCTTGGCTGGAGTGAGCTCCTAAGGTGCTGGAATGAGAGTGGAGCTCAAGGTTAGCTTAACAATGAAGTTGGGACAGCAATGGAGTCACTCCACCATCTTCTTCTCGATCTTTTCTTATTCTTCTTCCTCCTTCCTTCTATTTTAGTCTCCCTCGTTTTCTCCCCTCTCTTAGGTGTTAGAATGAGATAAATGAGGAGGGGGATAGGATTTTAGTATTGTTTAGCTAAGGATCTAAGGGCTTGTTTGGTTGAGATTGGTTTCAAGGTCCAAAATGGGTTTAAGACATGTTATTAGCTAACTAGTCTTAGGTTAATGGTCTTAGGGTTTAGTTAGACCACATGGGTCACACAAATGGTCTTAAATAACTAAAGGCTATGCCCTAGACTGAGGTAAGACGGAACCAATCCAAAATAACATTCACAGAGAAGGTTTTACACTGGGTGGATGATGTAGCCGGATGATTCATCGTCCACCAGCTTACAGGATGTATCATCCGCAAGGTTTGAACTCTACACACAGTTTTGGCCAGAACTCGATCAATACTTAACAAAATAACACGATTCAAAATGTGTTGTAAACTAGACTTAAAGGACTACATTTTCCATGCAGAAACCTTTGACCAAATCAAAAGGGAAGGCCCTCGAAATTAGGTTCGAAGCTGACTGTTAATCAATGACAGCAAACTAGAATCGAATTGACTCTGATGATCTCGCCTACTTCAAGGATATATAGGTAAGGGTTGAGAGGGGTTTTAATAGGGGTTGTTTGTACATGAAAGGAGGGCATGTAAGAGTTTACTTAATGCACATAAAATCTAAGAAAATGGTTAAGAAACAATCATGCAAGATTTTGTTACAAAGTCTAAGTCTAAAACTTACCTAGTCAAAGTTTTCCTTCGAAACTCCAAAGGGCTGTACAAGCAACACAACAACACACACACAAATATCATAAGTACAAATTGGGTCACTTGGGAGAGGTGATGGTAGACAAAAGGGTGGAGGGACACGTCGGAGACAGGTTATGGGTGTGGCCACCAGTGGGTTTGTGGGTAGGAATATAAAATGATATTCGAAAATACAAATTTGATTCACATTTGCATTAGTTTAGAGGTATCCAGATTCAAATTTAGATAATTTGAAAAAACAGTTATTAGATTCGAATATATATCTAACTAATTATAAAAAATCAAATAGCTAATGATCTTAGTTTATTTTAGTTTAGTTTCTCCTCAAATGTGAAATAGAAAATTGAGTAGAACGAGGTATTGAAGCTTTGTCAGTTCAACCTCATTTTGTTAATGAATAGAGTAGGTGAATAACAGCGTTTGAGCATGAGAGAATTAATTGATAATTGATCAATGGAAGTGCAAGTAGATAGATACTTCCAAGAGTACTGGATGAGGTTCAAGAATCGATTCATAGATACCCATGGAATGTGAAGATGGATTGGAGAGTAGGAACTTGGAAGAGAGCATTCAATCAGATCTGACCAGCTCAATATTTTTCTCCCTTTGCATAGATGGAATCCACTCATGTGGTTCGGGTTCAGGTTCTTCTGCCTTTTTTAACTCCTATTAAAGGGTAATATTGAATTTCGAATCATTTGTTTTAGCACCATACAATTGATAGAATCTTTCAAAAGTATGGGAGGGCATTATCATTATTCAAAACCCAAGGGAGGGATTTGATATTATGGATACTTAGAGGGGAGGAGGATGATATTTATTCTTTCCTATATCATCCAATCTTTAGACCTATAATCCTATATCATCCAATCTTTATATGTCTATCACTTTCCTATATTTACAAACTTCCCTAGTCAAAGCTTCTTTTTTAATTCCAATAGAAAATAAATTTTTTTTTGGTGAAAAGAAAATGTCATTAACTAAAAAGAAAGATAGGAACATTGTCTGATATTACAACAACTAATTTCTCCACCCTAGCCTTATATATGCCCACTTGTGGGCTATAGATATTATGTCCCTAGATGTTTAAATGAGTCTAACAATAGTAAAACTTTTCATCAACCTAACAATATCCAATAAAAGATTATAAACCCCCATGGCCTTCCTTCCTCCATCCCTTGAGTCAGCCAGTCGATCACCTGTTTATAGTCCATCCAAACAGACAATGCTGTCCAACCTTGCTCCTTTACTTGTTGAAGCCCGTGTAATAACCCCTGGATCTCCACTTCTTGTGGTGTCTCAACCAGACCATTATCCATTGAGACCGCAACAAACTGAGAGTGGCACATTGATACTGAGGCCCCACTAGCTGTGCCAGTGGAAGGCTCATAAGTACCGTCGTAGATGAGAATTTGGCCTTCTCCTTGTGATAATCTCCGGTACTCAACACAAGATAACATAGAACTTGGAATGGAACACTTAGTAACATCAACATAGGGGAATAAGTTTAAATCAAAAGGCCATTTATAGACAAGCTGGATAATATGCATGGGATTAGGTGTGGTATGTTGAAATAACACCTCATTCTGAGTCATCCAAATAAAATATGATGTAATAGCAAAAACAGATAAGAGATTCCATTTGTCAACTTTTCGCAGAGATTGGAGACAAATTAGAGATTCAATCAAGCCATAAATAGAAGGAGCCAAAAGGCCATTAATAAGTAACTTCTACAAGAAAATATAAAACTTTAGGTGAATTTTTAAGTGTCATACAAAATTCCAAACATTCCTAGCTTCCCTGATGCGCAAGGCCCTTGAAGCATTTTGGCATAGTAATCTAAAAACAACCTTAGTAGAGAAAGATCTTGTTGTAGTGAAGGGACAAACTCACATGTCAGTCTGGTTATGAACACTAACAAGAATTCGACATATGGTACTTACCACATCTGGTGGAAAGATGGCATGCAAAACATTCATTTTCCATCGCCCCTGTTCTAAAAGCTCACTAACAAAAGAGTAAGACAAGTTACTTCTACTCGGGACTAGTACACGAAACTCACTTAATAAAGGAACCCAAGGATCAGTCCATATATTAATGTTCCTGCCCGATCCCACTCTCCAACAAACCATGTTTCAAGTGGGTGAACCTCTTTTAGAGAGGGTAAAGTCCTGGAAGAGATCATGTGAATGAAAATACTTTCCTCTAAGCATTCTAACCGAAAGGCTATCTGGTTGAGTTAAGATCTTCCACGCAAGCCGAAGAAGAAGAGCCGTATTGTGGTCAGATAAAAGCCTGAAACCCAAGCTTCCTATAGACTTGGGCTTACATAATGCATGCCATCCAACTGCCGACCATTTACACTTACCACCCTCTTCCCCTCGCCAAAGTTTTGCAGTGATTGAATCAAGTTTGTGACACAACATAGTAGATATCATAAAACAAGACATCCAATAAGTGGGTATAGAACTAAGAACAGATTGAATTAGAGTTGACCTACCAGCCTGAGATAAGAGGGGCACTTTCCAATTCCTCAGCTTTCTCTCCACATGCTGAACTAGCATGGACCAATCACGGGATTTATTCCAAGAGAAGAACATAGGGGTTCCTAAATAAGTAGTATTATCTAGAATAGAGTTAACACCCAAGCTACATGCCAAAATAGTCTTAATATCCTCACCAACATGCTTACTATATACAACACCACTCTTCTTGAAATTAATTTGCTGCCTGATATATCTTGAAAAAGATTTAATAAAGCATGCAATACCAGTCAAATCCTAGACGAGAGCATTGGAGTGTTAAGAAAAACATCCTCAAGTACCTGAGGAGGACTAAGGATTATTTCTTAGTTTATGGATGTGATAAATTATCGGTTCTGGGGTACTCAGATTTTTAAACCAATAAAGATGACAGGAAATCCACGTTTAGGATTGTTTACTTAATTGGAGGAGGTGTCATTGTATAGAGGAGTGCAAAACAAAAGTCTACGACTGATTCCACAGCTGAAGCTGAATACATCGCAGCCTGTGATGCAGCAAAAGAAGGTGTTTTGCTGCGGAAATTTTTATCAGATCTAGAGGCAATCCCTGACCTTGTCAAATGCCCTATTCCCCGGTTATGTGACAATAGAGGGGCATTTGCACAAGCAAAGGAGCATAGGGCTCTTCAGATGAACAAGCACGTGCAACAAAAGTATCACCTTATTAGGGAGATTATCTAGCAAAGCGACATGAGTATCTCTAAAGTGGACACAACTGAAAATGTGTCAGATGCCTTAACAAAAGGTTTATCCCCTGGAATGTTTGAGAACCACATGGAGGGCATGAGCTTAAAATGTATGGGGAATTGGCTTTGATGTACAAGTGGGAGATTGTTGGTTATGTGTGTCCAACAAACCCGGTTCAATCCGGTTTGACCCGATTTATTATGTATTAAATATTTGATACATTTTTGTTTAATATGATCACATGCCATATAGACTTTTTGAGCAATGTATGTCCATAAGTTTTACTTTAAATTGATAGTCACGACTAGGGTTTGCGTTGGTCAGCCCTTATCATATGAGCGTCGCATTGGGTATGCCTAGACATGTTTGATGTTGGTGTACGAATGCGAGTATGTACATGCTGATATGTGTATTGGCGAAGAATTTTATTTTGTTGATTCCCTCATGTATTATTACCAGATGTAGGTTTGGGATAGACATGTGTCACCGAGACCCAGTACCTGGGAGGGCCTTGTCATTGCATGATGTATAAGTATTCTTGGTTCTCCAATGACTGTGGTTCAAGAGAACTAAAGCCGATGTTCTAGGAATGCGTAAATATTGTGTGAGTGAAAGAGTCACTCAACATGGTCTCCACTGCTCAATTGAGGAACATTGAGGGGAGTTAGTCTGTGGATGGTTGGATTTGAATCAAGATCATGTTAAATGGTTTTTAAAAAATATATTTTCACATAAAATGATAATTTATAATTATGTATTTGATTAAAGAGTTTAATCGTGTTTTGTGGATTCTGATCATGTACACAAACATTCTGATACAGACATGTACCATGGAATGGGTTTTGGCAGTACTAGTGTACATGCCCTAGATTCCATGACAAGATGTTGTTTAGTGGAGGGTTGGTGCATATTTGATATGCAGGGGTATTTTTAAGATTTGCTAATTATTAATTAATTATTTTAAACTAGTATGGGCTTGATGCAATTTATTCAAGGCCCATTAGTGTTTAATTTAATTAATTAAAATATTCCCTTTTAGATTTTGCTTCTTCACTAATTAGAAGCCTATCACTTAAGCCCATTAGGGTTTCAAGTAAAACTGGAGCGAGCGAGTCAGACTCACTTTGAGAATGGGGAATCTCTTTAGAGCCTCACCTATATAAACACACCAAAGGGGGCATAGAAGCTATCCAAGGCTGGACGAAATTTCTGGCACCCCCTCTAGAAATTGTAGACACTCCCCCTACTCTCTCCTTCTCTTTTGGTCTCTTGCTCTCTAGGGTTTTGAGACCAGGTTAGGGTTTTTGAAACTTGGTTTTTTGGATTAGATCCAAGTATTTGAGAAGAAATTCTGGTTTGGCTTGGGGATCTTCTACTTGCATCAAGGAGATCCAGGTTAGGGCTTGGTTGATCGGCTCTTTAGGGGAAGAACCATTATCTGGGGGAGGAGGAGCAACACTTGAGGCTCAATAGGTTAGTAGATTTATATGTTTATTTTATTCAAATTAAGTGCTTTAATTATTTGATAATCATGGGATGCAAAAGAAACTCAAATCGATCTCTTTCCACTGTGCATTCGGGTATGGGATGGTTCCCTCTTTCCATGGGATGAAAAAGAGATGAATTTTCTATTTCTTGTAGATCCCAAAATTTTTATGGGACAAGAAAGAGAGGGTTTGGTATTAAATTTTTATACCAAACACTAATAGGGATTCCCTCGGGTTCCCATGGGCAACCTTGGGATTGCCCTAGGGTGCCCATGGAAGGCCATGGGCTGACCCAGATAAATTTCCTTTGATTGATTTCTCATGGCTCTCCATGGAGATGATCCCTATAGTTTGCCAATAGGAAAATCTAATTTAGAAGTGGGTCCCTTAAGGCTAATAACGGAATCTTTTATAAAACTATGGTCAAATAGAGTAACTTTCAAACAATATTCAAATATAAGGATTTTAAGTTGTTTGACCTACCGTTGACTCAATGAACCATTCCAATAGATTTTTGGTCATTTCCTAAGGCTACCTCTCTCGGCCATTTATGAGATGGTTCAACACATTAGCTGGGTGTTACATAAGACCTCAAAGGCTATAATAGACCCATACACTTTTCATGAGTATCCGTTCATCATCGCTATGCACGCATCTAGGGTGATAAAATGAGGTATCAATAGTATGGTACTAATTGCATTAAATCTTACACAATTTTCTAGAATTGTAGCTTGTTCTATACATGTATAAATTTGCCACTTGTTTCTGTAGTTTTATGATCTGTCATTGTATCAGAATAGTGCAATAAGTAGGATAAAAACCTAGCACAATATAATCACAGCTTAATATCCAAGTATAACCAACTGTAAAGCACTATTCAAAGTAAAAGACATTCCAAAAGGAAGATATAGGAACTGCTCTAGATTACTACTAGAAGTTGTAGAAGATCAAAGAAGATAGCACAGATGAGAAGCCAAAGACTTCTATAGAATATCTTTCTTTTCTTGAAAGCTAGAAAAATTGACCTAGTTGGGTCTCTAGATTTAGTATAATAGCCAAAATGGTCACAAATAACAACAATACCGTTCAAAACAATTGTTCTTTACCTACTAAGTAAGCCCAAGAATGTTTAACCAAAAAGATAATATATGATAGGTGTGGCCTATTAGAACCTATATGGATTTTGCTAACATGCACCATTTAATAGAAAATTGCTAACATGCATTTTCCTGTTTAAATTAAGAAATGCGTGACATCTTTTCTGAGATTTTCAGTTTGTATCTCATAAATACATTTCTCTTATTTACCTAGGATACAACTCAACATATTAAAATAATTAAATGCGCAAATGCATACGTTACTGTAAGTTACGACCTTCTTTATAGAAAACATCGACGAATTCCACTATATAATGCCCCTTTCTCATATGCCCCCTTCTCATTTCACAATTTGAGTTCCTTGAGGTTCTAATGAAGAATTCTTTCAGGTAAGATCTCATTTGTAGTCATTTTATTATTCTGGTTATTTATTTTTACTAAGTTCTGTATCTATGTTCTCCAGCCAATATAATTTTTTCCAGAACTCTATTTCTTTCCTGTCATTTTTTGTTAAATTATTTGTGAATCATTTTTGCATTCAACATTTGTTTAGACGAAAGCTATCCTTTTTTCTAGAATATTTTTGTTTAATAATATATCTCATTGTTCAGATTCAATTGTATTTTCTTTCTTTTTAATATTTTTTAATTTGCATCTCTGATCTAATTTTTCTTAATCTTGATTTTCCATTTTATCAACAACTTGTTGAAGTTGCATACCCTAAGAGTTTTTCTTCGCTTACATATACTTCTTGATTAGCTACAAGATATCGATAAAAGATGAGGGTTCCATAGGCAATTATAGCCGTACAAACATATACATACTATACTAGTAAAACTTACAAATTTTGAAAGTTATCCATCATGTTGAAAGAGAGTTTATGGAATTTCTTCCCTTATCACAGCTCGATCTATAGGCCACAAGGACTGAGTCCATTAAATTTTTAGTCGGTTACAAATCCCTAGTCAATATGGTTTTTTATCCAGCCCACTGGCTAATGCATTGTATCAGCTCCTATAGATGCATTAAATATACTAAATCGACAAAATGCTAGCTTAAACAAATTCATAATTTCATATCGTTGAGTTAAATGTTATTTAAAAATTGTTGATCTCCATCGCTAGAGTTGCGAGTGAATTGTTATAGTAACAAATGGAGAAAATCTGCGACCAACACATCATAGTATAAAATTTTAAGATATCTGGATGGTCGATTATTAGATTTACAACCAGACCACAATTCTGCACTCTAAAATGGAGCCCCTCATCTTCTTTATGGGCCTTATATGTCCTTTCTATTTTCTTTCCTCATGAATCTTGAAGTCCCCGTAGATATAAGAACCTTGAAAACTCTTGATATTCTTGTAGACAATCAATGATGAATATTGTTTTGGGAAAATCCTTAATTTTTTAAGGATTTCTTTTATGTTAATAGTAGTGCAACCAACAGGATTTGAGAGGGGTGTCTTCTTTGGCTTCCTTTATTAGATTCCTTTTGTTTTCTTAAGTAAAGAACATAAACCAAACTTTTTTTTTTTTGTTGGGCTATTGGGTGGGCACCCAAGGGGGCATCCTGGGGTGGGGGAGTGAAGGAGTAGGGGTGTGCGGTGGGAACTAGGGGATGATGCAGTGACAACCAGCACTGGAACATGGGGGGCCCTCGGCCTTGCAAACCACTAGGCTAAGCCGGTGTCTGCATAAACCAATCTTGTTTTCATTGAATGTGGGGTTTACATCGTGTGGTAGCACCTTCTAATGTTGGAAAAATTAACAAAAATATCTTAATTTGTAATAGGTTCAGGAATTACCAAGTTTTCACTGTCATTGATTTGGAAGACCCATTTACTCGGATTGACTTGGTTGTTTGTATTTATTAATACCTAGTTATTCTTGTTGTTAATTATATCATTTATCATTGAATCATTATCATTATTAAAACTACTCTATTTTACTTCAGGAAGTTTCCAGAATGCAAAATTCATTGTTTCTATAGAAGAGCAAGAAGAAAGAAAAGGTTGGATCATAAAAAATCCTTTGAAGCAAAAAGCACACTAAAGAAGTGTTTCCATCGGATCAATGATTTACCAAACTACACTGTATGTCCTTCCAATCATATTTCTTTTGTTCTTGTACTTTCTTCCTTTCTTTCTACTACTGGACACTTTATCAGACATAAAGGAATTTGGGGCACAATCCTTTTCATAGGACATCAGACAGTTTTAAATTTATAGGGAGAATGACGGTATCTACCCGTGTACAGTCACATGGGCGTGCAAAATGACCACTGTACCCCCATGGAAAGGCAAAATTCCCATGAACACAGAGGTTAATTAGTACGCCCTTGTGTCTAGGAGCAGGGACAGCGCACCGCACAAGCCCAGGTAGCGTTCTCTTTCCCATATTGATATATGGGTTATTGTTCCTGTGATTTTGTAACGTAAATACTTCTAATGGCACCTAGTGCTCAATAAACAAGAAGTAAACGGTATTTTAAAGTTGGGAGAAAGATCTCTACTTGGTGGTGTTTCCTACGCCCTCTCACAGGGCACCATGAGATGGCGCCTCTCCCCTTGGGTAATGGTAATTTAAAGTTGTCATTTCCAAAAGGTTGTCCTCTCTAAGTGCCTTGTGAGCTGTGACTATTGCCCTGTGATTTTGAATATCACACATTGGGGGTGATGTTCGGAGATGGATTATTATCCAAGGGGCACCACATGTCTAACTCAAAGTCTAATGTGTTTCTCCTCCTATGGAGAGACACAACACTTGAGACTGTCTGTCTGTGAAGGGTATGAGAGAAAATCGATTGGTTTGGGTTTTAATTTAAAAGTGCTTATTAGTGTCTGTGTTTTGTTGACCATGGCACCTAACCCTCTGTTGGCCGCATTTTAATTGAACTCTATTCCGATGTTACGCTTCACACTACCCAAAATTTGTGGTTTCAGGTTTTATACGGCCTCCACTATAGGAGCCATCTTTCGTCCCTGCACCCTGCACACTACACGTGTGAAGTTAGCAATCCAACGGTAGTTTTTTAAATGACTGAATGTTTGAGTTAAAAAGCTGTACAACTTATTGCAAACAAAGCCGGACTGGTCGGGTTTACCAAACCGGTTTAGCTAAGCTCAGTGTGGGACACCATTGTCCTCTGGAAATCTGACACCCGAGAAATCCACTCTTCTTTCTGGTTAATCCTAGTCAAACTAGCATAGTTCACCAGGAAAACTGATTAGGATCCTGGGTCTCCAGCGTAGTAATCTCTCGTCACCATAGAAATGAGATTCAAATGAAGCTCTATCTGAGCTTCTTTCTTGTGATGCATTAGTGATTGAAACATAAGAATGGGAAACTTGAGAAGTGAGCAGAAACCAAGTATACTGGTTCTCTAATGAACCACCATATGACCTCCTTCCTTCTAGAAATATCTAATTTCGTATTCTAAGTTACAATACTATAAACAAGGATGATAGTGGACCAAATCCAAGAGATTGCGTTGACCCAATCTTGTATGTGGTTTAAAATATTGCTATTCAATACATTAAACACAAAGGGCTGGTCTGAGCCATAGTGTTGGAGAGTTATGAAAAACATCCTCAAGTACCTGAGAAGGACTAAGGATTATTTCTTAGTTTATGGATGTGATCAATTATTGGTTCTGGGGTACTCAGATTTTTAAACCAATAAAAATGACAGGAAATCCACATTTGGGATTGTTTACTTAATGGGAGGAGGTGTCATTGTATAGAGGAGTGGAAAACAAAACTCTACGGCTGATTCCACAACTAAAGCTGAATACCTCGCAGCCTGTGATGCAACAAAAGAAGGTGTTTGGCTGCGGAAATTTTTATCAGATCTAGAGGTAGTCCCTGACCTTGTCAAATGCCCTATTCCCCTGTTATGTGACAATAGAGGGGCATTTTCACAAGCAAAGGAGCATAGGGCTCTTCAGATGAACAAACACGTGCAACAGAAGTATCACCTTACTAGGGAGATTATCCAGCAGAGCGACATGAGTATCTCTAAAGTGGACACAACTGAAAATGTGTCAGATGCCATAACAAAAGGTTTATCCCCTGGAATGTTTGAGAACCATATGGAGGGCATGAGCTTAAAATGTATGAGGAATTGACTTTGATGTACAAGTGGGAGATTGTTGGTTATGTGTGTCCAACAAACCCGGTTCAATCCGGTTCGACCCGATTTATTATGTATTAAATATTTGATACATTTTTGTTTAATATGATCACATGCGATATAAACTTTTTGACCAATGTATGTCCATAAGTTTTACTTTAAATTGGTAGTCACGACTAGGGTTTGCGTTGGTCAGCCCTTATCATATGATCGTCACATTGGGTATGCCTAGACATGTTTGATGTTGGGGTACAAATGCGAGTATGCACATGCTGATATGTGTATTGGCGAAGAATTTTATTTTGTTGATTCCCTCATGTATTATCACAAGATGTAGGTTTGGGATAGACATGTGTCACCGAGACCCAGTACTTGAGAGGGCCTTGTCACTACATGATGTATAAGTATTCTTGGTTCACCAATGACTGTGGTTCAAGAGAACTAAAGTCGATGTTCTTAAATATTGTGTGAGTGAAAGAGTCACTCAACATGGTCTCCACTGCTCGATTGAGGAACATTAAGGAGAGTTAGTCTGTGGATGGTTGGATTTGAATCAGGATCATGTATTGTTAAATGGTTTAAAAAATATATTTTTTCACATAAAATGATAATTTATAATTATGTATTTGATTAAAGAGATTAACCGTGTTTTGTGGATTCCGATCACGTACACAAACACTCCAATATAGACATGTACCATGGAATGGGTTTTGGTAGTACTAGTGTACATGCCCTAGATTCCATGACAAGATGTTGTTTAGTGGAGGGTTGGTGCATATTTGATATGCAAGGGTATTTTTAGGATTTGCTAATTATTAATTAATTAGTTTAAACTAGTATGGGCTTGATGCAATTTATTCAAGGCTCATTAGTGTTTAATTTAATTAATTAAAATATTCCCTTTTAGATTTTGCTTCTTCACTAATTAGAAGCCTATCACTTAAGCCCATTAGGGTTTCAAGTAAAACTGGAGCGAGCGAATCAGACTCACTTTGAGAATGGGGAATCTCTTTAGAGCCTCACCTATATAAACACACCAAAGGGGGCGTAGAAGCTATCCAAGGCTGGACGAAATTTCTGGCACCCCCTCTAGAAATTGCAGACACTCCCCCTCCTCTCTCCTTCTCTTCTGGTCTCTTGCTCTCTAGGGTTTTGAGACTAGGCTAGGGTTTTTGAAACTTGGTTTTTTGGATTAGATCCATGTATTGGAGAAGAAATTCTAGTTTGGCTTGGGGATCTTCTACTTGCATCAAGGAGATCCAGGTTAGGGCTTGGTTGATCGGCTCGTTAGGGGAAGGACCATTATCTGGGGGAGGAGGAGCAACACTTGAGGCTCAATAGGTTAGTAGATTTTAATGTTTATTTTATTCAAATTAAGTGTTTTAATTATTTGATAATCATGGGATGCAAAAGTAACCCGAATCGATCTCTTTACACTGTGCATTCGGGTATGGGATGGTTCCCTCTTTCCCATGGGATGAAAAAGAGATGAATTTTCTATTTCTTGTGGATCCCAAAATTTTTATGGGACAAGAAAGAAAAGGTTTGGTAATAAATTTTTATACCAAACACTAATAGGGATTCCCTCGGGTTCCCATGGGCAACCTTGGGATTGCCCTAGGGTGCCCATGGAAGGCCATGGGCTAACCCAGACAAATTTCCTTGAATTGATTTCTCATGGCTCTCCATGGAGATGATCCCTGTAGTTTGCCAACAGAAAAATCTAATTTAGAAGTGGGTCCCTCAAGGCTAATAACGGAATCTTTTATAAAACTATGGTCAAATAGAGTAACTTTCATACAATTTTCAAATATAAGGATTTTAAGCTGTTTGACCTACCGTTGACTCAATGAACCTTTCCAATAGATTTTTGGTCTTTTCCTAAGGCTACCTCTCTCAGCCATTTATGAGATGGTTCAACACATTAGCTGGGTGTTACATAAGACCTCAAAGGCTATAATAGACCCATACACTTTTCATGAGTATCCATTCATCATCGCCATGCACGCATCTAGGGTGATAAAATGAGGTATCAATAGTATGGTACTAATTGCATTAAATCTTACACAATTTTCTAGAATTGTAGCTTGTTCTATACATGTATAAATTTGCCACTTGTTTCTGTAGTTTTATGATCTGTCATTGTATCAAAATATAGTGCAATAAGCAGGATAAAAACCTAGCACAATATAATCACAGCTCAATATCCAAGTATAACCAACTGTAAAGCACTATTCAAAGTAAAAGAAATTCCAAAAGGAAGATATAGGAACTGCTCTAGATTACTACTAGAAGTTGTAGAAGATCAAAGAAGATAGCACAGATGAGAAGCCAAAGACTTCTCTAGAATATCTTTCTTTTCTTGAAAGCTAGAAAAATTGACCTAGTTGGGTCTCTAGATTTAGTTTATTAGCCAAAATGGTCACAAATAACAACAATACCGTTCAAAACAATTGTTCTTTACCTACTAAGTAAGCCCAAGAATGTTTAACCGAAAAGATAATACATGATAGGTGTGGCCTATTAAAACCTATATGGATTTTGCTAACATGCACCATTTAATAGAAAAATGCTAACATGCATTTTCCTGTTTAAACTAAGAAATGCATGACATCTTTTCTGAGATTTTCAGTTTGTATCTCATAAATACATTTCTCTTATTTACCTAGGATACAACTCAGCATATTAAAATAATTAAATGCGCAAACGCATACGTTACTGTAAGTTACGACCTTTTTTATGGAATACTTTGACGAATTCCTCTATATAATGCCCCTTTCTCATATGCCCCCTTCTCATTTCACAATTGGAGTTCCTTGAGGTTCTAATTAAGAATTCTTTCAGGTAAGATCTCATTTGTAGTCTTTTTTTTATTCTTGTTCTTTATTTTTACTAAGTTCTGTATCTATGTTCTCCGGCCAATATAATTTTTTCCAGAACTCTATTTCTTTCCTGTCATTTTTTGTTAAATTATTTGTGAATCATTTTTGCATTCAACATTTGTTTAGACAAAAGCTATCCTTTTTTCTAGAATATTTTTGTTTAATAATATATCTCATTGTTTAGATTCAATTGTATTTTCTTTCTTTTTAATATTTTTTAATTTGCATCTCTGATCTAATTTTTCTTAATCTTGATTTTCCATTGTATCAACAACTTGTTGAAGTTGCATACCCTGAGAGTTTTTCTTCACTTACATATACTTCTTGATTAGCTACAAGATATCGATAAAAGATAAGGCTTTCATAGGCAATTATAGCTGTACAAACAGATACAAACTATACAAGTAAAACTTACAAACTTTGAAAGTTATCCATCATGTTGAAAGACATTTTATGGAATTTCTTCCCTTATCCCAGCGCGATTTATAGGCCACAAGGACTGAGTCCATTAAATTTTTAGTCGGTTACAAATCCCTAGTCAATATGGTTTTTTATCCAACCCACTGGCTAATGCATTGTATCACCTCCTATAGATGGACTAAATATACTAAATCTACAAAATGCTAGCTTAAACAAATTCATAATTTCATATCGTTGAGTTAAATGTTATTTAAAATTGTTGATCTCCATTGCTAGAGTTGTGAGTGAAGTTGTTATAGTAACAAATGGAGAAAACCTGCGACCAACACATCATAGTATAAAATTTTAAGATATCTGGATGGTCGATTAATAGATTTACAACCAGACCACAATTCTGCACTCTAAAATGGAGCCCCTCATCTTCTTTATGGGTCTCATAAGTCCCTTCTATTTTCTTTCCTCATGAATCTTGAAGTCCACGTAGATTTAAGAACCTTGAAAACTCTTGATATTCTTCTAGACAATCAATGATGAATATTGTTTTGGGAAAACCCTTAATTTTTGAAGGATTTCTTTTATGTTAATAGTAGTGCAACCAATAGGATTGGAGAGGGGTGTCTTCTTTGGCTTCCTTTATTAGATTCCTTTTGTTTTCTTTAGTAAAGAACATAAACCAAACTTTTTTTTTTGTTGGGCCATTGGGTGGGCACCTGAGGGGGCATCCTGGGGTGGGGGAGTGAAGGAGTAGGGGCGTGCGATGGGACCTAGGGAATTATGCAGTGACAACCAGCACTGGAACATGGGGGGCCCTCGGCCTTGCAAACCACCAGGCTAAGCCGGTGTCTGCATAAACCAATCTTGTTTTCATTGAATGTGGGGTTTACATCGTGTGGTATCACCTTCTAATGTTGGAAAAATTAACAAAAATATCTTAATTTGTAATAGGTTCAGGAATTACCAAGTTTTCACTGTCATTGATTTGGAAGACCCATTTACTCGGATTGACTTGGTTGTTTGTATTTATTAATACCTAGTTATTCTTGTTGTTAATTATATCATTTATCATTGAATCATTATCATTATTAAAGCTACTCTATTTTACTTCAGGAAGTTTCCAGAATGCAAAATTCATTGTTTCTATAGAAGAGCAAGAAGAAAGAAAAGGTTGGATCATAAAAAATCCTTTGAAGCAAAAAGCACACTAAAGAAGTGTTTCCATGGGATCAATGATTTACCAAACTACACTGTATGTCCTTCCAATCATATTTCTTTTGTTCTTGCACTTTCTTCCTTTCTTTCTATTAATGGACACTTTATCAGACATAAAGGAATTTGGGGCACAATCCTTTTCATACGATATCAGACAGTTTTAAATTTATAGGGAGAATGACGGTATCTACGCGTGTACAGTCACATGGGCGTGCAAAATGACCACTGTACCCCCATGGAAAGGCAAAATTCCCATGAACACAGAGGTTAATTAGTACGCCCTTGTGTCTGGGAGCAGGGACAGCGCACCGCACAAGCCCAGATAGTGTTCTCTTTCCCATATTGATATATGGGTTATTTTTCCTGTGATTTTGTAACGTAAATACTTCTAATGGTACCTAGTGCTCAATAAACAAGAAGTAAACGGTATTTTAAAGTTGGGGGAAAGATCTCTACTTGGTGGTGTTTCCTACGCCCTCTCACAGGGCACCGTAAGATGATGACTCTGCCCCTGGGTAATGGTAATTTAAAGTTGTCGTTTCCAAAAGGTAGTCCTCTCTAAGTGCCTTGTGAGCTGTGACTATTGCCCTGTGGTTTTGAATATCACACATTTGGGGTGATGTTCGGAGATGGATTATTATCCAAGGGGCACCACATGTCTAACTCAAAGTCTAATGTGTTTCTCCTCCTATGGAGAGACACAACACTTGAGATAAAACCCAAAACCCATACTTGGGACTGTCTGTCTGTGAAGGGTATGAGAGAAAATCGATTGGTTTGGGTTTTAATTTAATAGTGCTTATTAGTGTCTGTGTTTTGTTGACCATGGCAGCTAACCCTCTGTTGGCCGCATTTTAATTGAACTCTATTCCGATGTTACGCTTCACACTACCCAAAATTTTTGGATTCAGGTTTTATACGGCCTCCACTATGGGAGCCATCTTTCGGCCCTGCACCCTGCACATTACACGTGTGAAGTTAGCAATCCAACGGTAGTTTTTCAAATGACTGAAAGTTTGAGTTAAAAAGCTGTACAACTTATTGCAAACAAAGCCGGACTGGTCGGGTTTACCAAACCGGTTTAGCTAAGCTCAGTGCGGGACACCATTGTCCTCTCGAAATCTGACACCCGAGAAATCCACTCTTCTTTCTGGTTAATCCTAGTCAAACTAGCAGAGTTCACCAGGAAAACTGATTAGGATCCTGGGTGTCCAGCGTAGTAATCTCTCGTCACCATAGAAATGAGATTCAAACGAAGCTCTATCTGAGCTTCTTTCTTGTGATGCATTAGTGATTGAAACATAAGAATGGGAAACTTGAGAAGTGAGCAGAAACCAAGTATACTGGTTCTCTAATGAACCACCATTGACCTCCTTCCTTCTAGAAATATCTAATTTCGTATTCTAAGTTACAGTACTATAAACAAGGATGATAGTGGACCAAATCCAAGAGATTGCGTTGACCCCATCTTGTACATGGTTTAAAATATTGCTATTCAATACATTAAACACAAAAGACGGGTTTGAGCCATAGAGCTGTCCAATACTTTGTCTTTGGCTTTCTAGTGTCTCATCTTCACCAAAAAATAAAGGTGAATATGTGAAAAGTTACCTATTGGCTTTATATTTTTTTTTTTGGTTCTTTTAATAAATTATTTTATTCACAATTGTAAGTAGTCGTCAAATTAAATTGTTAAATTGGTTAATAATCTTTTTTAGCTTTGGATGGTCTGATGGTTGATAGAACAATTTTTTGTTAGATAAGATTCTTTTTCAGGGGTTTTTAATTAAGATGAACCATGCATGCATATATTTTGATTGTTCTCTTTAATTTACTACTGTTTCTCTCCTTTCTGTGTTAATCTTTTGACTGAAAAATTATGCAGTACAACTGGAATTATTTGAAGAACTTATTACCGAACTTTAGTAGAAGTTGAAAGGTACATAGAAACAGGTTATGTCCCCAAATATGTGCCCAAGAAAAAGAAACCAAGACTGGAATCCAAAAAATAAATATGGTGAGTTTAATTAAATCCCAGCTTCTATTATGTACACAAAAAAATCAAAATAAAAAATGAAAACCTAAATGAAGCTATCCACATATTCACCTTTATTTTGTTCTTCTATAATTAACTTAGCTTTTTCTGCAGGTTGATGGTAAACTTGCCAGATGCCCCCAATAGAGAAAAAATTCTAAGAGTTGATTTTGCAGCAATTGCAAATATGACCGATGGATATTCTAGGAGTGACCTAAAGGTTTCTAGTCTCATTTTTTTTTTTTAAGCTAATGGAAATCCCATAAAAACATATTAGATATGCTCTAATCAATCTTTTGGTTTCAGAACTTATGTGTTGCGGCAGCACACTGTTCCTTCAGGGAAATTCTAGAGAAAGAAAAGAAGGTTAGTCTCATGTTCTCACTATCTGACACATTCATTCATGATTTAAAACAACCCATTGGATCTGTTTTGCCTGTGTTGCTTGTGACCATAGTTAGTAAATACGGACAGGGCAAAAACAAAAAGGGGTATGGATACGTATAGGTACTAAACATACCTGGACTTCAATAGTACTTTTTAAGAACTCGGATACACTAAAAAGGATATGGAAAAATGTGTTCAATACAGCTTTGCTTAAAAATAAATATAGGGGTATATTCACTAAAACTAGACCATTTTTAATGGATTTTGAATCCTTAATGGATTCACAATGGATTTGGACAAGGTGTGTTGCGTCAAGAAATCGTCGAGCGGTCCTGCGAGTGCCGTCACCTGCAAGTGGACCAAAGGGGTCAACAGAGAGAACCGGTGTGGTCCCGGCCTAGGGCTCTCCGATGCCAAAGTTAGATCTCCTGGCGCAAATAGATGAATAGTGATTATTCAGTATGAGTTTTGATGTCCCTTGATGGGGTTGCGTACCTTGCCTTTTATAGTAGCATATGGCGGTGTATGGCGGTGTGGAGAGTCCCCGTTTGATGGCGATTGTGCCGTTGAGTGGATAGAGGCCCCGGGTAACGGGGCTCTATCCTGATTGGCCATCTCCCGTGGGAGGGAGTGTCTGGTGGCATCGGGATCCTTGGTGGATAGATACCCGCGTGTGGTGATAACGCCTTGGTGCTTGAATCCGCCTGGATGACGTGACCTCTAAGCGGCGGTCTAGAGTCCTGGTAGTGACATGAGTCTTAGCGATACGATCGGATCGTAGATGGGTGGCCCCCACCTCACGTGCCCACGATGTTGTGCCTGGGTGCAGGCCGCGCCTGGGTGAGGCTGCGCCTGGATGTGTGGCTACGCCTAGGTGAGGCCGCGCCCAAGTGGTGGCCGCGCCGAGTGAGGCGCGCGGGTGAGGAGGCCACGCCGGGTGAGGCCGCCCGGTGAGGAGGCGCGCCGGGTGAGGTCGCGCCGGGTGAGTAGGCCGCGCCGGTGAGGCCGCCTCGTAGGAGGCCGCGCTCGGGTGAGGCGCGCTGGGTGAGGAGGCCGCGCCCGAGTGGTGGCCGCGCCCCCGAGTGGTGCTGGGACCCCGGTTCGTTCCCCTTAGCTATGGAGCGGGTCGTCTGTGACACGTGGCGGTCGTTGATTGGCCCGGTGAATATTGGATGTATCAAGGTGATTCAGCAGCCCTAGAGGATGGGACTCCAGATCATGGTTTGGCCTCTACAATGGATTTTGAATCCTTAATGGATTAAGATCCTACAAATTTATTGAAACAGAGTTCTAGGTTTATTGGGTGATAAGCCCATATCGAGGTTGTGTGTGTGAGAGAGAGAGAGAGAGAGATAACAGAGAGATAGAAAGAGAGATAATAGAGATTCACCAAGTTTGTGTGAGAGAGAGAGAGTTACATTGCCGTTTCTCCACCAAGAAGCTTGAACCAAAGATGTTTGGAGCTCCCAAATCTTTCCCAAATCTGGATTTTTGTTCCCACCTTCGAGCTTCACCGGACCGAGAGGAGGTAAGAGAGCTGATTTCTTCACAAGGGAGCCAGGAGGAGGAAGATGATCGAGATGGGTTCGAAAGGATTAAGAGGAGAAGAAGAGAAAGCTTGGGTTCACTAGGAAGAAGAATGGATTTTTCGGGTTTCAGATTTTTAGAGGACGATGGCGTCCCGCTTCTTTTGTTTTAGTTGTAAACCGAGCTTGGCCAAACTGGTTTGATAACCCAGACTGGTCCGGCTTGGTTTGCAATAAGTTGTACAGCTTTTTAACTCAAACTTTTCAGACATTTGAAAAACTATCGTTGGATTGCTAACTTTACATGTGTCATGTGTAGGGGCAGGGTCGGAAGATGGCTGCTATAGTGGAGGCCGTAGAAGATCTGAATCCAAATTTTCCATGCTTCATGAATAGGGAGAACAGAGAATTGGCCACAGCAGCAAAGCCCCTTCCTTCACTATTAGGGTTCGATGTTCCAACGTGTGATCCCTCGCTCCATGGGTCAGGGTGGAGAATTTTGTTACAAATCAGAATGAGGGTGAAGTTGACGCAACCGGAATAGCTGGTTTAGCTATTAAAAGGGGAATAGAAGATGTAAGAAAAAAAAAGGAAGAGCAATTAAACACCTTAGGTTCTCAGTTCTTCATTTGTATTTCTATGAACGAGTGACTCGATGGGAAGCATGTCGTGCTCGGACATATTGTTGAGGGTTTGGAAGTCATGTTGAAGATCGAGAATATCGGTACCATCAGTGGCAGGACTTCCATGTCAGTTGTGGTAGCTGACTGCAATCAGATTTAAAGAAAACAAACAGTCTCTTCGATCTTCATGATTAGACCTTGTGTTGTTGGGATAAGGTTGAGTTGTTGTTGTTGATGATTAGACTTTGGGTTAGATGGGTCTTGGTGGGGATAAAGATTAGGTGAGGCATATGGGGAGAATTTTTATATCTATACATATGATGACGTTACCATTGAATAAACTTGAATGATTCTTTATCTTTTTGTAGTTTGAACATTTAAAGTTGATGGGATTTGCATGTAATGGTTGATGTCATTAATCAAGAAGGTTGTGAATGTAGTTGTAAAGCCAAGAATTTATGTCCCATATGCTGATGGGAGGAATCAAAATAATAAGGAAACCATCTCTTTCCAAAATCACATGGAATAATAGAAACCATCCCGTACCCAAATGTGCCCCTCCTCCAGATAATGGTTCTTCCTCGAACGAGCACACTAGGAAAAAATTTCCTGATCAATTCGCTTTATGTAACAAAAGATCTTCAAGTCAACCACCAATCTTCCCATGGATATAAATCCACTATCCCCAAGACTAGAGTTTCACCAAACCCAAAAAAAATCTCAAGATCCCAGAGTAGGAAGCAAGAGAGGAGAAAGAAAATTTGGCCAAGGGGGAGGGCAGCCAGTCAGAGTCACGCGGATGAGTCTCCCTCCCCTAGGCACGGTTTTATATGAGCGTGAGACATAGTTAGTTCCCATTCCTTGTGAAAATTTGATTCTCTCTCCTCATGTCAACTTGAATTCAAACTCTTTCCTAGCGTGCATCAAATTAGGGAAGAAGCGAAAATTAAAAGGGAAAGTTCAAATAATTATTTATTTTAATTTTAATTGATAATTAAATAATTGCACCAAATCTATTAAATTAAATAAATCAATTGTTTTAATTAGAAAATCCAATAATACCACTTTATTATGTATGAACCCTCCACTAATCAACATCATAGTTAGAGGGGTGTGTGCACTCACAAATTCGTGTAAGGATGCCTGGTTTGATCCGAATCGTCGGTGAGGCCTCAAAATGGGTGTCTTTGCATTGACGGTGAATGTTTGGTCAAATTAAGGGCCAATGGGTGTGGGTAAGTGTATTGTTTCCAAAGGAGGAGTTTCTTGGGGCCTAAGGAATCCAAAATACATATCCAACTTGCCAAAATTAGGCTTAGTCGCAAAAGGAATCAAAATCGAAGCTAAACATGGCAAGTTTGGGTTTCTCAGATTTGCATAGAGTCGCTATTGAACTGGGGTTGAGTCGACATTGAGGAGGGGTTAGGTCGACATCGAGTAGCTATCAATGAACATCTCTTGACATCGAAGGAGGTGGTTCGGCTGTCGATGTAAAATTTTTGCATGTTGAAGTGGGATAGACATTAAGCATGCTCTGCTCGACATTGAGTGGAGATGGGTCCATTTTGATGGAAGAATGGGTCGATGTCGACTCGGGGTCTTTGAATGTCGACCTAGGTTTCGGTGTTGACAAGAAGGATTTGGGATATATGAGCTAGGTTTTGTACTGGGTCAGGGCTAGCCTTTCTAGGGGATCTTGGAGGGCTAGCTCTAAGGCTCTGATTATGGTTCCAGTAAGGGGTTTAAACAATTGGTAAACGAATTTAGGCAGTGCACACTTGCACTATATCTACAGATACATCGGCTCTACGCCTAGAGAATGCTTATCATCTTCACAGGAAACCTCTGAGGGGAAGGATAAAATGAGGTGTCTACACCTTAGAGTCGGGATTCTACTACGATCGCAACAGGAGCGTTAGAACTCTACAGAATTGTCTACGAGGACTGTTTGGCCAAAATAGGTTTTTTCTCTGTCCTCTATTTTTTATTTAATTTATTCATTAATTAGCTTAGTTTAGCTAGTGTAAAGTATTTCTAAGTTACTTTTTCTATACCATTATATTGTCAGTTTTTTTGGGAATTACCCATTGTATGCCGTTAGACTGCCGAGTTTTTCTTGGGTAGTTCGATTAATATCCAGTAAATGTAATTGGATTACCCACACTGTATAGGAGTTTGATTGACACCCAATCAGTGCTAGTGGACTCCATTAATGGAGAATAGATATTCAAGGCCATCATACCCATCTATGTGAACTACATTTGACCTGATCCTTATCCAAGGTACTTAGACAACTTGACTAAATGATGCTCAAGTTCGGTCCACCGCACACACACACATATCCAAACTTGAGTAAATTATGGTCCAGTTCGGTCCTCCTACCCCTCAACATCAAATCATCTTTTGGACCTATGTTTGACCTAATCCCTATTAAGGGTACATTGGAAGCTTGACCTAAGTGATTTCAAGTTCAGTCCCCCACCCCCATTTGTATTATCTTCCTTTCATACAATGTTAATGTTAATAGTACATGATTTTTTACATATTTTATTTTCTTTCCAACCTACCAACCTAGATTAGGGTTAGATTTGTATTTTTACATACGTGCTAGTATACATGACTAGTTAGTAGAACCATTAAGCTTAGGAATTGTCTAAATAGGAGACTGGCCTTCGGTCAGATAGACTAGGTCCATAACACCTTCTTAGTCGATCCATAACCTATAACATACCCAGGGACTTGTGCATACCGAAGCCTTATCCATCGCAGTTCATTATACCCCCAAAAAGAAGCGCGACTCCCAAAATAAATCTTTTCTCCCTCTCTTCTGTGCCAATTTGGTACAAGAGAGGAAATCTTTGAGCATGGTATTTTCTTGTGTACCTACATTAATGCATTGAAAATGTTATCCCAAATATTTTATAATTGAATGAAATTGAGAAAGCATTTTAGCTAATACACATGTAGGAAAACCTAATTTAGAAGTGGGTCCCACAAGGCTAATAACAGAATCTTTTATAAAACTATGGAAAAATAGAGTAACTTTTAAACCATTTTCAAATATAAGGATTTTAATGATAAAATTGATATAATCATGAAGTTTTAACCAATTTCAAGTTGTTTGACTTATCATTGACTCAATGAACCTTTCCAAGGGTTTTTTGGTCATTTCTTAATGCTATGTACCTCTCTCGACTATTTATCATGTGGTTCAAAATATTAGATGGGATTTACATAAGACCACAAAGGCTATAATAGACCCATACACTATTCATGAGTATCTGTTCATCATCACTATGGACGCATCTAGGGTGATAAAATGAGGTACCGATAGTATGGTACTAATTGCATTAAATCTTCCACAATTTTCTACAATTGTAGCTTGTTCCCCACATGTAGAAATTTGGCACTTATTTTTGTAGGACTATGATTTGTCATTGTATCAGAATATAGTGCAATAAAGTAGGATAAAAACCTAGCACAATATAACCACAGCTCAATATCCAAGTATAACCAACTATAAAACACTATTCAAAGTAAAAGAAAATCCAAGAAGAAGATATAGAAAGTGGTTTAGATTACTACTAGAAGTTGTAGAAGATCAAAGAAGATAGCACAGATGGGAAGCCAAAGATTTCTCTAGAATATGTTTTTTCTCTTAAAAGCTACAAAAATTGACCTAGTTAGGTTCCCAGATTTAGTTTAATAGTCAAAATGGTCACAAATAACAATATAACCCTTCAAAACAAGTGTTCTTTACCTACTAAGTAAGCACAAACGTGTTTAACCGAAAAGATAATATATGACATGTGTTGCCTATTAAAACATATATCGATTTTGTTAGCATGCATCACTTAATAGAAAAATGCTAACATGCATTTTCCTGGTTAAATAAAGAAATGCATGACATCTTTTCCTAAGATTTTCAGTTTGTATCTCATAAATACACTTTCCTTATTTAAGTAGGATACAACTCATCATATTAAAATAATTAAATGCGCAAACGCATATGACACTGTAAGTTACAACCTTTTTATTTTTATGGAAAACAATGATGAATTCTTCTATATAATTTCCCCTTCTCATTTGATAATCAGAGTTCCTTGAGGTTCTAATGAAGAGTTCTTTCTGGTAAGATCTCCTTTGTAATCTTTTTTTACTCTTCTTATTCTTCTTGTTCTTTCTTTTTACTAAGTTTTGTATTTATGTTCTCTAATATAATTTTTCCCAGAACTCTGCGTTTTCTATTATTTTTAATTTTTTATATTATTTGTGAATCATTTTTTCATTCAACATTTGTTTAGGTGAATTCTATCCTTTTTTTTGTTCTCTTTTCTAGAATATTTTGTTTAATAATATATCTCATTGTTCAGGTTCAATTGTATGTTCTTTCTTTCTAAATTTGTTAATTTGCATCTCTGATCTAATTTTTCTTATTTCTGATTTTCAATTATATTAACTACTTGCTGAAGATTCATACCCTAAGAATTTTTCTTCACTTACATATACTTCTTGATTAGCTACAAGATATTGACAAAAGATAAAGAGTCCATATGCAACTATATAGTAGTACAAACATATACATACTATACTCGAAAAACTTAAAAACTTTGAAAGTTATCAATCATGTTGAAAGACATTTTATGGAATTTATTCCCTTATCACAGCTCAAACTATAAGCCACAAGGACTCAACCCATTAGTTTTTTACTCGGTTAAACATCCCTAGTCCATATGGTTTATTATCCAACCCACTAGCTGTATCGTATAAGTTCCTATAGATGGATTAAAAATCCTAAATCTACAAAACGCTAGCTTAAGCAAATTCACAATTTCATATCGTGGAGTTAAATGTTGTTTAAAATTATCGATCTCCATTGCTAGAGTTGTGAGTGAAGTTGTTATAGTAACAAATGAAGAAAATTAGCGACCAACACATCATAGTGTAAAAGTTTGAGATATGTGGAAGGTTGATTATTAGATTTACAACCCAGACTACAATTCTGCACTTTAAAATGGACGCCCCCTCATCTTGTTTATTGGCCTCATAAGTCCCTTCTATTTTCTTTTCCTCTTGAATCTTGAAGTCCACATAGATATAAGAAACTTGAAAACTCTGGACATTCTTGTAGACAATCAATGGTGAATATTGTTTTGGGAAAACCCTCAATTTTTTACGGATTTCTTTTATGTTAATAGTAGTGCAACCAATAGGCTTTGAGAGGGGTGTCTTCTTTGGCTTCCTTTATTAGATTCCTTCTGTTTTCTTAAGTAATGAACATGAACCAAACTTTTTTTTTTTCCTGGGCCATTGGGTGGGCACCCAAGGGGACAGCCTGGGGTGGGGGAGTGAAGGAGTAGGGGTGTGCGGTGGGACCCAGGGGATGTTGCAGTGAAAACCAGCACTGCAACGTGGGGGGGGGGGGGGGCCTCGGTCTTGTATACCACCAGGCTATGCTGGTTTCTGCATAAACCAATCTTTGGTTTTCATTGAATGTGGGGTTTACATCGTGTGGTGTCACCTTCTAATATTGTAAAAATTAACAAAAATATCTTAATTTGTAATAGGTTCAGGAATTACCAAGTTTTCCCTACCATTGATTTAGAAGACCCATTTACTCTCATTGACTTGGTTGTTTGTATTTATTAATACCTAATTGTTCTTGTTGTTAATAATATCATTATCATTATTAAAGCTATTCCAGTTTACTTCAGGTAGTTCCTAGAATGAGAATCCATTGTTTCTGTAGAGGATCAAGAAGAAAGAAAAGGCAGGATCGTAAAAAATCATTAGATGCAAAAAGCACACCAAAGAAGTGTTTCCATCGGATCAACGAATTACCAAACTGCATTGTGTGTTCCTTTCAATCATATTTGTCTTGTTCTTGCACTTTCTTCCTTTCTTTATATTAATGGACACTTTATCAGGCATAAAGGAATCTGAGGCACAATCCTTTTCATATGATATCAGACGGTTTTGAATTGATAGGGAGAAAGAATGCTACTTTGGCGTGTGCGGTCACTAACGTGTGAAATGACCACTAATACAATGGTCATTTTGGGTGACCTTGTGTTTGGGTGCAAGGGCAGTGCCCAACACGCACCCAGATAGCATTCTCTTTTCCATATTGATATCCGGGTTATTGATGCTGAATTAAAAGAAAGTGTAAGAGATTGTTCCTTTGATAAAAACGTAAATTGTAATTTAAAGTTTAACCAAAAAAAAAATTGCAATTTAAACTTTAATGTTGTCGTTTCCAAAAGGTACTCCTTTTTAAGTGCCTTGTGATTTTGAATATGACACATTCGGAGCAAAGTTTGGACAATTTGGATCGTCTACGGCCTGCTACCCGTAGCAGCCCTAGCAGCCTCCTAATGAGGTGCGGCGCAATGACTGCCTTACCCCTGCCATTCGAAGATGGATTATTATCCAAGGGGCGCCACATGTCTAACACAAAGCCTAATATGTCTCTCCTCCAGTCCTCCTACGGAGGACCACCCATCATAACAACACTTGAGACAAAACATAAAACCCATTACTGTGTGTGAAGAGTATGAGAGAAAATCGATCGGTTTGAGGGTTGTATCTAGCCGCATGCCTCGCCCCTGCCTCACCCACACATATCATTCTTTAAACCAGTATCTTTATGGGTTTTAATTTAAAAGTGCTTATTTATGTCTGTGTTTTGTTGATCATGGCAGCTAACCCCTTTGGCCATATACTGTAAGGGTTCGATGTTCTACTGTGATCCCTCGCTTCATGTGTGAGGGTGGAGATTTCTGTTACAAATCAGAATGATGGTGAAGTTGACACAACTGGAATAGCTGATGTAGCAGGAAGTTTCCAGAAGAAGAGACCACATGCAAGAGTCATGGACAGACCTTGGAGGATCGAGTGGCTCAATGGGAAGCATGTCGGGTTCGGACATATTTCAGAGGGTTTGGAAATGGTGTTTAAGATTGAGAATATCGGTACCATCAGTGGCAGGATTTCCATGCCAGTTGTGATAGCTGAATGCGATCAGATTTAAAGAGAACAAACAGGCTCTTCGATCTTCAAGGTGGGACATATAAAGAGAATTTTTATCTGTATATGATGACATTACCATTGAATAAACTTGAATGGTTTTGTAGTTTGAACATTTAAAGTTGATGGGATCTGCATGTAATGGTTGATGTCATTAATCTACGAGGTTGTGAGTGTAGTTGTAAAGCCAAGAATACATGTCCCATATTTGTAAGCAAGAGTGAGACGTAAGATTTGGGGGGTTTTCTGTACTAGGGTTTCTGGAGATGGTTCTTGTCAACCTTTGGGTGTTCTTGAGAGATCTCCATTGTATTTTCTTCCATTACATAACGAATCATCTTCAATCAGCTTCGCACGTGTTTGTAGCTTAGTTAGTAAATACGCGTATAATATGCGTACCCAAATTTTTAAACTTATAATACTCCCGTTCCCGTATTTTCTCATATTTTTATAAAAAATGCATTTTTTAATCGAACGAGTATTATACTCGTATAATACGCATATTATACGTTTTTTTTTTAAAAAAAATTTACCCAAAAGATTAGAATTTAGAGAAACGATTTCACTTTCCCTTTCGTCCCTTTCGATTTGCGTTGAACATCCAACCGCAGGCAACACTGTTGCCGCAACAGTAGCCGCCCTCCATCTCCAATCATCCTCCCCATCTCCGTTCAACAAAGCGGCATTTAAGTCTTGTACTCTCCTCTTGTTTCTCTGGTCTTTGAACTTTGATGGTGGTAGTGAAGCAAATGAATCTGGTGTGATATTGGCGAGAACGGCTCAATCTCTATTCTATTTTATTCTTGTTTTTCTGTCTCTTGTAGCTAATGTGTACAGTGGAGATCCATATCTGGAACTCTCCCTCTTGTCTTGTGTTGGTTAATTAGTGGGAACTCATCCCCCTTCACAAGAACACATCTGGTTAAAAATATATGGTTATCTCATTGTAAATAGAAAGAAATGTAATGTTGGAAGAATGATTTAATGATAAGGTAATCAACTTGCTCATCTCATTTTCAGACAATCTACATTCATTTCTTGTAGATTATTGATATTTTGGTATGTTAAATGATAATCTTAGAGATGTTATATAGCATATTATATTATTGTGTTTATTTTAGTTCATAAAATCATGATATTATTTTGTTTATTAGGTGATGAATGCATGTTATATAATGAATATATGTCCCTTTTTTTAAAAGTATTATTGCCGTCTATGCCGTATTATACCCATATTAAACGCGTACCATATTATTACCGTATGCGTTTTATGAAGCCGGATTTTTGAAAAGTATTATTACCGTCTAGTCCGTTTAATTGCCGTACGTATCCGTTCCCGTTCAATTGCCGTTCCCGAACTTACTAACTAAGGTTTGTAGCACATCAGATTTGTGTGTGAACCACATTAAATCTCTGTATCATCTTTGCTCTATTTTGTTTCTTCGTGTTTCTTGGTGGTTGTTTTATCACTCTTTTATATGGAGAAGGATTTTGTACACGGTCGTACACGATCATGCAAAAAACCGTTGGATGGGAGATTAGGGTGTACGGTAGACTCCCCTTGACTTATTTACCTTACATTTATTCAAACTCTCTTACTTAAAATTTATTTTTATTCCCCCTGAAAAGTAAACTTTGACCTCTCTTTCTCCCATGTTAATTTGAAATTCCTAAATTACCCATGGGGAATTGCGGCTAACATAATTTCTCTTTCCCGGGCTGGGTAAAGGGAACTTCATAGCTCCATATTCCAATTAGGCGATGGACTCTGTGGGGGACGACATGAATGATCTCCTTGAAGAACTTGCAACAAGGGTGTTGGCATCTGGTTTTAAGGTCTATAGCAGGAATTCCAGAAACAAAGATGGTGGGTTTGCAGTAATTTACCAGAGAGAACGTATCTAATGCAGGTTTTGAACAGACCACCATGGTTGAAGCATCTAAAATATGAAACAGGAGTTCTAGGGGAGGAGTAGAAGATTGAGTTTTTGGTTTTTGGTTGTATAGATTTCAATCGATAGGGATGGGAATGCAGAGAAATACAAACCAAGCAGGGAGACTAGTCATGACTACACAAAAGGAAAAAGGAAGTCTTGTTTTGTTTGTTGTATTAAAAACCAAGATTTCCTCACCTTTTTAAACTCGCAAATACCCATTAAACATGATTGTTACTGACAGTGGTTGGGCAGGGGGTTGTGCAGAGGGGGTGGGGTGGGGTAGGGCGGGGCAGGGCGGAGAGGGGGGGGGGGGGTGAGAGGTGATGGCAGGGCAAAGGGTGGAGGGAGATGCCGGAGACATGTTATGGGTTTGGCCACCAAGGGGTTTTAGATAGGAATATAAAAAGGATATTTGAAAATCCAAATTTGATTTGCATCTGTATTTGTCTAGAGGTATCCAGATTCAAATTTGGATAATCCGAAAAAACAATTATAAGATCTGAATATATATCTAACTAATAATAAAAAATCAAATAGCTATTGATCTTGAGAAGAAAGGTGGGGCGGGGGAGTTACGTAGAGGGTGTGGAGTACGGTGTAGTGGTTGTAGGGCTCACGATAGAGAAGAAAGGGGGGGGGGGGTGAGAAGTGATGGCAGGGCAAAGGGTGGAGGGAGATCCGAATCTAATTCGGATCTGTATTTGTTTATGGGTGTGGCCACCAGAGGGGTTGTGGGTAGGAATATAAAAAGGATATTTGAAAATCCAAATTAGATTTGCATCTGTATTTATTTAGAGGTATCCAGATTCAAATTTGGATAATCCGAAAGAACAATTATAAGATCCGAATATATATCTAACTAATAACAAAAATCAAATAGTTAATGATCTTGAGGGTTTTTCATGATTCAACAGGTTCTAGAGAATTAGGGAAAGAAAATCATGAGACATGGATTAAAATTAAATTGTATCCGTAGAGGAGAAGAAGGTCTGGGTTACCCAAGTCAAGGATGTAAATGGATAGTCGAAAATCTGAATTAGATTCACATTTGTATCGGTTTATGGCTATCCATATTTGGTCAAGGAATATCCGGATCCGATCACATCCGATCCATATTCGATCTGAATCCGATCACATCTGATCCGTATTTGTTCCCAATCCAATCCATTTACATCTCTTGTTATGGGAGGAGAACCGAGCAGGGGTAATTTAGAGATTTAAAATTACTAGGGGAGAAAGAGAGGTTAAAAATTGATTTTCTACAGAAATTAAAAAAGAAGCTTTGACTAGTGAAGTTTATAAATATAGGGAAATGATAGGCATTTAAAGATTGGATGATATAGGATTATAGGTCTAAAGATTGGATGATATAAGAACAAATCCATTAAGAGAAGAAAATATTAAGAACAAAGGAAATATCATAATGGGTAAATAATCCACTTTCCGTTAGTACAAAAGCATCGAAAATAATAAATTGTCCTTAAAATCAAACTCATTAAGAAATCAATATATCGTATGAAACAATTACCAAAAAATAAAAGTTAAATAATATTTAGATCATCATCCAAATGATATAAAGGATAAAAATATTAAGAGAAATGATATAAAATATACTCTTTCAAGGAATTTAGTTGAATTTTTCTGATTGATAAGTACTTTAGTGGAAGTTTTTATTATCAAATTTAAGATTTTTTTAATTAGTTGAAAAAAAAAAAAATTCCATTCATCAAATGATTCAATATGTAGTGGGTCTTGGGAAAGAGAGGGCCCATGAAATTTGGTATGTGGATAATCCAAAGGACATCCAAGCTATATATCTAATGGGGATGTTTGGGTACAGAACCGTCAACTTACTTTGGAACTCCTCAAACTTGGGCCATATTCTTAGATATTCAACCCAAATCTGGGCCCATAATAGCCCATTCTTTCTAAGAGCATTAGGACCATCCTGACCCATTTGCACATTCATTAATAAGGGCGTAAATTTTAAGCCCGCACCAGTAAGACCGACCTGTCCTGATCGGTGAAAGCTCGAAACCGATCGGACATGTTAGCTAAATGTATTGGGCTAACACATTTGGCCCAACACGACCGGACACGTTAGCTAAATGTGTTAGTTCAGACACGTTAACTAAACATGTTGGGCACAGTGCAAGGAGATGGAAAAAGGGGCACCCAACTAACATGTTTAAGCATTTTTATGGACCGTTTGATTTTTTCCAATTACACCATAAATTCCTTATTTTATCTCATTTATACCTTTTCTTAATCTCCATGATTAATTTACCATCTTGCATCATGTAAGCTATAAATAAAGGACAATGAGCTGAGTAAAAACATAGAATTGATAATTGTATATTATTAACTATGAAATTGATGGACCAAAAATAAATGGAGCACATAATCAAGGCCATATATAATGTCCGAAATGTCATCATATGTATGTCCATTGAGATGGAGAGCCATAGAGACTCTAGATGAGATTTACCTATGGATGTCTATTAGCCCATTGAAGAACATTCTCTCAAGTAAGTTCTTATTTCATCACAAAGAATTGAATCTCATTAGGAGCTTTATGGACCAAACTTGGAAACCCAATTGTAGCCCATTTTGTATGAGCTTGTTTATAGCCCATTTAGTACAAGCCCGATTATAGATCGATACCCGATCGACCGTTTAGAAATGGTGGGACCATGCCTAGCCAATAAGGACGATTACTTAAATAGGCCTGGTCACGGGATCTTAAAGTAGGGGGAATCGATTAGGCCCGACTGAAACCGACCCGGATTGACCGATTGTCACCCCAGCACATTAAGAATATCTTCTTCCATTAACATTCTATTTGGACCCATTCAGTTAACCCTATATCGAACCAAGTTATAACTAGGTTCAGAAATCCGGACCCAAAACCAATCTAGTAAAAGATGGAACCAAACCCTAAACTCCAGGGCTGCATCTAAAGGGCCGACTCCATACGTCTCCCCAAACCAGACCAAATTGCCATCCCTTAGGTTCCCCTGCCTAACATGAAATCTTAATCAGACTCCATGGCTCAACATACTGTGGCTCATAGTTAGTAAGTTCGGGAACGGCATTAATACGGGAATGGATATGTACGGTAGTCAAACGGACTATACGGCAATAATACTTTTCAAAAAATCCGGCGCAATAATACGCTACGGCAATAATATGGTACGTGTTTAATACGTGTATAATACGACTGTTCTGTAAAAATCCGGGAAAAAAAATACGGGCATATATTCACTATGCAACAGACATGTACACCTAATAAAAATAATAATAGCATTTACTGATGTGCCTAAATATATAGTTTGATTGGTTAACAAGCCTAGATTCATTACATTCTTTATTGTAGGGCTTAAAATGACCAATCAAAAGGATGATTGAAATGAATATTGCTTATATCCCTGTTAAAGCAATAGAGATTAGAGAGAGAGGGAGTTGTTGGTTGGCAACCGATGACAAATGGAAGGAGAGCTAAGGAGAGGTCTCGTGTGAAAGTAAGGAAGAAATGGCTAAATAGGTATGAGGTAAAGGGAGATAGATGGTTATTAACAAATCACCCAAAAACTAATAAAATTTACTACTTACAATTAAGAAGAACTTCTATAAAAATGAAGAGGAAAAAGAAAGAGGATGAGGTGGGCAAACAACCCCCAAGTACGGAAAAGTGATGGTTGTCTGAAGAAACAATAGGTCATGAACCACCGTTACCATTGCTACAGAGACACCACCACCACCATCACCACTACCATCACTATCACCATCTTATTACTTTCATGTTATAAGCACAAAAACACAGATGTGAAACAGTTACATTTTTTTTTCCCATTTCTTAATTTACTCTTTTACATTTGGAAATTTGAAAAGGGCTGTGGTGTGAATCACACCGTGTGATCATGAAGTGTAGAAAATATTATCTATAACATATAAAAATAAATGAAAAAATAAGTCAAGAAAAATATTCTCCTCCATCTATCAGACTACAACAGCTTTTGACCAAGTCAGAAAACCAGAAACTACAAGTTTGAAAATAAAACAAAACAAAACAAATAGTCCTTTTCTTCTTCTGAAGCTTAGAGAATAGAAGAGGAGAGCATAAATTAAATTTTAAAAAACTAAATCAAAAGACAAAGGTTCTAAAACACTACGAGCTAATCAGGAAAATACCTTAAGGAATTGCCGCTACAATCGCCGACTTGACGAACGCAAGAAGCACCGCTGCAATCGCCGGTAGAACGTAAGAAGAAGAAGAAGAGACAGAGAGGAATGGAGAAGGGGAACCAGCCACTGGAGAAAAGACGATGGTTTGGTCCGTGGTAGATTTTAGGCTTTTTTTTAATCTTACGATTAGTACTAGAATTGGTTTAACGGTTAAGATAGTTTTTAGTTTTTTTTTTAATATATATATATATATATATATATATATATATATATATATATATATATATATGTAAACGTATTATATGCGTATTATACGCGTTTCATTCGAGTATTATATGTCGACTCTTAAAATGCGTGTATTTTACCGACTCTAAAGTATTATACGCAATACGGAGTTTTTTTCATTCATACGTTCGGATACGCATATAATACGTGTATCCGACCGTATACTTTCCATCTCATGGCTATCCCAAGCAAAAACTATCACGACTTGGCAATGATTGCAACCTCTGCATGATGGCAGGGGTGCTGTAGAGAGGTAGAGCCCAAGCAAAAACTATCACGACTTGGCAATGATTGCAACCACAAACCTAAACGCTACACTTATTCACATTTTCATCTCTCATGGCGATCCCAAGTCCGGCATTACTCACAGCACTTGAATCCCATCAATAACATTCACCACACATTTGCATAGTTATCTCATTCACCAATTCACATGAATCCAATATCACCATAATCCATATCACATGATTCACAATATACTTTTCATAATCAATAGCATGTCCTAATTCTCTAGCATTCAACATGATACATGTATCTCACTTTTACCAAGGTACATTGTTTATCATGGTACTCAAACTCATCACCACATATTCTTGTATATTCACAATCATATAATGATTAACATTGCACATGCATGAATGGCATCCTACGCAATCCACACAAAAACATTCCATAAATTAAATTCAAGTGTCTAATCCATTCACAAAGTCAAAGCGTGAGTAATTTTAACTTCTAAGTAGTGTACGCTCCTCCCGTACGTGTACGCTAGCCTAGAATGCCATCATACAAGTGTAAATTAGGTGAGAGAGTGTCAGGATTTAAGATCCGGAGTTGGAACTACAAAATAACATCAAAATGACCTAGGCGGATGATGCACTAGCAGATCATGCTACATCATCCACCAGCTGGCGGACTGTGCAGGCAATGGCTTCAAAGGAATAGGGTGGACGATGCTCTGTTCTTCTAGGTGGATGATGGCATCATCCGCCCATGCCAAAAAATGTAGGAAATGGCTTGGCTCGATTCCAATCTTTGGTCAATGGCCGTGGGGCCTTCAAGAGTATATGGGGGAGTGTCCCTAGCCTCCAAAGAAGCTACCAATTCATAGGATTTTATCCAATTAGGATCCACATGGCATGGATTTGATTCCTCACACTAAACTCCCCAAAATGGAGGTCTATAATGGGGTTTCATGGCATCTAAGCCAAAGGGCTGGAAATGGATGTTCTAAGCCAATGGTTGATGCATCTAGCATTCAATTAGAGGTCTAAATATAGTAGGGTAAGAAGCCCCATACTTTGACTAAGGATTGGAGGGATTCCAATCAGATTCAAGTAGGAGTACCTTAGACATCTCATGATTTAGCTTACTTACAATGGGATTTCATAGTGGTTTGGCCATGGGGTTGCAAATCCCTCAATTGGGGCCACTAATTAACATCAATAATACTAAATAGAAGGTATAAGTACATTAGAACAAGAAGCCCTATGATTTAGCTAAAGATTGGATAGGTTCCAACATCAAGAATCCTCAAATTGGAGGTTTTTCAAGAGGGTTTCATGGCAATTAAGCCATGGGGCTGTGGACCGGTGATTCTAGGTCAATAGTTTGATGTATTTAACATAAATAGAAGGGATAAAGCACTTAGAGCAAGAAGCCCACGGTTTGGGATCTAATTAAGTAATCTCCAAGAGAAATCTAATAAGAATCAATGGAATCAAAGGGAGGAAGGGGCTGCTTACAATGGAGATCAATGGAAGTGGCTGAAGGAGGTGTTCTTGAGCATGGAGTGGCTCAATCTTCTTCTCCTCCATGAGTTCCTTGGCTGGAGTGAGCTCCTAAGGTGCTGGAATGAGAGTGGAGCTCAAGGTTGGCTTAACAATGAAGTTGGGACAGCAATGGAGTCACTCCACCATCTTCTTCTCCATCTTTTCTTATTCTTCTTCCTCCTTCCTTCTATTTCAGTCTCCCTCATTTTCTCCCCTCTCTTAGGTGTTAGAATGAGAGAAATGAGGAGGGGGATAGGATTTTAGTATTGTTTAGCTAAGGATCTAAGGGCTTGTTTGGTTGAGATTGGTTTCAAGGTCCAAAATGGGTTTAAGACATGTTATTAGCTAAATAGTCTTAGGGTTTAGTTAGGCCACATGGGTCACACAAATGGTCTTAAATAACTAAGGGCTAAGCCCTAGGCTGAGGCAAGACGGAACTAATCCAAAATAACATTCACAGAGAAGGTTTTACATAGGGTGGATGATGCGGGCGGATCATGCAGGCGGATGATTCATCGTCCACCAGCTTACAGGATGTATCATCCGCAGGGTTTGAACTCTACCCACAGTTTCGGCCAGAACTCGGTCAATACTTAACAAAATGATACGATTCAAAATGAGTTGTAAACTAGACTTAAAGGACTACATTTTCCATGAAGAAACCTTTGACAAAATCAAAAGGGAAGGCCCTTGAAATTAGGTTCAAAACTGGCTGTTAATCAATGACAGCAAACTAGAATCGAATTGACTCCGATGATCTCGCCTACTTCAAGGATATATAGGTAAGGGTTGAGAGGGCTTTTAATAGGGGTTGTTTGTACATGAAAGGAGGGCATGTAAGAGTATACTTAATGCACATAAAATCTAAGAAAATGGTTAAGAAACAATCATGCAAGATTTAGTTACAAAGTCTAAGTCTAAAACTTACCTAGTCAAAGTTTTCCTTCGGAACTCCGAAAGGCTATACAAGCAACACAACAACACACACACAAATATCATAAGTACAAATTGGGTCACTTGTATAACACAAGGAGATTCTAACAGAGAGGTGATGGTAGAAAAAAGGGTGGAGGGACACGTCGGAGACAAGTTATGGGTGTGGCCACCAGTGGGGTTGTGGGTAGGAATATAAAATGATATTCGAAAATCCGAATTTAATTCACATTTGCATTAGTTTAGAGGTATCCAGATTCAAATTTAGATAATTCGAAAAAATAGTTATTAGATTCGAATATATATCTAACTAATTATAAAAAATCAAATAGCTAATGATCTTAGTTTAGTTTAGTTTAGTTTCTCCTCAAATGTGAAATAGAAAATTGAGTAGAACGAGGTATTGAAGCTTTGTCAGTTCAACCTCATTTTGTTAATGAACAGAGCAGGTGAATAACAGAGTTTGAGCATGAGAGAATTAATTGATAGTTGATCAATGGAAGTGCAAGTAGATAGATACTTCCAAGAGTACTGGATGAGGTTCAAGAATTGATTCACAGATACCCATGGAATGTGAAGATGGATTGGAGAGTAGGAACTTGGAAGAGAGCATTCAATCAGATCTGACCAGCTCGATATTTTTCTCCCTTTGCATAGATGGAATCCACTCATGTGGTTTGGGTTCAGGTTCTTCTGCCTTTTTTAACTCCAATTAAAGGGTAATATTGAATTTTGAACTGCTGTTTTAGCATCATACAGTTGATAGAATCTTTCAAAAGTATGGGAGGGCATTATCATTATTCAAAACCCAAGGGAGGGGTTTGATATTATGGATACTTAGAGGGGAGGAGGATGATATTTACTCTTTCCTATATCATCCAATCTTTAGACCTATAATCCTATATCATCCTATCTTTATCTGTCTATCACTTTCCTATATTTACAAACTTCCCTAGTCAAAGCTTATTTTTTAATTTCAATAGAAAATATATTTTTTTTTTTGGTGAAAAGAAAATGTCCTTAACTAAAAAGAAAGATTGGAACATTGTTTGATATTACAACAACTAATTTCTCCACCCTAGCCTTATATATGCCCACTTGTGGGCTATAGATATTATGTCCCTAGATGTTTTAATGAGTCTAACAATAGTAAAACTTTTCATCCACATAACAATATCCAATAAAGATTATAAACCCCCATGGCCATCCCTCCTCCGTCCTTTGAGTCAGCCAGTCGATCACCTATTTACAGTCCGTCCAAACAGACAATGTTGTCCAACCTTGCTCCTTTACTTATTGAAGCCCTTGCAATAACCCCTGGATCTCCACTTCTTGTGGTGTCTCAACTAGACCATTATCCATTGAGACCGTAACAAACTGAGAGTGGCACATTGATACTGAGGCCCAACCAGCTATGCCAGTGGAAGGCTCATAAGTACCATCGCATATGAGAATTTGGCCTTCTCCTTGTGATAATCTCCGGTACTCAACACAAGATAACATAGAACTTGGAATGGAACAGTTAGTAACATCAACATAGGGGAATAAGTTTAAATCAGAAGACCATTTATAGACAAGCTGGATAATATGCATGGGATTAGGTGTGGTATGTTTAAATAACACCTCATTCTGAGTCATCCAAATAAAATATGATGTAATAGCAAAAACAGATAAGAGATTCCATTTGTCAACTTTTCGCAGAGATTGGAGAGAAATTAGAGATTCAATCAAGCCATAAATAGAAGGAGCCGAAAGGCCATTAATAAGTAACTTCTACAAGAAAATATAAAACTTTAGGTGAATTTTTAAGTGTCATACAAAATTCCAAACATTCCTAGCTTCCCTGATGCGCAAGGGCCTTGAAGCATTTTGACATAGTAATCCAAAAGCAACTTTAGTAGAGAAAGATCTTGTTCTAGTGAAGGGATAAACTCACATGTCAGTCTGGTTATGAACACTAACAAGAATTCAACATATGGCACTTACCACATCTGGTGGAAAGATGGCATGCAAAACATTCATTTTCCATCGCCCCTGTTCTAAAAGCTCACTAACAAAAGAGTAAGACAAGTTACTGCTACTCGGGACTAGTACACGAAACTCACTTAATAAAGGAACCCAAGGATCAGTCCATATATTAATGTTCCTGCCCGATCCCACTCTCCAACAAACCATGTTTCAAGTGGGTGAACCTCATTTAGAGAGGGTAAAGTCCTGGAAGAGATCATGTGAATGAAAATACTTTCCTCTAAGCACTCTAACCCAAAGGCTATTTGGTTTTGTTAAGATCTTCCACGCAAGCCGAAGAAGAAGAGATAAAGCCTAAAACCCAAGCTTCCCATAGACTTGGGCTACATAATGCATGCCATCCAACGCGAACATTTACGCTACCACCTCTTCCTCGCCAAAATTTTGTAGTGATTGAATCAAGTTTGTGACACAACATAGTAGATATCATAAAACAAGACATCCAATAAGTGGGTATAGAACTAAGAACAGATTGAATTAGAGTTGACCTACCAACCTGAGATAAGAGGGGCACTTTCCAATTCCTCAGCTTTCTCTCCACATGCTGAACTAGCATGGACCAATCACGGGATTTATTCCAAGAGAAGAACATAGGGGTTCCTAAATAAGTAGTATTATCTAGAATAGAGTTAACACCCAAGCTACATGCCAAAATAGTCTTAATATCCTCACCAACATGCTTACTATATACAACACCACTCTTCTTGAAATTAATTTGTTGCCTGATATATCTTGAAAAAGATTTAATAAAGCATGCAATACCAGTCAAATCCTAGACGAGAGCATTGGAGTGTTATGAAAAACATCCTCAAGTACCTGAGGAGGACTAAGGATTATTTCTTAGTTTATGGATGTGATCAATTATCGGTTCTGGGGTACTCAGATTTTTAAACAAATAAAGATGACAAGAAATCCACGTTTGGGATTGTTTACTTAATGGGAGGAAGTGCCATTGTATGGAGGAGTGCAAAATAAAAGTCTACGGCTGATTCCACAACTGAAGCTGAATACCTTGCAGCCTGTGATGCCGCAAAAGAAGGTGTTTGGCTGCGGAAATTTTTATCAAATCTAGAGGTAGTCCTTGACCTTGTCAAATGCCCTATTCCCCTGTTATGTGACAATAGAGGGGCATTTGCACAAGCAAAGGAGTATAGGGCTCTTCAGATGAACAAGCATGTGCAACGGAAGTATCACCTTATTAGGGAGATTATCCAGCAGAGCGACATGAGTATCTCTAAAGTGGACACAACTAAAAATGTGTCAGATGCTATAACAAAAGGCTTATCCCCTGGAATGTTTGAGAACCACATGGAGGGCATGAGCTTAAAATGTATGGGGAATTGGCTTTGATGTACAAGTGGGAGATTGTTGGTTATGTGTGTCCAACAAACCCAGTTCAATCCGGTTCGACCCGATTTATTATGTATTAAACATTTGATACATTTTTGTTTAATATGATCACATGCGATATAGACTTTTTTAGCAATGTATGTCCATAAGTTTTACTTTAAATTGGTAGTCAGGACTAGGGTTTGCATTGGTCAACCCTTATCATATGATCGACGCATTGGGTATGCCTAGATATGTTTGATGTTGAGGTACGAATGCGAGTATGCACATGCTGATATGTGTATTGACGAAGACTTTTATTTTGTTGATTCCTTCATGCATTATTACCAGATGTAGGTTTGGGATAGATATGTGTCACCGAGACCCAGTACCTGAGAGGGCCTTGTCACTGCATGATGTATAAGTATTCTTTGGTTCACCAATGACTGTGGTTCAAGAGAACTAAAGCCGATGTTCTGGGAATGCGTAAATATTGTGTGATTGAAAGAGTCACTCAACATGGTCTCCACTGCTCGATTGAGGAACATTAAGGGGAGTTAGTCTGTGGATGGTTGGATTTGAATCAGGATCATGTACTGTTAAATGGTTTTTAAAAAACATATTTTCACATAAAATGATAATTTATAATTATGTATTTAATTAAAGAGTTCAATCGTGTTTTGTGGATTCCGATCACGTACACAAACACTCCAATACAAACATGTACCATGGAATGGGTTTTGGCAGTACTAGTGTACATGCCCTAGATTCCATGACAAGATGTTGTTTAGTGGAGGGTTGGTGCATATTTGATATGCAGGGGTATTTTTAGGATTTGCTAATTATTAATTAATTATTTTAAACTAGTATGGGCTTGATGCAATTTATTCAAGGCCCATTAGTGTTTAATTTAATTAATTAAAATATTCCCTTTTAGATTTTGCTTCTTCACTAATTAGAAGCCTATCACTTAAGCCCATTAGGGTTTCAAGTAAAACTGGAGAGAGCGAGTCAGACTCACTTTGAGAATGGGGAATCTCTTTAGAGCCTCACCTATATAAAAACACCAAAGGGGGCGTAGAAGCTATCCAAGGCTGGACGAAATTTCTGGCAGCCCCTCTAGAAATTGTAGACACTCCCCCTCCTCTCTCCTTCTCTTTTGGTCTCTTGCTCTCTAGGGTTTTGAGACTAGGTTAGGGTTTTTGAAACTTGGTTTTTAGGATTAGATCCAAGTATTTGAGAAGAAATTCTGGTTTGGCTTGTGGATCTTCTACTTGCATCAAGGAGATCCAGGTTAGGGCTTGGTTGATCGGCTCGTTAGGGGAAGAACCATTATTTGGGGGAGGAGGAGCAACACTTGAGGCTCAATAGGTTAGCAGATTTTAATGTTTATTTTATTCAAATTAAGTGTTTTAATTATTTGATAATCATGGGATACAAAAGAAACCCGAATCGATCTCTTTCCACTGTGCATTTGGGTATGGGATGGTTCCCTCTTTCCATAGGATGAAAAAGAGATGAATTTCTCTTTCTTGTGGATCCCAAAATTTTTATGGGACAAGAAAGAGAGGGTTTGGTAATAAATTTTTATACAAAACACTAATAGGGATTCCCTCGGGTTCCCATGGGCAACCTTGGGATTGCCCTAGGGTGCCCATGGAAAGCCATGGGCTGACCCAGATAAATTTCCTTTGATTGATTTCTCATGGCTCTCCATGGAGATGGTCCCTGTAGTTTGCCAACAGGAAAATCTAATTTAGAAGTGGGTCCCTCAAGGCTAATAACGGAATCTTTTATAAAACTATGGTCAAATAGAGTAACTTTCAAATAATATTCAAATATAAGGATTTTAAGCTGTTTGACCTACCGTTGACTCAATGAACCTTTCCAATAGATTTTTGGTCATTTCCTAAGGCTACCTCTCTCAGCCATTAATGAGATGGTTCAACACATTAGCTGGGTGTTACATAAGACCTCAAAGGCTATAATAGACCCATACACTTTTCATGAGTATCCGTTCATCATCGCTATGCACGCATCTAGGGTGATAAAATGAGGTATCAATAGTATGGTACTAATTGCATTAAATCTTACACAATTTTCTAGAATTGTAGCTTGTTCTATACAAGTATAAATTTGCCACTTGTTTCTGTAGTTTTATGATCTGTCATTGTATCAGAATTTAGTGCAATAAGTAGGATAAAAACCTAGCACAATATAATCACAGCTCAATATCCAAGTATAACCAACTGTAAAGCACTATTCAAAGTAAAAGAAATTCCAAAAGGAAGATATAGGAACTGCTCTAGATTACTACTAAATGTTGTAGAAGATCAAAGAAGATAGCACAGATGAGAAGCCAAAGACTTCTCTAGAACATCTTTCTTTTCTTGAAAGCTAGAAAAATTGACCTAGTTGGGTCTCTAGATTTAGTTTAATAGCCAAAATGGTCACAAATAACAACAATGCCATTCAAAACAATTGTTCCTTTTCTACTAAGTAAGCCCAAGACTGTTTAACCGAAATGATAATATATGATAGGTGTGGCCTATTAAAGCCTATATGGATTTTGCTAACATGCACCATTTAATAGAAAAATGCTAACATGCACCATTTAATAGAAAAATGCTAACATGCACCATTTAATAGAAAAATGCTAACATGCATTTTCCTGTTTAAACTAAGAAATGCATGACATCTTTTCTGAGATTTTGAGTTTGTATCTCATAAATACATTTCTCTTATTTACCTAGGATACAACTCAGCATATTAAAATAATTAAATGCGCAAACGCATACGTTACTGTAAGTTACGACTTTTTTTGTGGAAAACATCGACGAATTTCTCTATATAATGCCCCTTTCTCATATGCCCCCTTCTCATTTCACAATTTGAGTTCCTTGAGGTTCTAATGAAGAATTCTTTCAGGTAAGATCTCATTTGTAGTCTTTTTTTTATTCTTGTTCTTTATTTTTACTAAGTTCTGTATCTATGTTCTCTAATATAATCTTTTCCAGAACTCTATGTCTTTCCTGTCATTTTTTGTTAAATTATTTGTGAATCATTTTTGCATTCAACATTTGTTTAGAAGAAAGCTATCCTTTTTTCTAGAATATTTTTATTTAATAATATATCTCATTGTTCAGATTCAATTGTATGTTCTTTCTTTTTAATATTTTTTAATTTGCATCTCTGATCTAATTTTTCTTAATCTTGATTTTCCATTGTATCAACAGCTTGTTGAAGTTGCATACCCTAAGAATTTTTCTTCACGTACATATACTTCTTGATTAGCTACAAGATATCGACAAAAGATAAGGGTTCCATAGGCAATTATAACCGTACAAACATATACATACTATACTAGTAAAACTTACAAACTTTGAAAGTTATCCATCATGTTGAAAGACATTTTATGGAATTTTTTCCCTTATCACAGCGCGATTTATAGGCCACAAGGACTGAGTCCATTAAATTTTTAGTCGGTTACAAATCCATAGTCAATATGGTTTTTTATCCAACCCATTGGCTAATGCATTGTATCAGCTCCTGTAGATGGATTAAATATACTAAATCAACAAAATGCTAGCTTAAACAAATTCATAATTTCATATCGTTGAGTTAAATGTTATTTAAAATTGTTGATCTCCATTGCTAGAGTTGTGAGTGAAGTTGTTATACTAACAAATGGAGAAAATCTGCGACCAACACATCATAGTATAAAATTTTAAGATATCTGGATGGTCGATTATTAGATTTACAACCAGACCACAATTCTGCGCTCTAAAATGGAGCCCATCATCTTCTTTATGGGCCTCATAAGTCCCTTCTATTTTCTTTCATCTTGAATCTTGAAGTCCACGTAGATATAAGAACCTTGAAAACTCTTGATATTCTTGTAGACAATCAATGATGAATATTGTTTTGGGAAAACCCTTAACTTTTTAAGGATTTCTTTTATGTTAATAGTAGTGCAACCAATAGGATTTGAGAGGGGTGTCTTCTTTGGCTTCCTTTATTAGATTCCTTTTGTTTTCTTAAGTAAAGAACATAAACCAAACTTTTTTTTTGCTGGGCCATTGGGTGGGCACCCAAGGGGGCATCCTGGGGTGGGGGAGTGAAGGAGTAGGGGTGTGCGGCGGGACCTAGGGGATGATGCAGTGACAACCAGCACTGGAACATGGGGGGCCGTCGGCCTTGCAAACCACCAGGCTAAGCCTGTGTGTGCATAAACCAATCTTGTTTTCATTGAATGTGGGGTTTACATCGTGTGGTATCAGCTTCTAATGTTGAAAAAATTAACAAAAATATCTTAATTTGTAATAGGTTCAGGAATTACCAAGTTTTCACTGTCATTGATTTGGAAGACCCATTTACTCGAATTGACTTGGTTGTTTGTATTTATTAATACCTAGTTGTTCTTGTTGTTAATTATATCATTTATCATTGAATCATTATCATTATCAAAGCTACTCTATTTTACTTCAGGAAGTTCCCAGAATGCAAAATTCATTGTTTCTGTAGAAGATCAAGAAGAAAGAAAAGGTTGGATCATAAAAAATCCTTTGAAGCAAAAAGCACACTAAAGAAGTGTTTCCATCGGATCAATGATTTACCAAACTACACTGTATGTCGTTCCAATCATATTTCTTTTGTTCTTGCACTTTCTTCCTCTTTTTCTATTAATGGACACTTTATCAGGCATAAAGGAATTTGGGGCACAATACTTTTCATACAATATCAGACAGTTTTAAATTTATAGGGAGAAAGACGGTATCTACGTGTGTACAGTCACATGGGCATGCAAAATGACCACTGTACCCCCATGGAAAGGTGAAATTCCTATGAACAGGGAGATTAATTAGTACACCCATGTGTCTGGGAGCAGGGACAGCGCACCGCACAAGCCCAGAGAGCGTTCTCTTTCCCATATTGATATATGGGTTATTGTTCCTGTGATTTTGTAACGTAAATACTTCTAATGGCACCTAGTGCTCAACAAACAAGAAGTAAACGGTAATTTAAAGTTGGGAGAAAGATCTCCACTTGGTGGTGTATCCTACGCCCTCTCACGGGGCACCGTGAGATGACGCCTCTACCCCTGGGTAATGATAATTTAAAGTTGTCGTTTCCAAAAGATAGTCCTCTCTAAGTGCCTTGTGAGCTGTGACTATTGGCCTGTGATTTTGAATATCACACATTTGGGGTGATGTTCGGACATGGATTATTATCCAAGGGGCACCACATGTCTAACTCAAAGTCTAATGTGTTTCTCCTCCTATGGAGAGACACAAAATTTTTGGATTTAGGTTTTATACGGCCTCCATTATAGGAGCCATCTTTCAGCCCTGCACCCTGCACATGACACGTGTGAAGTTTGCAATCCAACGGTAGTTTTTTAAATGACTGAAAGTTTGAGTTAAAAAGCTGTACAACTTATTACAAACAAAGCCAGACTGATCGGGTTTACCATTAAACCGGTTTAGCCAAGCTCGGTGTGGGACGCCATTGTCCTCTGGAAATCTAAAACCCGAGAAATCCATTCTTCTTCCTAGTTAATCCTAGTTAAACTAGTATAGTTCACCAGGAAAATTGATTAGGATCTTGGGTCTCTAGCGTAGTATTCTCTTGTCACCATAGAAAATGAGATTCAAACGAAGCTCTCTATGAGCTTTTTTTCTTGTGATGCATTAGTGATTGAAACATAAGAATGGGAAACTTGAGAAGTGAGAAGAAACCAAGTATATTGGTTCTCTCATGAACCACCATATGACCTCCTTCCTTCTGGAAATATCTAATTTTGTATTCTAAGTTACAGTACTATAAACAAAGATGATAGTGGACCAAATCCAAGAGATTGTGTTGACCCCATCTTGTACATGGTTTAAAATATTGCTATTTAATACATTAAACACAAAAGACTGGTCTGAGCCATAGTGTTGTCCAATACTTTGTCTTGGCTTTCCAGTGTCTCATCTTTACGAAAACATAAAGGTGAATATGTGAAAAGTTACCTATTGGCTTTATATATATATATATATATATATTTTTTGGCTCTTTTGATAAATTATTTTATTCACAAAAAATATATATATCAATAAAAACTATATATAAAAAATATCAGACATTTAACTTTTGGATCTAGTAAACTGTTACCATATTTAAATTTATCCAATTTTCTCATATCATTCCATTGTTTGGAGTATAAAAAGACAAAAGTATCATTGTAAGTAGCCATCAAATTAAATTGTTAGAAATACCAGTAAAAGTCTAGCTCTGATACCTTCTTTATAACTTTTGAGTTGTTATTAATTAGGGGGTATTGGCTAATAATCTTTTTTGATAGAACAATTTTTTGTTGGATAAGATTCTTTTTCAGGGGTTTTTAATTAAGATGAACCATGCATGCATATATTTTTTAATTTACTACTGTTTCTCTCCTTTCTGTGTTAATCTTTCGACTGAAAAATTATGCAGTACTACTGGAATTATTTGAGAGGGAACTTATTACCGATCTTTAGTAGAAGTTGAAAGGTATATAGAAAAAGAAACCAAGACTGGAATCCAAAAAATAAATATGGTGAGTTTAATTAAATCCCAACTTCTATTATGTACACAAAAAAATCAAAATAGAAAATGAAAGCGTAAATGAAGCTATCCACATATTCACCTTTATTTTGTTGTTCTGTAATTAACTTAGCTTTTTCTGCAGGTTGATGGTAAACTTGCCAGATGCCCCCAATAGAGAAAAAATTCTGAGAGTTATATTAGCAAAAGAAGAAATGGCTCCTGATGTTGATTTTGCAACAATTACAGATATGACCGATGGATATTCTAGGAGTGACCTAAAGGTTTCTAGTTCTCATTTTAAAAACATATTAGATATGCTCTAATCAATCTTTTGATTTCAGAACTTATGTGTTGCGGCAGCACACTGTTCCATCAGGGAAATTCTAGAGAAAGAAAAGAAGGTTAGTCTCATGTTCTCACTATCTGACACATTCATTCATGATTTAAAACAACCCATTGGATCTGTTTCGCCTGTGTTGCTTGTGACCAAAGTTGGTAAATACGGACAGGGCAAAAACAAAAAGGGGTATGGATACGTAGAGGTACTAAACATACCTGGACTTCAAGAACTCGGCATAGAAAAAGCATACACTAATAAGGATATGAAAAAATGTGTTCAATACAGTTTTGCTTAAAAATAAATATAGGGGTATATTCACTAAAACTAGACCATTTTTAATGGATTTTTAATCCTTAATGGATTCACAATGGATTTGGACAAGGTGATTCAGCATCCCTAGAGGATGGGACTCCAGATCATGGTTTGGCCTCTACAATGGATTTTGAATCCTTAATGGATTAAGATCCTACAAATTTATTGAAACAGAGTTCTAGGTTTATTGGGTGATAAGCCCATATCGAGGTTGTGTGTGTGAGAGAGAGAGAGAGAGAGAGAGAGAGATAACAGAGAGATAGAAAGAGAGATAATAGAGATTCACCAAGTTTGTGTGGGAGAGAGAGTTACATTGCCGTTTCTCCACCCAGAAGCTTGAACCAAAGATGTTTGGAGCTCCCAAATCTTTCACAGATCCAGATCTGGATTTTTGTTCCCACCTTCGAGCTTCACCAGACCAGAGGAGGTAAGAGAGCTGATTTATTCACAAAGGAGCTCCTTTGGATTTATTCACAAAGGAACTGATTTCTCGGGTTTCATAATTTTAGAGGACGATGGCGTCCCACTTCTTTTGTTTTAGTTGTAAAGCGAGCTTGGCCAAACTGGTTTGATAACCCAGACCGGTCCGACTTGGTTTGCAATAAGTTGTACAGCTTTTTAACTCAAACTTTTCAGACATTTGAAAAACTATCGTTGGATTGCTAACTTTACACATGTCATGTGTAGGGGCAGGGTTGGAAGATGGCTGCTATATTGGAGGCCGTAGAAGATCTGAATCCAAAAATTTTCATGCTTCATGACTATGGGAGAATAGAGAATTGGCCACAGCAGCAAAGCCCCTTCCTTCACTATTAGGGTTCAATGTTCCAACGTGTAATCCCTCGCTTCATGTGTCAGGGTGGAGATTTTGTTACAAATCAGAATGAGGGTGAAGTTGACGCAACCGGAATAGCTGGTTTTGCTATTAAAAGGGGAATAGAAGATGTAAGAAAAAAAAAAAAGGAAGAGCAGTTAAACACCTTAGGTTCTCAATTCTTCATTTGTATTTCTATGAACGAGTGGCTCGATGGGAAGCATGTCGTGCTCGGACATATTGTTGAGGGTTTGGAAGTCATGTTTAAGATCGAGAATATCGGTACCATCAGTGGCAGGATTTCCATGCCAGTTGTGGTAGCTGACTGCAATCAGATTTAAAGAAAACAAATAGTCTCTTCGATCTTCATGATTAAACCTTGTGTTGTTGGGATAAGGTTGAGTTGTTGTTGTTGTTGATGATTAGACTTTGGGTTAGATGGGTCTTGGTGGTGATAAAGATTAGGTGAGGCATATGGGGAGAATTTTTATATCTATACATATGATGACATTACCATTGAATAAACTTGAATGATTCTTTATCTTTTTGTAGTATGAACATTTAAAGTTGATGGGATTTGCATGTAATGGTTGATGTCATTAATCAACAAGGTTGTGAATGTAGTTGTAAAGCCAAGAATATATGCCCCATATGCTGATGGGAGGAATCAAAATAATAAGGAAACCATCTCTTTCCAAAATCACATGGAATAATAGAAACCATCCCATACCCAAATGTGCAATGGAAAGAATCAATTCGGGTTCTTTCGCATCACAAGATTATCAAACAAAATTTTAAGTAACAAAACCAAATAGATTTGCTAATCAGTAGAGCGTCAAGCGCTGACCCTCCTCCAGATAATGGTTCTTCCTCGAACGAGCACACTGGGAAAAAATTTCCTGATCAATTCACTTTATGTAACAAAAGATCTTCAAGTCAACCACCAATCTTCCCATGGATATAAATTCACTATCTCCACGACTAGAGTTTCACCAAACCCCAAAAAAATCTCAAGATCCTAGAGTAGGAAGCAAGAGAGGAGAAATAAAATTTGGCCAAGGGGGAGGGGAGCCAGTCAGAGTCACGCGGACGCAGCTCCCTCCCCTAGGCGCGGTTTTATATGAGCGTGAGACTTAGTTAGTTACCATTTCTTGTGAAAATTTGATTCTCTCTCCTCATGTTGACTTGAATTCTAACTCTTTCCTAGCGTGCATCAAATTAGGGAAGAAGCGAAAATTAAAAGGGAAAGTTCAAATAATTATTTATTTTTATTTTAATTGATAATTAAATAATTGCACCAAATCTATTAAATTAAATAAATCAATTGTTTTAATTAGAAAATCCAATAACACCGCTTTATTATGTACGACCCTCCACTAATCAACATCATACTTAGAGGGGTGTGTGCATTCACAAATTCGTGTAAGGATGTCTGGTTTGATCCGAATCGTCGGTGAGGCCTCAAAATGGGTGTGTCTTTGCATTGACAGTGAGTGTTTGGTCAAATTAATGGCCAATGGGGTGTGGGTAAGTGTATTGTTTTCAAAGGAGGAGTTTCTTGGGGCCTAAGGAATCCAAAATACACATCCAACTTGCCAAAATTGGGCTTGATCGCGAAAGGAATCGAAATCGGAGCTAAACATGGCAAGTTTGGGCTTCTCGGATTTGCATAGAGTCGCTATTGAACTGGGGTTGAGTTGACATCGAGGAGGGGTTAGGTCCACATCGAGTGGCTATCAATGAACATCTCTTGACATTGAAGGAGGTGGTTCGGCTATGGATGTAAAATTTTTGCATGTTGAAGTGGGATAGACATTAAGCATGCTCTGCTCGACATTGGGTGGAGATGGGTCCATGTTGATGGAAGATTGGGTCGATGTCGACTCGGGGTCTTTGAGTGTCGACCTAGGTTTCGGTGTTGACAAGGACTTGGGCTATTTGAGCTAGGTTTTGTATTGGGCCAGGCTGGTTCTAAGGGGTCTAGGTCAGGGCTAGCCTTTCTAGGGGATCTTGGAGGGCTCTGAGGCTCTGATTTTGGTTCTAGCAAGGGGTTTAAACGATTGGTAAACAAATTCAGGCAGTGCACACTTGCGTTACATCTACAGATACATCGGCTCTACACCTTAGAGAATGCTTATCATCTTCAGGGGAAACCTCTGAGGGGAAGGACAAAATAAGGTGTCTACACCTTAGGTTCTACTACGATCGCAACAAGAGCGTCAAAACTCTACAGAATTGTCTACAAGGACTGTTTGGCCAAAATAGGTATTTTCTCTCTCCTCTATTTTTTATTTAATTTATTCATTAATTAGCTTAGTTTAGCTAGTGTAAAGTATTTCTAAGTTACTTTTTCTATACCATTATATTGCCATTTTTTTTGGGATTACCCATTGTAAGCCGTTAGACTGCCGAGTTTTTCTTGGGTAGTTCGATTGATATCTAGTAAATGTAATTGGATTACCCACACTGTATCGGAGTTTGATTGACACCCCATCAGTGCTAGTGGACTCCATTAATGGAGAATAGATATTCAAGGCCATCATACCCATCTATGGAACTACATTTGACCTGATCCTTATCCAAGGTACTTAGACAACTTGACTAAATGATGCTCAAGTTTGGTCCACCGCACACACACACATAAAATCTCCATATCCAAACTTAAGAGTAAATTATCGTCCAGTTCGGTCCTCCCCTCAACATCAAATCATCTTTTCGACCTATGTGTGACCTAATCCCTATTAAGGGTACATTGGAAGCTTGACCTAAGTGATTTCAAGTTCAGTCCCCCACCCCCATTTGTATAATCTTCCTTTCATACAATGTTCATGTTAATCGTACATGATTTTTTACATATTTTATTTTCTTTCCAACCTACCAACCTAGATTAGGGTTAGATTTGTATTTTTACTTACGTGCTAGTATACATGACTAGTTAGTAGAACTATTAAGCTTAGGAATTGTCTACATAGGAGGAGACTGGCCTTCGGTCGGGTAGACTGGGTCCATAACACCTTCTTAGTCCATAACCTATAACATACCCAGAGACTTGTGCATACCGAAGCCTTATCCATCGTAGTTCATTCTATCCCCTAAAAGAAGACAATATTTATGTATCCTAGACCCTTATATAGGTGGCGACTCCCAAAATAAATCTTTTCTCCATCTCTTCTGTGCCAATTTGGTACAAGAGAGGACATCTTTGAGCATGGTATTTTCTCGTGTACCTACATTAATGCATTAAAAATGTTGTCCCGAATATTTTTAATTGAATGAAATTGAGAAAGCATTTTAACTAATACACATGTAGGAAAATCTAATCTAGTAGTGGGTCCCACAAGGTTAATAACAGAATCTTTTATAAAACTATGGAAAAATAGAGTAACTTTTAAACCATTTTCAAATATAAGGATTTTAATGATAAAATTGATATAATCATGAAGTTTTAACCAATTTCAAGTTGTTTGACTTACCATTGACTCAATGAACCTTTCCAAGGGCTTTTTGGTCATTTCCTAACGCTACGTACCTCTCTCAACTATTTATGATGTGGTTCAAAATATTAGATGGGATTTACATAAGACCTCAAAGGCTATAATAGACCCATACACTATTCATAAGTATCTATTCATCATCACTATGGACGCATCTAAGATGATAAAATAAGGTATCGATAGTACGGTACTAATTGCATTAAATCTTCCACAATTTTCTACAATTGTAACTTGTTCCCCACATGTAGAAATTTGTCACTCGTTTTTGTAAGATTATGATCTGTCATTGTATCAGAATATAGTGCAATAAAGTAGGATAAAAACCTAATACAATATAACCACAGCTCAATATCCAAGTATAACCAACTATAAAACACTATTCAAAGTAAAAGAAAATCCAAGAAGAAGATATAGGAAGTGGTTTAGATTACTACTAGAAGTTGTAGAAGATCAAAGAAGATAGCACAGATGGGAAGCCAAAGATTTCTCTAGAACATCTTTTTTCTCTTAAAAGCTACAAAAAAATTGACCTAGTTAGGTCGCCAGATTTAGTTTAATAGCCAAAATGGTCACAAATAACAATATAACCCTTCAAAACAAGTGTTCTTTACCTACTAAGTAAGCACAAACGTGCTTAACCGAAAAGATAATATATGGCAAGTGTTGCCTATTAAAACATATATCGATTTTGCTAACATGCACCACTTAATAGAAAAATGCTAACATGCATTTTCCTGGTTAAACAAAGAAATGCATGACATCTTTTCCTAAGATTTTCAGTTTGTATCTCATAAATACATTTTCCTTATTTAGCTAGGATACAACTCATCATATTAAAATAATTAAATGCGCAAACGCATATGACACTGTAAGTTACGACCTTTTTTAAAGAAAACATCGACGAATTGTTCTATATAATGCCCCCTTCTCATTTGACAATCAGAGTTCCTTGAGGTTCTAATGAAGAGTTCTTTCTGGTAAGATCTCTTTGGTAGTCTTTTTTTACTCTTCTTATTCTTCTTGTTCTTTCTTTTTACTAAGTTTTGTATCTATGTTCTCCAATATAATTTTTCCTAGAACTCTCTATATTTTTAATTTTTTATATTATTTGTGAATCATTTTTTCATTCAACATTTGTTTAGGTGAATGCTATCCTTTTTTTGTTCTCTTTTCTAGAATATTTTTGTTTAATAATATATCTCATTGCTCAGATTCAATTGTATGTTCTTTCTTTTTAAATTTGTTAATTTGCATCTCTGGTCTAATTTTTCTTATTTCTGATTTTCAATTTGTATTAACAACTTGCTGAAGATTCATACCCAAAGAATTTTTCTTCACTTACATGTACTTCTTGATTAGCTACAAGATATTGACAAAAGATAAAGAGTCCATAGGCAACTATAGTAGTACAAACATATACATACTATACTCGAAAAACTTAAAAACTTTGAAAGTTATCAATCATGTTGAAAGACATTTTATGGAATTTATTCCCTTATCACAGCACAAACTATAAGCCATAAGGACTCAACCCGTTAGTTTTTTACTCGGTTAAACATCCCTAGTCAATATGGTTTTTTATCCAACCCACTGGCTAATGTATAGTATAAGTTCCTATAGATGGATTAAAAATCCTAAATCTACAAAACACTAGCTTAAGCAAATTCACAATTTCATATCGTGGAGTTAAATGTTGTTTAAAATTATCGATCTCCATTGCTAGAGTTGTGAGTGAAGTTGTTATAGTAACAAATGAAGAAAATTAGTGACCAACACATCATAGTGTAAAAGTTTGAGATATGTGGAAGGTTGATTATTAGATTTACAATCTAGACTACAATTCTGCACTTTAAAATGGATGCCCCCTCATCTTGTTTATTGGCCTCATAAGTCCCTTCTATTTTCTTTTCCTCTTGAATCTTGAAGTCCACATAAATATAAGAACCTTGAAAACTCTTGACATTCTTGTAGACAATCAATAATGAATATTGTTTTGGGAAAATCCTCAATTTTTTACGGATTTCTTTTATGCTAATAGTAGTGCAACCAATAGGCTTTGAGAGGGGCGTCTTCTTTGGCTTCCTTTATTAGATTTCTTTTGTTTTCTTAAGTAAAGAACATGAACCAAACTTTTTTTTTTGCTAGGCCATTGGATGGGCACCCAAGGGGGCAGCTTGGAGTGGGGGTGTGAAGGAGTAGTGGTGTGCGGTGGGACTCAGAGGATGTTCCAGTGAAAACCAGCACTGCAACGTGGGGGGCACCCTTGGTCTTGCAAACCACCAGGCTATGCCGGTGTCTGCATAAACCAATCTTTGGTTTTCATTGAATGTGGGGTTTACATCATGTGGTGTCACCTTCTAATGTTGTAAAAATTAACAAGGAACTAATACGATACATTAGCCAGTGGGTTGGATAAAAAACCATTTTGACTAGGGATGTGTAACCGAGTAAAAAACTAATGGACTTAGTCGTTGTGGCTTATAGATTGCGCTGTGATAAGGGAATACATTCCATAAAATGTCTTTCAACATGATGGATAACTTTCAAAGTTTTTTAAGTTTTACAGTATTTATATGTTTGTACTACTATAGTTGCCTATGGACCCTTTATCTTTTGTCAATATCTTGTAGCTATTAAGAAGTATATGTAAGTAAGCAAAATTCTTAGGGAATGAATCTTTAGCAAATTGTTGATACTATGAAAAATCATAAATAAGAAAAATTAGACTAGCGATGCAAATTAATAAATTTAAAAAGAAAGAACATACAATTGAATCTGAACAATGAGATATATTATTAACAAAATATTCTAGAAAAAAGAAAAGAAAAAAAAGGATAGCATTCGCCTAAACAAATGTTGAATGAAAAAATGATTCACAAATAGTTTAACAAAATATGACAGAAAAGATAGAGTTCTGGAAAAAAATATATTAGAGAACATAGACACAAAACTTAGTAAAAAGAAAGAACAAGAAGAATAAGAAGAATAAAAAAAAAGAGTACAAAGGAGATCTTACGAAAGAACTCTTCCTTAGAACCTCAAGAAACTCTAATTGTGAAATGAGAAAGGGGCATTATATAGAGGAATTCATAGATGTTTTCCATAAAAAGGTAGTAACTTACTGAACGTATGCGTTTGCGCATTTAATTATTTTAATATGATGAGTTGTATCCTAGCTAAATAAGGAAATTGTATTTATGAGATACAAACTGAAAATCTCAGAAAAGATGTCATGCATTTCTTAGTTTAAACAGGAAAATGCATGTTTGCATTTCTCTATTAAGTGGTGCATGTTAGCAAAATCGATATAGCTTTTAATAGGCCACACCTGTCATATATTATCTTTTCGGTTAAACACGCTTGGGTTACTTAGTAGGTAAAGAACACTTGTTTTGAAGGGTATTAATGTTATTTGTGACCATTTTGGCTATTGAACTAAATCTGGCGATCTAATTAGGTCAATTTTTCTAGCTTTTAAGAGAAAAAAGATATTCTAGAGAATTCTTTGCCTTCTCATATGTACTATCTTCTTTGATCTTCTACAACTTCTAGTAGTAATCTAAACCACTTCCTATATCTTCCTCATGGATTTTCTTTTACTTTGATTAGTGCTTTACAGTTGGTTATACTTGTATATTGAGCTGTGATTATATTGTGCTAAGTTTTTATCCTACTTTATTACACTATATTCTGATACAATGACAGATTATAATCCTACAAAAATAAGTGGCAAATTTATACATGTGGAGAACAAGCTACAATTCTAGAAATTGTGGAAGATTTAATGCAATTAGTACCATACTATCGATACCTCATTTTATCACCCTAGATGCATGCATACGATGATGAATAGATACTCATGAATAGTATATGGGTCTATTATAGCCTTTAAGGTCTTATGTAACTCCCAGCTAATGTTTTAAACCATCTCATAAATGGTCGAGAGAGGTAGCCTTAGGAAATGACCAAAAATCCCTTGGAAAGGTTCATTCACGGTAAGTCAAACAACTTAAAATCATTTCAAACTTCATAATTATATCATTTTTATCATTAAAATCCTTATATTTGAAAATGGTATGAAGGTTGCTCTATTTGTCTATAGTTTTATAAAAGATTTCGTTATTAGCCTTGTGAGACCCACTTCTAAATTAGATTTTCCAACATATGTATTAGCTAAATGCTTTCTCAATTTCATTCAATTATAAAATATTCAGGATATCATTTTCAATGCATTAATGTAGGTATACAAGAAAATACCACCCTCAGAGATTTCTTCTCTTGTATCAAATTGGCACAGAAAAGAGGGTGAAAAGGTTTAGTTTGGGAGTCTTCAGGACACATAAATATTTTCTCCTTTTAAGGGATAGAATGAATAAGACTTCGGTCCACACAAGTCTCTGGGTATGTTATAGTTTATGGACTATGAAGGTGTTAGGGACCCAAGGTGTAGACACCTCATTTTGTCCTTCCCCCCGAAGGTTTTCTGTGACGATGATGAGCATCCTCTAAGGCATAGAGCCGATGTATCTATAAATGAAGTCCTCTAAGGTAGCCTTAAGAAATGACCAAAAATCCCTTGGAAAGGTTCATTCACAGTAAGTCAAACAACTTAAAATCGGTTCAAACTTCATAATTATATCATTTTTATCATTAAAATCCTTATATTTGAAAATGGTTTGAAAGTTGTTCTATTTGTCTATAGTTTTATAAAAGATTTCGTTATTAGCTTTGTGGGACCCACTTCTAAATTAGATTTTCCAATATGTGTATTAGCTAAATGCTTTCTCAATTTCATTCAATTATAAAATATTCGGGATATCATTTTCAATGCATTAAGTATACAAGAAAATACCACCCTCAGAGATTTCCTCTCTTATACCAAATTGGCACCGAAGAGACGGTAAAAAGGTTTATTTTGGGAGTCGCCACCTAGATAAGGGTCTAGAACATATAAATATTTTCTTCTTTTAGGGGATAGAATGAATAAGACTTCGGTCTGCACAAGTCTGGGTATGTTATAGGTTATGGACTATGAAGGTGTTAGGGACCCAAGGTGTAGACACCTCATTTTATCCTTCCCTGCGGAGGTTTTTCGTGACGATGATGAGCATCCTCTAAGGCATAGAGCCGATATATCTATAAATGAAGTGCAAGTGTGCACTGCTTGAATTCATTTACCGATCGTCTAAACCCCTTGTCGGAGCAAAAATCAGAGCCTCAGAGTCCTCCAAGATCCTCTGAAAAGGCTAGACCTGATCCAAACCTCTTGGAAACAGCCTAGCCTAGCACAAAACCTGACCCAAATAGCCCAAATCCTTCCCGTCGACACTGAGACCTAGGTCGACACTCAAAGTCCCCGAGTTGACATCGACCCAACATTCCATCGACATCTACCCATCTCCACCCAATGTCGGGCAGAGCATGCCTAATGTCTATCCCACTTCAACATCTAGAAATTTTACATCGACAGCCGAAGCACCTCCTTCGATGTCGAGAGATGTTCATTGACTGCCACTCAATGTTGACATAACCCCTTCTTGATGTCGACTCGACCCGAGTTCAATATCGACTCTATGCAAATTCGAGAAGCCCAAACTTGCCATGTTTAGCTTCAATTTTGATTCCTTTCATGACTAAGCCCAATTTTGACAACTTGGATGTGTATTTTAGCTTCCTTAGGCCCCATAAAACTCTGCCTTTGGAAACAATACACTTGCCCACATCCCATTGGCTATTACTTTGACCAAACACTCACCATCGATGCAAAGACACCTATTTTTAGGCCTCATTGATGATCCGGATTAAACCTGGCATCCTTACATGAATTTGGGAGTGAACACACCCCTCTTACGTTGAAGAGGATCCCCTAGAAATTCCTTGAACCCTTGGACATCTCTCTCTAAGTACTACCTTGGCTAGTTCTACTCATGTTGAATTACCCCCGAGTACGGACGATGAAGTGATGCCCGAAAGAGTGACAAAGAAGCCTGAACTAGTGGCAATATTGTCTCCATACACTAATCCCTTGAGTCACAAAAGGGAAACCTCTAACACCCCTTGAGTTCAAGTCTTCTAACTAGGTAAATCCCCTCTCTTCTTACTACTTATCCGTTATTTTTCTTCTCCATACTTATTTTGCATATCTTAGGAAATGTGTGATCCCATTTCCTTATATGGTGATCACATACAAGATTTTGTTGTTTTCTATGTTGTGCATTCTCAAACATGATCCCCAACCCCTGTAGTTTAAGACTCCCCTTATTTATGTTCTCCATTTGTGCTTAATGGTTCTTCTATGTGATTGAGTGTTTCATGTATTTACTCTCTCATGTATCTCTTTAGCTTAGATCTTGCATCTCCATTATTCTTCTAACTAGTGTTTCAAGGTTGTCCAATACATCTTTCTTGCTTCATATTTCATGCATTATGTTGAGATACTTCATGAGCCAACATACCAAGAGAAACAAGTCAACGAGATTGAGGAGGGGCCAAGCTGGATAGACCTCATCGCCAATTACCTACAGAACAACATACTTCCAGAAGACAAGGTTGAGGCCAGGAAAGTAAAGATGCGAGCAACGAAGTACACTGTCATTGACGGCGTACTATACAAGAGGGCGGTCACAACACCACTGCTCAGGTGCCTAGGACCCAAGGGAGCCAAATACGCCTTGGCGGAGGTTCCCGAAGGAATATGCAAAAGTCACATGGGTGGGTGAGCGCTAGCCTATAAAGTCCTTCGCCAAGGATTCTATTGGCCCAGGATGTAGGAGGAGGCCATAGAGTACGTCAGAACCTATGAGCAATGTCAACTGTTTGCCCCAGTGCCACACCAATCGGCCACCAAGTTGACCTCCATCCTTAACCCCATACCGTTCGCTATGTGGGGCATGGACATCCTTGGCAACTTCACCCCAGCGTCCGGGAACATAAAGTACTTGGTGGTCGCCATCGGTTACTTCACCAAGTGGGTCAAGGTTGAGCCACTAGTCAAGATGACGAAGAAAGAGATGGAGAAATTCGTTTGAGACAAGGTAATCTACAGGGTTGGGGTGCCAAAGATCATCATCACGAACAACGGGAAACAATTTAATAATCCCAAGTTCAAGGCTTTTTGCCAGTCATATAACATTGACTATCGACATGTCTCTATGGCTTACCCACAGGCCAATGGTCAGGTGGAGGTGACAAACAGAACACTGCTCAAGGGAATCAAGAAAAGATTAGAGGGAGCAAAAGGGAAGTGGATTGAAGAGCTTCCTAGTATCCTGTGGGTGTACCGAACAACAGTAAGGACCCCCACTGGAGAGAGCCCATTCCAACTTGCATATGATACCGAGGCCCTGGCACCAGTGGAATTCTTAGCCATATCCCACAGAATCTTGCACTTCAACGAACGCACATATGATGATGGACTCAGGGCAAACTTGAATTTTTTAGACGAGGTTCGCAAGAAGGCACTACTTAGGAACGTGGTATACCAGCAGTGAACAGTCAAGTACTATAATGCACGGGTCAAGGAAAGGTTGTTCCACCAGGGAGACTAGTCCTAAGGAGGGCTCAAGCGTCACAGCCCAGGAAGGAAGGAAAGCTGTCCGTAAACTGGGAAGGACCCTACATAGTTTTCAAGTAGATACGGCTAGGGACATACCACTTGAAAACCCCGGAGGGTAAGAAGATAGATCGAGCCTGGAACTCAGAACACCTGAAGAAGTACTACCAGTAGGACATATGCTTTCAGCCACAGTTACAGTAGTTGTTTAAGGTTTCTTTTTGGATTTGAAGTACTTTTTTAAAGTTTTAAAGATTTTGAAGTAATAGAACTTCGTTCTTGGCTGCATCTGTGTATCTCTCCATCACCGATCGAGCATACTTAAACACCAAAGGCTCTATGCCATCCAAGGCCATCGGCCACGAGGCTCTATGCCAACCAAGGCTATCAGCCACAATGCTCTATGCCAACCAAGGCCATCGGCCACGAGACTATATGCCAACCAAGGCAATCAGCCACGAGGCTATATGCTAACCAAGGCCATCGGCCATGAGGCTCTATGCCAACTAAGGCCATCGGCGACGAGACTATATGCCAACCAAGGCCATCGCCCACGAGGATCTATGCCAACCAAAGTCATCGGCCACGAGGCTCTATGCCACCAAGGCTTGTTGGCCACAAGGCAGAATACCACCAAGGTCTGTTGGCCACGAGGCGGAATGCTACCAAGGCCTGCTGGCCACCAAACAACGAAAAGCAACATACAAAGGGGCGATGATCCAACCACAGAGACTCAAAAAGAAAAGGATAACATAGAAGATGCAAAATAATTACAAGATTCAATATCCAACGATCTAAAAAAAAAAAGAAGGAAAGAAGTACGACAAAAGAAGTCAAGGGGGAGCCGCACCCTCCCCAGGGGGAGCCACATCCTCCTCAGGGAGAGGAGCCACACCCTCCTCAAGAGGAACAACCCCCTCCTCAATGGGAGCCACGACTTCCTCTGGAGGAGCAGCAGGAGGAGTGATAGCAAGAGGAGTGACAGCAACCTTGTCCACAGTGACCGGTGGCATATAGCTCAAAAACCTGAAGAAGTCATAGCCAGGAGTCTCCCTAAGGACATACGCCACTACGTCATTTATGCCCATATCGTAAACCTCGTCATTGTACTCGTAGAATGTGTCCAATAAAGCTCAAGATTTTTGGAACTCCACCACGGCCTGCTCACGAGCCTGGACCAGGTTAGCCTCATGCTTCGGCCTCAAGACGAGAAGCTCCTCCTCAAGTCCTTGGACCCTGGCTGCCAAGTCCAAGCTCTGGGCCTCCAACACCACTCTCCGAGAGGATAAGGCACCAATCTCCTCCAGATTTAGTTTAATAGCCAAAATTGTAACAAATAACAACAATACCCTTCAAAAAAAGTGTTCTTTACCTACTAAGTAAGCCCAAGAATGTTTAACCGAAAAGATAATATATGACAATGTGGCCTGTTAAAACCTATATGGATTTCGCTAACATGCACCACTTAATAGAGAAAAGCTAACATGCATTTTATTGTTTAAACTAAGAATGCATGGCATCTTTTCTGAGATTTTCTGTTTGTATCTCATAAATACGTTTTCCTTATTTAGCTAGGATACAGCTCAGCATATTAAAATAATTAAATGCACAAACGCATACGTTCATCGTAAGTTACGACCTTTTTTATGGAAAACATCGCGAATTCCTCTATATAATGCCCCTTCTCATTTCACAATCGAGTTCTTTGAGGTTTTAATGGTGAATTTTTTCAGCTAAGATCTCATTTTAGTCTTTTTTATTCTTGTTATTCTTCTTGTTCTTTCTTTTTACTAAGATCTATATCTATGTTCTCCAATCTATTTTTTTCCAGAACTCCATGTTTTTTCAGTCATTTTTGTTAAATTATTTGTGATTTGTTTTTTCATTCAACATTTGTTTAGATGAATGTTACCCTATTTTCTTTCTTTTTTTCTAGAATATTTTTGTTTAACATTATATCTCATTGTTCAGGTTCAATTGTATGTACTTTCTTTTTCATAATTGTTAATTTGCATCTCTAGTCTAATTTTTCTTATTACTTATTTTCCATTGTATCAACAACTTACTGAATTTTCATACCCTAAGAATTTTAAGAATTTTTCTTCACTTACATATACTTCTTGATTAGCTATAAAAATTGACAAAAGATAAAGGGTCCATCGGCAACTATACTAGTACAAACATATACATACTATACTAGTAAAACCTAAACTTTAAAAGTTAAACATCATGTAGAAAGACATTTTATGGAATTTATCCCCTTTCATAGCGCAATCTATAAGCTACAAGGACTGAGTCCATTAGTTTTTACTCGGTTACACATCTCTAGTCTATATGGTATTTTATCCAACCCACTGACTTCCTATCAGTTCCTATAGATGGGTTAAATATCCTAAATCTACAAAACGCTAGCTTATGCAAATTCATAATTTCATATCATTGAGTTAAATGTTGCTTAAAATTGTTGATCTTCATTACTAGAGTTGTGAGTGAAGTTGTTATAGTAACAAATGGAGCAAATCAGTGACCAACACATCACAGTGTAAAATTTTGAGATATGTAGAAGGTCGATTATTAGTTTTACAACCCAGACTACAATTTTGCACTCTATAATGGACCCCCTCATCTTGTTTATGGGCCTCATAAGTCCCTTCTATTTTCTTTCCTCTTGAATCTTGAAGTCCACATAGATATAAGAACCTTGAAAACTCTTGACATTCTTGTAGACAATCAATGCTGAATATTGTTTTGGGAAAACCCTCAAATTTTTAAGGATTTCTTTTATGTTAATAGTAGTGCAACCAATAGGGTTTGAGAATGGTGTCTTCGTTGGCTTCCTTTATTAGATTCGTTTTGTTATTTTAAGTAAAGAACATAAACCAAACTTTTTTTATTTTTTGTTGGGCCATTGGGTAGGCACCCAAGGGGGCAGCTTGGGGTGGGGAGCGAAGGAGTAAGGGTGTGCGGTGGGACCTAGGGGAAGGTTCAGTGACAACCAACATTGCAACGTGGGGGCCCTCGGCCTTGCAAACCACATGGCTTAGCCGGTGTTTGCATAAACCAATCTTTGGTTTTCATTGAATGTGGGATTTATAACCTTCTAATGTTGGAAAAAATAACAAAAATATCTTAATTTGTAATAGGTTTAGGAATTGCCAAGTTTTCACTGCCATTGATTTAGAAGACCCATTTACTCTCATTGACTTGGTTGTTTGTATTTATTAATGCCTAGTTGTTCTTATTGTTTAATAATATCATTATCATTAGATCATCATCATTATTGAAGCTATTCCATTTTACTTCAGGGAGTTCCAAGAATGCAAAATCCATTGTTTGTGTGGAAGATCAAGAAGAAAGAAAATGGAGGATCATAAAAATTCCTTAGAAGCAAAAAGCACACTAAAGAAGTGTTTTCATCGGATCAACGATTTACCAAACTGCACTGTATGTTTCTTTCAATCATATTTCTTTTGTTCCCACCTTTTCTTCCTTTCTTTCTATTAATGGACACTTTATTAGGCATAAAAGAATCTGGCACACATCCCTTTTCATATGATATCAAACAGTTTTGAATTGATAGGGAGAATGAACGCTACCTATGCGTGTGCAGTCATAAGGGTGTGCGAAATCACCTCTGTACCCCCATGGAAAGGCGAAATTCTCATGGACACGGCGGTCATTTCGCACACCCTTGTGTCTGGGAGAGGAGCAGTGCACCGCACTCACCCAGTTAGCGTTCTCTTTCCCATATTTATATATGGATTATTGATGATGAATTGAAAGTAAGTGGAAGAGATTGTTCCTGTGATATAAAACGTAAATACTTCTTATGGCACACAGTGCTCAATAAACAAGAAGTAAACGGTAATTTAAAGTTGGGTAAAAGATCTCTACAGGTGAATTCATGTTCATATATTGGTATATCTGTAAAAGAAATGGGTTTTCTTCATAAACCAGAGCTGGTTGATTTGGATTGGGAAAAGCTTCTCAAACTACAATGCAAAGATGGGTCGTTCTTGACTTCTCTAGCAGCCACTGCCTTTGCACTCATGGAGACTAAAGATGAAAAATGCTTAGAATGTCTAAAGAAAACTGTTGAAAAATTCAATGGTGGTGGTAAAGCATTTCTCTCTTTTGCATCTTCTCCAAATCTAAGTAGCAAATTCTGTTTTGGACTTTTCATGTATTTGGACTAACAAATATTCTTATATGTTCTTATTCTTCTCTTCAGTCCCTAATTTCTATCCAGCCGCTAGACTTGTACGAGCATATTTGGGGTGTGGATCGCTTGGAACGCCTAGGCATTTCTCGATACTTCCAATCAGAAATCAAGGAATGCATCAATTATGTGTTGCGGCAGCACACTGTTCCATCAGGGAAATTCTAGAGAAAGAAAAGAAGGTTAGTCTCATGTTCTCACTATCTGTCACAGTCATTCATGATTTAAAACAACCCATTGGGTCTGTTTCGCCTGTGTTGCTTGTGACCATAGTTAGTAAATATGGGCAGGGCAAAAACAAAAAGGGGTATGGATACATAAAGGTACTAAACATATTGGACTTCAATAGTACTTATTTAATACAGTTTTGTTTGAAAATAGATATAAGGGTATATTCTCTAAAACTAGACCATTTTTAATGGATTCAAAATCGATTTGGACAAGGTGGTTTAGCAACCCTAGAGGCAGGACTCCAGACCATGTTTTGGCCTCTACAATGGATTTTGGATCCTTAATGGATTCAGATCCTACAGTTTATTGAAACAGAGAACTGGGTTTATTGGGCGATAAGCCCAGATTGAGGTTGTGAGAGAGAGAGAGAGAGAGACTTACATTGCCGTTTCTCCACCCAGAAGCTTGAACCAAGGACGTTTGGAGCTCCCAAATCTTTCCCAGATCCAGATCTGGATTTTTATTCCCACCTTCGAGCTTCGCCAGACCAGAGGAGGTAAGAGAACTAATTTCTTCACAAAGGAGCCAGAGCAGGAAGAAGATCGGGGTGGGTTCGAAAGGATTCAAAGGAGGAAGAAGAGAAAGCTCGGGTTCGTTACAAAGTAGAATGGATTTCTCGGGTTTCAGATTTCCAGAGGACGATGGCGTCCCGTTTCTTTTGTTTTAGTTCTAAACTGAGCTTGGCCAAACCGGTTTGATAAACCCGACCGGTCCGGCTTGGTTTGCAATAAGTTGTACAGCTTTTTAACAAAAACTTTTCAGACATTTAAAAAACTATCATTGGATTACTAACTTTACACATATCATGTGCAGGGTGCATGGCCGGAAGATGGCTGCAAAAGTGGAGGCTGTAGAAGATCTGAATCCAAAAATTTCCATGTTTCATGAATAGGGAGAAAAGAGAATTGGCCATAGCAGCAAAGTCCCTTCCTTCACTATTAGGGTTCGATTTCCACCGTGTGATCCCTCGCTTCATGTGTCAGGGTGGAGATTTCTGTTACAAATTAAAATGAGGGTGAAGTTGATGCAACTAGAATACCTAGTTTGGCTATTAAAAGGGGAATAGAAGTTGTAAGAAAAAAAAAAGGAAGAGCAGTTAAACACCATAGGTTCTCAGTTCTTCATTTCTATTTCTAAGACTGAGTCGCTCAATGGGAAGCATGTCGTGTTCGGACATATTGCTTAGGGTTTGGAAGTAGTATTTAAACAAATAGTATCTTCGATCTTCATGATTAGACCTCGGGTTTTTGGGATAAGGCTGAGTTGTTGTTGTTGATGATTAGACTTTGGATTAGATGGGTCTTGGTGGTGATAAAGATTAGGTGAGGCATATGGGGCGAATTTTTATATCTATATATATGATGACGTTACCATTGAATAAACTTGAATGGTTCTTTATCTTTTTGTAGTTTGAACATTTAAAGTTGATGGAACCTGCATGTAATGGTTGATTTCATTAATCAATGAGGTTTTGAGTGTACTTGTAAAGCCAAAAATACATCTTCCATATGTTGGTTGGAGGAATCAAAATCATAAGGAAATCATCTCTTTCCAAAGTCACATGTATTAATAGAAACTATCCCATACCTAAATGCGCAGCAGAACGAATCAATTTGGGTTCTTTCGCAACCCAAGATTACCAATGATATACCTAAATAAGGCCCGCCAATACTAGCAAGACACATGGCAAAGCCGCAACCACATGGAGTGACCCCCGACCTGTCGGGTAATACTCGCACAGTACTCGATTGACCCAGATCTAGAAACCTTGTCATGTGAGGATACGATCCCCACATCGAAGGAAACATATATATCCAAATCCTAATATAACGTTGCCAGTGAGCAAGTGCACTCCTACAAAGAAACAAGATCTTCCACTGATCAACAATATGGAAACTTTCATTAATGATGGACTCTCCAGCCATCACTCTCCTAACAAGACTCTTACCTTAATAAGCCCAACATGGAGTGCAAGACTCATCGTCTCCTAGTGAGGCATAACCTCTGTCTAGTCTGGTACATAAATAGGAGGCCTATAGGTCAGGTATATCATCTAACTCATTACTCTCTCAAGTTCTCTTGAATTTTTGGCTGCTAAAGAGACCTAACTTAGGCATCGGAGGGTCCCCCACCAGAGAAGACCGGCTCTCTCTTACTCACTTGTTCCTCTTTGTAGGTTCTATCTAGGAGGGATCAACTGAAGGTTTCTTGAGGCAATAGATTGGCGTCGTTTGTGGGAATGATCAATCCAATCTAACCCACTTGAATTCTCTACTAATGGCTAGAACACCCATAGGCTCACCACCTCATCATGGAGAAGGTCGCCCTCCCCACCAAGGAACCCGTCACACTCAGGTGCCCAAACACCATACAAGTGCTGAAGAGCAAGCAGTAGGTGGGAACAATGAGTATACTCTCCCAGTCGGTGAGCAGCTGCCACCGCCACCGCCTATCCCGGCAACTCTGCCTCTGTCCTTCGACCCCAACGCACTAGCAACAAATGCGCAGATCCGCAATCTACAATTCTAGATGTTGCAAACCAACGTGTTGTTCAGGGACTTCTTATGACAGGCCAATCTGACAAGGGTCCCACCATCGGCTCCGCTAGCACCATAGTAACAGGCGCCCCCATCGCAGCCTACACCAGTGGTTCGGAGATCAGAAAGCCATACAGGATTGCACCGACCAAGGTAGAACGGGTCGACAACGAACCCGATTATCAGAATTGAATGGGGGACCTGCTTGCCCGAGCCCAGAGAAGATCGTGTAGGAGTCACGAGCCGGTGCCGGTCCGATCCTGAGAAAGAAGATCTCTGGCCTTGGGCCAACGCAAAGAGAGTCTATCGGCCAAGACTAGCCTGGTCCAACCAATCAACGGGGGCATGAGCCATTCCTAGTATATGGCCCACGAGATCGTGGTGGGCGATCCATCGAGTGACGATCCTCACTAGATCCATCAGTGGATCGAGATGTAGACCGAAGACTGAGAGAGCTCGATGAAAGGCTTGACGAGAAGACCCCACCCGAACCGCACTCTATCACACCCCACTCCCTACACCTTGGCAATGTGACTAGGATACACCCTGTATCCAACACTTACACTAGGATCTACTCCTTTGCAGTGTCATGATCACTCACCCAACATAAATAATAAGATCAGAGTACTAGTGGAAGCGATATAATGTAAGATACAGTACTAAGTAACAGAGTGCAGAAGCTAGAATGTGAAAATTTGCATATGTAAGTAGTAGTTTATTCTATCATTCAAGGTTTAACATCCAAACTAAACATATATTATACATATATATATACATACATACATACATATATATATATATATATATATATATATATATATATATATATATATATATATATATATATATATATATATATATATATATATATTTTTTTTTTATTTATTTATTTATTTATTTATTTATAGAGATATCAAATATCTCTAAAGATCAAAATTGTATTTAATTCCAAGCCAAAACTAGAATAAGATAATTGTTCAAACGAGTATCAAAACTCCAAAACACTACTATGCTCCATAAGCACAAGCTTTGCAAGGACAATATGAACCGTGCTCCTCCTCTCCGGGGGCACTCCAAAAGCCGGTCCGTACACAGATACGAAGATCCACATCCACCGCCACCTCGTCAACTACATCCAAATCTAAAAAGAAGGACCTTCGAGGGATGAGCTTCATTAATCCCAGTGAACAATTAGATCATGCAAGCAAACACAATTATAAATGATGCATAATCATATGATGCATGAATGCCTGAATTGATTTTTCACCTAACATTACAATCTAAGTCTGAGTCTAGTGCTATTGCAACGCCCTTGGTAGCATCCTTGGTCCCGAAAACCTATGGAGCCTAACGATGTCAAACCTAAATTGCGATAGGAGCCTACGGTACTGGACTCCTCACTGAAATTGCCTGCAAACCCCCCTCAACAAACTTCGTTCTTGGCGTTAGGTCCAAAAATATGGTCGGCACCCAAACTTCACAGAGTGACGCACCTGTGGGTTGTCTGACACCTAACCCCTGTCGGCAAGGGTCATAGCACTGGGATAACACCATCCTAACCAGCATACAAGCTATATACATGAGAGGTACGCATATGTATATACTAGAGGTCGAGTTCATAGTGCCAAAGTGATAGTGGCCCGGCTATCCTCTCGACCCCTCTAGTCCACACATACACATATGAGAGTAAGGCAAGTGTGATACCAAAGTCACAGTCGGCCGGTCACAACCCTGTTTCCATCCTTGTACAGTTGTGTAAGCCTACTGCAGCCTTTACATCTAATAATGCAAGTCCAACATGAGCATTTGCATAAGTAATAAATGGCAATCCCAAGTCCGGCACCCACTTATGGCACTTGGATTCCATCATTTACAATCTTATCACATTTCCACATATCCACAAACATAATTCATCATTAACAATTCAATAATAATCATAAACACCCTAAGCATATAGCATTCAACATGATCGACATCCTAGTAAGACTAACCTTAAACTAGCAATTATATAACTTCAATCGTCTACAATAGCATCTATAGTGAGTATACCACCAAAGAAATGTTAAGCATGGTAAACACGACATATGCTTAAATGGAATTCACAATATCAGTATGTGAAACGTTCTAAAATTATGACGAGTATCTAATCCACTCACAATTCATCGTAAACAAGCTGATCTTTGATTTTCGTGCATGCATACGCCTTCACAACAGGTGGAAATTATGATAAACAGTCTAGTTACAGATGTACATTAGTGGGAGAAGGTTCGGGTCAAACCCTCAAAACAATAGGAAATAAGCCTCTGCGGATCGTGCTTGCAGCTTAGACAATATCATCCACAGGACTACGGTCTCGTGAAGGCATACCACAAAATCTTGCAAGATTCCATTCATGATGAAGGAGCTACGATTGCGGACATCAACGCTCAGGCCATTTTTATTGTATTTCAGCAATAGGGATGGTCGATATCCAAGGAAAAGTCAAGGACTTCAAGGGGGAGTAATTCTAACCTACTAGAGTTACAAATGGTCATTGGATCCAATCCCAATTAGGGGTTTAACACAAAATTAAGCTCTAAGCTAAGAAATCTCCAAATTAAAGGTGTTTCAATGATGGTTTCATGGTAGTTAGGCTAAGGGGCTGGGAATTGGTAAATTAGAGTTAGCAATTGATGCTTTTGACATTCAATTGAAAGAGTAGAGCAAAAGGAACCGAAGCCCTAAGGTCTAAGCTCTAATTAGCAATCTACAACTCAAAACCTAATTGAAATCAATGGAAATGGATAGGAAGAGCTAGCTTATAATGGGAGATTGGTTAGCACAAGAAGGGGAAGTGTTCGGGCCATCGCGGATTTCATTCTCGAGTGCACATTTTTAGAAGACGATCCGAGAAGAAGAGGCGAGAAATGGGGTCGTGATCGGACCCCGTGGATGATGTTCGTAGATGGCTCGAGCAGTGATGAATGGCACTCGGCACGAGAGAGGGGGTGAATCAGCGCTTATTAAAATTTTTCGCAAACTCGATTATAACAACCAACACAAATCGTATGGTCACGCACCAATCACTACAAAGTAGCTTGGTCTACTAGTGAACCACACCCACTCTGCAAGTAAGCACTTCAAAATAAAATATCAAACCACAACACAAGCATATACGTGGTTCGGCATAATGGCCTATGTCCACGGAGCAATACCCCTCATGGGTTTCGTGCTTTGCTCAGTACACTTCTATTAAAAACCTTATTACACAGGTTCAACACAGTTTCATATGACACAGGAACCGCATGAAATACTCCCACACACCTAACTATATTAGCACAGTAGGCTTTAAACATTAAAAATGAGTTTATATGATCAACCCAAATTCCCAACACTCTAAATTATATGAATCTCACTCCCCAACAAGACTAAATGATAAGAAGGAAAACTTGAATGAAAAACTACCTCAAGAATGAAGTAGAACTACAACCACTATCGATGCAGACCTTTTGGACATCAGTAGCAGCGTGCAGCATGTCCTGGAAGCCTCTGACACAGATTCCAATGCATTGATCTACTCAAAATGCCTTCTTCTCTGAGAAAATTCAAACATTAAATCACAGAGGCATCAAACCTTAAATCCGACTTCACCACTGTGTAGAGGACGTCAAAATATGGGGGGTAGCATCTTTGCACAAATCCCGAAATTCGACTTTTAAATAGCCCAAAGTTCGAGGCAAAGATTGAGTCAATCTGGGCCATTAGATCAGATCATACGGACGGCCCAGATTAAAATAAGATTCGATCTTCTGTCTTCCGCTTTACTCAGGAGCGGAGCACATATAATCCGTTGGATCCCCATCTTTGAAATGAGATTAAAATAGAACCATCAGATTATATTTCTGATCCACGAATGAGAAGTCATCACTTAAGTGTACCAATTCTGCATGTGCTTAATTGTGATGTGTCCATTTAGAATCTTCTATCTCAGCCATTGATTATGATTTAGATCAACCAATCAGAATAAGAGATTCTAATTCAGATTTAAAGATCAATCTCAGCCACACAATTGCTTGAGTTTTTGGGACAACGATGACTCATCCATGATTTGTACACGTGTCAAAAAAAGCTAAAATTTTTATCTCCCACTATTTGCCACGTGAGATTCACATCCGTACGATTGGAATTCCCATGTGATGCTCCAAAAAATTCACTAACCAGCTACAGAGATTGACTTCCAGCAGTTTGATTTTCAAAACCTCCAAATATTTTCCAAGTATAAGAGCATACTCAAGATGTTTGACAAAATGCCCAAGAGGGCTGGGCTGTTGTGCCCATGGGGCTGAGCTCCTGGGCTGCTGGGCTGGTGCTTGTGCAGCCATGCTGTCAAGGCTGTGATGGCCATATGACCATGTTAACTCAGTCAAATGCCAAGGTGGACATGCCACCCTACTACCCCTTGACACGTGGCACCCCCAGGTGGGATCCACACTCTCTCTCCTCTTTCTTTCTCTTCAAAATCAACTCAAGCTTGCTGTCCAGCTCACTGATAATGATCCTGATGCACTCTTCTGGCCTTCACACACATCAACCTGTAGCTCGAATGACTGTGTAGTTTGTTCACCATTGTAGAGAAAAACTTTGTAAACATATTGGCACAAACCACTTGTATTTTCTCTCTCATATGCATACTTTTCTAGAGTCTTGAAAAGGCTTCACAGTCACAGTTGCTGAATTTCAAATTTACTTGAAAACTTGCAACTGAACATGTCATTTTCACAAATAACCATTGTTTGGCTCAAGTAACACTTGAAACACATCACCAACAAGAATCTGAACATGTGTAGCCACTCGGAAGACTAGTGGGTCCCACCAATCATCAAACCAACCTCCAAACCAAAAAAAACACTGTTTTGACTTGAATTTTCATAAATCTTGAACTTGAACCTTGAGGAGACAATATAGCTCGAGTTTGACCTTGAACTTTCTTGGAACATATCCATTACACTGAAATAAGAGCCACCAAGAGCTCAAACCACCAGAAACCTCTCTATATTAAGAATTAATCTCTCAAACCAAGCCATTACCTCTTCAACCCTGTACATGCTTTCCATGAACTGTACACAAAACCTCCAGATCTCTGAGAGCAAGGTTGTTAGACTTCAAATACAATATTTATGAGATTATGAGCATGTTCAAATAACTAAACATGGTGGCCTACACTCACACACTCATGCAATGGAAAAATATACTATGCAAACATGAAAAATAAGCATAAATGAAACTACAATGCTACTGTGCTACCAAGACATACCTCAAGGAGTCCTGTCATCCTAAGCAGGATTGTCAAGAGTTGGAAACCCCTTGGAGAGCTATGGGCATTTTTCATGTGCATCACCTGGCTTGCAAGAAGAGTCAGGCACCCAATGTTTTTGCCTTTCTACAGCTTTACTTTTTTCTTTCCCTTTTATTTTTATTGGCAATGCTTATATGATAAAATGTTGAATGCTCATGCATGCCATGGGATTTTGCTATCCCTTTCATTTTCTAGGTCATGCTTTTTGTTTTCTTATTGGAAGCTCACATGCCATGGGATTTTGCTGCCCCTTTCATTTTCTAGGTCATGCTTTCTATCTTCTTCTTAGAAGCTCACATGCCATGGGGACTTACTTTATTTATTAGCTTTGAGGCTCACACGGTATTCCTTATTCCCAACATGCAGACAAGCTTAGTACATTCCTTACACCACTACTATCTACCAAGTTGCCAACAATGACAACAATGCCATTAGATCAACAATCTCCCCCTTTGGCATTGTTGGCAATACACCAGTACACAAACACACTTCCTACCTCAAAGACTCTCTCCCCCTTTGACAACAAGGCCAAAGGGGTACCCAACCTAACAAAGAAGAAGAAAAAAAATATACAGTAACTAGACACACTCCCCCTATGTCAGTGCTAATGATAAACTAAAGTGAGGTAGATGCAACTACTCCTAGTCTCTGCCTAAGATATGCAAATGTAGATGTTGAAAGGGGTTTAGTGAAAATGTCTACCACCTGTTCAGCAGTAAGAACATAGTCAAGTTTAATATCTCCACTACTTACCTTTTCCCTTAGAAAATGATACCTGATGGCTATGTGTTTCATCCTGGAATGCATGACTAGATTCTTAGAGATATTGATTGAGCTTGTATTATCACAATAGATAGTCACTGGTAGTTTTTACTCAATATGGAGGACCTTCAGCATTTGGATCATCTAGAGTATCTGAGTGCAATAAGAAGTAGCTGCCATGTACTCAGCTTTCAGCTGTAGAAAGAGAAACTGAGTCTTAGTTTTTGCTATGCCATGTGACTAAACTTTCTCCAAGATAGAATGCACCTCCACTAGTGCTTTTCCTGTCATCGACACAACCTGCCCAATCTGCATCTGAGTAGGCTGTCAACTCAAATCCTTTCTTCTTGGGATACCACAAGCCAAAGTCCATACTTCCTTTTAAATATCTAAGAATTCTCTTCACAGCTGCAACATGCATTTCCTTTAGACCAGCTTGGAATCTAGCCACCATACATACAGCTTGAAGAATATCTGGCTTGGAAGCAGTGAGATATAATAGGCTACCAATCATAGACCTGTGCATGGTATGATCAACTGCAGGAGAATCATCATCTTTGCTAAGCTTGCAACTTGTCATCATTGGAGTACTCACAGGCTTGCAATCTTCCATGTTGAACTTCTTCAGCATCTCTTTAATATACTTTGCTTGTGAAATGAATATACCATTCTTCATCTGCTTGACCTATAAACCAAGGAAAAAATGATAATTCACTAAGCATTGACATCTCAAACTCTGTCTGCATTCTCTCAGTAAATTCCTTGCATAGTTCACTATTGTGGGCTCCAAATATGATATCATCAACATAAACAACCACAACCAGTGGGCTACTATCCACAGATCTAATGTAGAGATTGCTATCCACCATGTCTTTCTTGAAGCCTATCTCATATAGATAGCTGTCCAACCTTGAATAACAAGCTCTTGGAGCTTGTTTCAGACCATATAGAGCTTTCTTGAGTCTACAAACCATAGTAACATCTTCACAAAGTTGAAAACCATCCGGTTGCTCCATGTAGACCTCCTCTTTAAGATTTCCATTCAAAAATGCTGATTTTACATCCATTTGAAAATTTTGAAATCTCTGTAAGCTGCAAGTGCTAAAAACATCCGAATAGACTCCAGTCTAGCCACAGGTGCAAAAGTCTCATCAAAATCCACACCTTCAACTTGAGCATACCCTTTGTAGACTAACCTTGCTTTATTTCTTATCACCTCTCCCTTTTCATTAAGTTTATTTCTAAACACCCATTTTGTGCCAATTACATTCTTACCTCCAGGTCTAGGAACCAACTCCCAAGTCTTGTTCTTCTCAATCTGATCAAGCTCTTCCTCCATAGCTTTGACCCAACTTGAATCTTTTGAAGCTTCTTCAATAGACTTAGCCTTGATATGAGACAAAAGGGAGTAGCAATTACTTGCTTTCATTCTTCTAGTTTGTACTCTAGCCGAAGGATCTCCAACAATCTGATTTTGAGGATGCCCTTTTTCAAGTCTTCCAATCCTGTGTCTCTTCTCAGTTGCTTCTTCATCTTCCTCCTCCTTTTCAGACTCTGAGGAAGGTGGGGCTGTATTCTTGGTTGCTGAGTTTTTAGTTTCAGCTTCTTCATCACCATTCTCAATGAACTCACTGTTAGTATCATAGTCAATTCTATCAACTTTGGGGTTGTTGTTGCTCTTTTCATCAAAAGTGACATCTGAGCTCTCTACAATCTTGGCAAGCCTCTTGTTGAAACATCTGTAAGCCTTACTTCTCACTGAATACCCAAGGAATATGCCCTCATCAGACCTATCTTGAAATTTACTTAAATTTTTTCTTTATTCTTGATGAAGCACTTGCTACCAAAGATTCTAAAGTATTTTGCTGTAGCTTTCCTTTTGTACTAGAGTTCATATGGTGTTTTCTTTTCAAACCTTCTGAGCATGCATCTATTTTGGATATGCACAGCAGTGTGCACAGCCTCTTTCCAGTACCTCTTGCCAAGACCACTCTCTATCAACATTGTTCTTGCCATCTCTTGAACTATCCTGTTCTTTCTCTCTGCAACTCCATTTTGTTGTAGAGTTCTAGCTGCTAAAGTCTGTCTCCTAATGCCATGCTCATAGCAATACTCATCAAATACACCTCAAGTGTATTCTCCACCTTTATTAGACCTGAGACACTTGATAGTTCTTCCAGTTTCATTCTCAACTTGCTTTCTGAACACCTTGAACATATCTAGAGCTTCATTCTTATGCTTCAGAAATTATACCCAAGTCATCTTACTGTAGTCATCAATGAAAAGAATAAAATACCTGTGACCACTTATGCTTTGGGTTCTGGAAGGACCACACAGATCAGTATGAATTAAATCAAGGGGCTTCTTAGAATAGTACTCTTTAGGCTTGTGAGTAACCTTGATTTGCTTGCCTCTCTGACATGATGAACAAATAGGATTGGATGGCTTCTTCAGTTGAGGAACATCTCTGACTACCTTATGAGAAGTGATTTTCACCAAGTTGTCAAAGCCAATGTGCTCAAGTCTCTTGTGCCAAAGCCAATGCTCTTCTTCTTGACTAACTAAGCAAGATCCACCTGTGCTATCTGACAATGCATACAAATTTCCTGAAGTCCTCACACCTGATGCCACAAGTTTGCTATTCTTTGATTTTATGATCTCACATCCTGATTTATCAATGATAATCTTGTGACCCTTATCACACATTTAACTAATGCTGAGAAGATTATGCTTCAAACCTGAAACATATAAAACATCAGATGTCTTTACTTTCCCATCATCTAGATGCACTATGCGCTTACCAACTATCTTGGTACTCTCACTGTTTCCAAACTTAACAGACCCTCCCTCATATTGGTTAAGCTCTGCAAACTTGTACTTGTCACCAGTCTTGTGACTTGAACAACCACTATCAAGGATCCATGGAACAGCCTTGTCTTGAGCTCTAAAAGCAGTTTGAACAACCAAAGAGTTAATACTCTTTCCTCTTGAAACTTTTCCAATCCAAACCTTCTTAACTTGCTTCTTCCCATCTGAACCAGTTGTAGTCTTCTTTTGAATTGACTTCTTTATGGGAGAGAAATAGATGGGTTGTTTGCAATTCTTAGCAAGGTGACCAAGACTGCAACAATTGTAACACATGACATTTTGCAACAAAGGTGCAAAAGAGTTCTTACTAGTGAAAAACACTTGTTTTGAGTTGAACTTGCAAGTGGCTATCTTATGCCCATAGGTGTTACACTTGAAATAATAACCAGGAAAGTAGTTGCTCTGTTTACCTTGAAATCTTGATCTTCCAAACCTGAATGTGCCATAGAATCTGCAATGAGAGACATTAGTCTTTTGCTGATTTCTTTGCTCTTGATGTTTCTTCTTTTGCTCCCCCCTTACTTGTTGCATAGGAAGTTTTTCCTTTTGCATCAATAGAGCTGCCTTCTTTCACAAAATCCATCTTCTTTAAGTTTTTGGTAAGTTTCTCATTATTCTCAGATCATTCCATATGAACATACCCTAAACCTAATTTCATGCCAGCTGGTCTCTGATTATTGATGATCTTCTCAAGAATCTGACTTGACTCATTTGGTTAAGATTGAGTGAGCTGAATTTCTTGAGATACTCCATTCTCATCAAATTTCCTAACTTTCTATTTCAACTCATTAAGTTCAACCCACATCAGCTCATAGTTGTTGATTTTGTCTTCATACTCTTTGATTTGGCTTTGAAGAACCTCATTTTCTTGAGCAAGCTTGTTGCAGTGAGTAACCTTGAATGCAAGTTGAGTCTTAAGATCATTCAAAGTTGTTTGGCTATCCTTCAAACTCTCCAATTCCTTTTCTTGTTTCATACAGACCTTGACCAGCTTCTTATTCTTTTTCTTCTCAATATCAAGCTTCTCAAGAGCCTCTTCCAACTCACCCTCAAGATCCACTACAACTTCCATTTCCTCTGTCTCTTCAGAAGGCTGATTTTCATCCTTATTGATTCTATAAGCCATGAATAGACACTCACTGATAGCACTATCTGAATCTTCATCAATCTCTGAATCAGATGAGGAGTCATCACTCTCCTTGGAGATAAAAACCTTGTAAACATGTTGGCACAAACCACTTGTCTTTTCTCTCTTATATGCATACTTTTCTAAAGTCTTAAAAAGGCTTCACAGTTACAGTTGCTGAATTTCAGATTTACTTGAAAACTTGCACTTGAACATGTTATTTTCACAAATGACCATTGTTTGGCTCAAGTAACACTTAAAACACATCACCAATAAGAATTTGAACATGCATAGCCACTCAGAAGACTAGTGGGTCCCACCAATCATCAAACCAAACTCCAAACCAAGAAAAATACTGTTTTAACTTGAGTTTTCAAAAATCTTGAACTTGAACCTTGAAGAGACAATATAGCTTGAGTTTGACCTTGAACTTTCTTAGAACATATTCATTACACTGAAATAAGAGCCACCAAGCGCTCAAACCACCAGAAACCTCTCTATATTAAGAATTCATCTCTCAAACCAAGCCATTACCTCTTCAATCCTGTACATGCTTTCCATGAACTGTACACAAAACCTCCAGATCTCTGAGAGCAAGGTTGTTAGACCTCAAATACAATATATATGAGATTATGAGCATGTTCAAATAACTAAACATGGTGGCCTACACTCACACACTCATGCAATGGGAAAATATACTATGCAAACATGAAAAATAAGCATAAATGAAACTACAATGCTACTGTGCTACCAAGACATACCTCAAGGAGTCATGTCATCCTAAGCTGGATTGTCAAGAGTTGGAAACCCCTTGGAGAGCTATGGGCATTTTCCATGTGCATCACCTGGCTTGCAAGAAGAGTCAGGCACCCATTGTTTTTGCCTTTCTACAACTTTACTTCTTTTTTTTTCTTTTTTTTTTATTAGCAATGCTTATATGATAAAATGTTGAAAGCTCATGCATGCCATGGGATTTTGCTATCCCTTTCATTTTCTAGGTCATGCTTTATGTCTTCTCATTGGAAGCTCACATGGCATGGGATTTTGCAGTCCCTTTCATTTTCTAGGTCATGCTTTCTGTCTTCTTCTTGGAGGCTCACATGCCATGGGGACTTACTTTATTTATTAGCTTTGAGGCTCACACGGTATTCCTTATTCCCAACATGCAGACAAGCTTAGTACATTCCTTACACCACTGTTATCCACCAAGTTGTCAACAATGACAACAATGCCATTAGATCAACAAGCAGTTTGACGGGAACTGGAGCTAGTCTAATGCTAACCAGCCCTGAGGGCTTCAAAATACAGTACACGTTGAGATTCAACTTCCCTGCCTCAAACGAGACTGAGTATGAAGCTCTACTAGTGAGACTTAGAGTGGCTCGAGCTGATCAAGCCGAGCGATTAGTGGTTCAAATTGATTCACAGCTTCAGGTAAACCAGGTGAATGGGGAGTATGAGGTGAAAGGCAAGGGAATGATAGCATACCTTAAGAATGCCAACATATCTAGTCTTAATCGTTAACGAGTGCTGGTACTAGTTACGTACATCCATCCCTACTGAATCATCATGTCTGTCACATCTAGTCAGAATCAATTATGTGTACTGGTGCTAGTTTCATATACTCATGCCTGCGAATCACCGTGTTTTCTTTTTCTAGTCAGAATTAGTCATGCTTGTCGATATTTGTGCATACGCTGCTCCCCAATGGATAATTATATCCTTGATCCCCAACAAGTCATCATGTTATGCTCATTTAGAACCATCAAATCATTTTCCCTATGGATCATTGCTAAATCATGATTAGTCTATTGTATACATGTATCTCTTGTAAGTGTCGATCCCATGTGTGTTATTTTTCAATCGATCAAGCCCTGCTAGACCACATCCACCATTATGCACTATAAGCTTTACACCTTTTTGTTGTAGCTAATCATGTGGTAAATCATCATGATTTATACTTTGTTTTGTCATACATGAATGACATGTATGTCATATTTCGTCGATGGTTTCATTCCCCTACATCTATGAGCATGTGTGGGAAATTTTTCTACACTCTGTGTAATAAAATTTAGAGTCGTTATCTTTCTCTTTCATCCACTACGTGCCCTCAGTCAAAGGGGAAATTCTATAGATACTGAATTTTTTTACCCTTTAGGACTCTTCAGACAATGATGAATTGAGTTTGATACTACTCTTAAAGATTGTGTTACAAACTATGATTGTTTTGCCCTTGGGGTGAGAGGTGCTCAAACATTATGAGAATTGGCCAAAACTTCTAGAATATATCATTTTAAACTCGGGTCTAGATTTTTGTGCAAAGAAGACGTAGGTTGGCCCATATTTATTCAGAATACTTATTTACAGGATCCCCACTTTGATAATAGGTCTAACCATGTTACTGATAGAATTTGTGGTTGATCTTGCATAATTGGATATTACTCGGAAAGACCTCTCCAATGACGTATGGATCGTCAAAATCCAATGGTTGGATCTCCAAAAACTGTCGTAAAAAAATCATTTAATAAAGCAACCATTTTTCGAGAATCATATTTTGTGGGCCAATTGGGACTTGCCGTTTGGCAAGATTCGTGGTGGTGCCACCTCCCTTGATATTGCCAAAATAGCCCTCCATGTGAAACTTATAAATAAGGCTACCCCTTTTTCATTTTTCACAGTTCAAAATTCCAAAGACAAAAAACCCCAAGAGAAAAGAGAAGAGAGGGAAAGTGTGAAGAGAGAGAAAACCCTTGAGAAAATCATAGAAATTCCAAACATCTCCAAAGTACTCTTGTGTGACGGCAGTGACATGGGGGGCATCACCATGTGTCCTTCACCTCATCCCTCCTTTTTGGGGGGGGGGAAGAGAGAAGGGTGAATGAAATGTAGGAGTCGCCACCTTGAGGGGGTCTATGATTAAAAGTGTAAGTGTAATGGCTCTCATTCTACACCCTTTGGGGACTAATGGTTCGTTGGTCTATGTACGGATCAAGTTATGGTCCAGAGAAGGTATTAAGCACTCCAGTCCATCCAGACTTTTCGATCTTTCTAATACTTGGCTAAGTAGGGTTATAACATGCTTTTGTGTGAGAATGAAAAGTACAAGAAAGAGTAGAAATGAAGAGTAATATACAAAGGAAGGCAATGAGACATACTTGGAGGTCTGGCTGCATGGTAAGGGTTAGTATACATGAAAGTAAAGATGAATAATGAAAGAGACAAAAAATAGAGGGACAACATATGAGAATCATGCCTTGCAAATAATGGGTATGAGCGGTTAAGACAAAGCAAAGACAAAAAGAACCTAAGGAAAGAAGTAAGGATGCAAAGCAAGACAAAAATTCAAAGAAAGGGCGAGGAAAAACTTATCTAAGTGCATGCATGCAAAGAGTTAAAACATATAAAAAGATGTGAAGGTGGAGCATAATGCATGAAATACGAAGCAAGAAAGATGTATTGGACAACCTTGAAACACTAGTTAGAAGAATAATGGAGATGCAAGATCTAAGCTAAAGAGATACATGAGAGAGTAAATACATGAAACACTCAATCACATAGAAGAACCATTAAGCACAAATGGAGAACATAAATAAGGGGAGTCTTAAACTACAGGGGTTGGGGATCATGTTTGAGAATGCACAACATAGAAAACAACAAAATCTTGTATGTGATCACCATATAAGGAAATGGGATCACACATTTCCTAAGATATGCAAAATAAGTATGGAGAAGAAAAATAACGGATAAGTAGTAAGAAGAGAGGGGATTTACCTAGTTAGAAGACTTGAACTCAAGGGGTGTTAGAGGTTTCCCTTTTGTGACTCAAGGGATTAGTGTATGGAGACAATATTGCCACTAGTTCAGGCTTCTTTGTCACTCTTTCGGGCATCACTTCATCGTCCGTACTCGGGGGTAATTCAACATGAGTAGAACTAGCCAAGGTAGTACTTAGAGAGAGATGTCCAAGGGTTCAAGGAATTTCTAGGGGATCCTCTTCAACGTAAGAGGGGTGTGTTCACTCCCAAATTCATGTAAGGATGCCAGGTTTAATCCGGATCATCAGTGAGGCCTAAAAATAGGTGTCTTTGCATCGATGGTGAGTGTTTGGTCAAAGTAATAGCCAATGGGATGTGGGCAAGTGTATTGTTTCCAAAGGCAGAGTTTTATGGGGCCTAAGGAAGCTAAAATACACATCCAAGTTGCCAAAATTGGGCTTAGTCATGAAAGGAATCAAAATTGAAGCTAAACATGGCAAGTTTGGGCTTCTCGAATTTGCATAGAGTCGATATTGAACTCGGGTCGAGTCGACATCAAGGAGGGGTTATGTCAACATTGAGTGGCAGTCAATGAACATCTCTCGACATCGAAGGAGGTGCTTCGGCTGTCGATGTAAAATTTCTAGATGTTGAAGTGGGATAGACATTAGGCATGCTCTGCCCGACATTGGGTGGAGATGGGTAGATGTCGATGGAATGTTGGGTCGATGTCAACTCGGGGACTTTGAGTGTCGACCTAGGTCTCAGTGTCGACGGGAAGGATTTGGGCTATTTGGGTCAGGTTTTGTGCTAGGCTAGGCTGTTTCCAAGAGGTTTGGATCAGGTCTAGCCTTTTCAGAGGATCTTGGAGGACTCTGAGGCTCTGATTTTTGCTCCGACAAGGGGTTTAGACGATCGGTAAATGAATTCAAGCAGTGCACACTTGCACTTCATTTATAGATACATCGGCTCTATGCCTTAGAGGATGCTCATCATCGTCACGAAAAACCTCCACAGGGAAGGATAAAATGAGGTGTCTACACCTTGGGTCCCTAACACCTTCATAGTCCATAACCTATAACATACCCAGACTTGTGCAGACCGAAATCTTATTCATTCTATCCCCTAAAAGAAGAAAATATTTATATGTTCTAGACCCTTATCTAGGTGGCGACTCCCAAAATAAACCTTTTTACCGTCTCTTCAGTGCCAATTTGGTATAAGAGAGGAAATCTCTGAGGGTGATATTTTCTTGTATACTTAATGCATTGAAAATGATATCCCGAATATTTTATAATTGAATGAAATTGAGAAAGCATTTAGCTAATACACATATTGGAAAATCTAATTTAGAAGTGGGTCCCACAAAGCTAATAACGAAATCTTTTATAAAACTATAGACAAATAGAACAACTTTCAAACCATTTTCAAATATAAGGATTTTAATGATAAAAATGATATAATTATGAAGTTTGAACCGATTTTAAGTTGTTTGACTTACTGTGAATGAACCTTTCCAAGGGATTTTTGGTCATTTCCTAAGGCTACCTTAGAGGACTTCATTTATAGACAAATAGATTACTTCATTTATAGATACATCGGCTCTATGCCTTAGAGGATGCTCATCATCGTCACAGAAAACCTTCGGGGGGAAGGACAAAATGAGGTGTCTACACCTTGGGTCCCTAACACCTTCATAGTCCATAAACTATAACATACCCAGAGACTTGTGTGGACCGAAGTCTTATTCATTCTATCCCTTAAAAGGAGAAAATATTTATGTGTCCTGAAGACTCCCAAACTAAACCTTTTCACCCTCTCTTCTGTGCCAATTTGATACAAGAGAAGAAATCTCTGAGGGTGGTATTTTCTTGTATACCTACATTAATGCATTGAAAATGATATCCTGAATATTTTATAATTGAATGAAATTGAGAAAGCATTTAGCTAATACATATGTTGGAAAATCTAATTTAGAAGTGGGTCTCACAAGACTAATAACGAAATCTTTTATAAAACTATAGACAAATAGAGCAACCTTCAAACCATTTTCAAATATAAGGATTTTAATGATAAAAATGATATAATTATGAAGTTTGAAATGATTTTAAGTTGTTTGACTTACCGTGAATGAACCTTTCCAAGGGATTTTTGGTCATTTCCTAAGGCTACCTCTCTCGACCATTTATGAGATGGTTTAAAACATTAGCTGGGAGTTACATAAGACCTTAAAGGCTATAATAGACCCATATACTATTCATGAGTATCTATTCATCATCGTATGCATGCATCTAGGGTGATAAAATGAGGTATCGATAGTATGGTACTAATTGCATTAAATCTTCCACAATTTCTAGAATTGTAGCTTGTTCTCCACATGTATAAATTTGCCACTTATTTTTGTAGGATTATAATCTGTCATTGTATCAGAATATAGTGTAATAAAGTAGGATAAAAACTTAGCACAATATAATAACAGCTCAATATACAAGTATAACCAACTGTAAAGCACTAATCAAAGTAAAAGAAAATCCAAGAGGAAGATATAGGAAGTGGTTAGATTACTACTAGAAGTTGTAGAAGATCAAAGAAGATAGTACGTATGAGAAGGCAAAGAATTCTCTAGAATATCTTTTTTCTCTTAAAAGCTAGAAAAATTGACCTAATTAGATCGCCAGATTTAGTTCAATAGCCAAAATGGTCACAAATAACATTAATACCCTTCAAAACAAGTGTTCTTTACCTACTAAGTAACCCAAGCGTGTTTAACCGAAAAGATAATATATGACAGGTGTGGCCTATTAAAAGCTATATCGATTTTGCTAACATGCACCACTTAATAGAGAAATGCAAACATGCATTTTCCTGTTTAAACTAAGAAATGCATGACATCTTTTCTGAGATTTTCAGTTTGTATCTCATAAATACAATTTCCTTATTTAGCTAGGATACAACTCATCATATTAAAATAATTAAATGCGCAAACGCATACGTTACTGTAAGTTACGACCTTTTTTATGGAAAACATCTATGAATTCCTCTATATAATGCCCCTTTCTCATTTCACAATTAGAGTTTCTTGAGGTTCTAAGGAAGAGTTCTTTCAGGTAAGATCTCCTTTGTACTCTTTTTTTTTATTCTTCTTATTCTTCTTGTTCTTTCTTTTTACTAAGTTTTGTGTCTATGTTCTCTAATATATTTTTTTCCAGAACTCTATCTTTTCTGTCATATTTTGTTAAACTATTTGTGAATCATTTTTTCATTCAACATTTGTTTAGGCGAATGCTATCCTTTTTTTTCTTTTCTTTTTTCTAGAATATTTTGTTAATAATATATCTCATTGTTCAGATTCAATTGTATGTTCTTTCTTTTTAAATTTATTAATTTGCATCGCTAGTCTAATTTTTCTTATTTATGATTTTTCATAGTATCAACAATTTGCTAAAGATTCATTCCCTAAGAATTTTGCTTACTTACATATACTTCTTAATAGCTACAAGATATTGACAAAAGATAAAGGGTCCATAGGCAACTATAGTAGTACAAACATATAAATACTGTAAAACTTAAAAAACTTTGAAAGTTATCCATCATGTTGAAAGACATTTTATGGAATGTATTCCCTTATCACAGCGCAATCTATAAGCCACAACGACTAAGTCCATTAGTTTTTTACTCGGTTACACATCCCTAGTCAAAATGGTTTTTTATCCAACCCACTGGCTAATGTATCGTATTAGTTCCTAAATATGGATTTAATATCCTAAATCGACAACAAGCTAGCATAAGCAAATTCATAATTTCATATCGTTGAGTTAAATGTTGTTGAAAATTATTGATCTCCATTGCTAGAGTTGTGAGTGAAGTTCTTATAGTAACAAATGAAGAAAAATCACCGACCAACAAATCATAGTGTAAAATTTTGAGATATGTGGAAGGTTGATTATTAGATTTACAACCCAGACTACAAATCTGCACTCTAAAATGGAACCCCTCATCTTGTTTATTGGCCTCATAAGTCCCTTCTATTTTCTTTTTCTCTTGAATCTTGAAGTCCACATAGATATAAGAACTTTGAAAACTCTTGACATTCTTGTAGACAATCAATGATGAATATTGTTTGGGAAAACCCTCAATTTTTTAAGGATTTCTTCTTTTAAGGATTTCTTCTATGTTAATAATAGTGCAACCAATAGGCTTTGAGAGGGGTGTCTTCTTTGGCTTCCTTTATTAGATTCCTTTTGTTTTCTTAAGTAAAGAAAATGAACCAAACTTTTTTTTTTTGTTGCTGGGCCATTGGGTGGGCACCCAAAGGGGCAGCCTGCGGTGGGGGAGTGAAGGAGTAGGGGTGTGTGGTGGGACCCAGGGGATGTTGCAGTGAAAACCAGAACTACAACATGGGGGGGCCTTGGCCTTGCAAACCACCAGGCTAAGTCGGTGTCTACATAAACCAATCTTTGGTTTTCACTGAATGTGGGGTGTACATCATGTAGTGTCACCTTCTAATGTTGGAAAAATTAACAAAAATATCTTAATTCGTAATAGGTTCAGGAATTACCAAGTTTTCATTACCATTGATTTAGAAGACCCATTTACTCTCTTTGACTTGGTTGTTTGTATTTATTAATACCTAGTTATTCTTGTTTTTAATAATATCACTATCATCGAATCATTATCATTATTAAAGCTATTCCATTTTACTTCAGGAAGTTCGGAGAATGAAAATCCATTATTTCTGTAGAAGATCAAGAAGAAAGAAAAGGCAGGATCATAAAAAATCCTTAGAAGCAAAAAGCACACTAAAGAAGTGTTTCCATCGGATCAACGATTTACCAAACTGCATTGTATGTTCCTTTCAATCATATTTGTTTTGTTCTTGCACTTTCTTCCATTCTTTCTATTAATGGACACTTTATTAGGCATAAAGGAATCTAAGGCACAACCCTTTTCATATGATATCAAACGATTTTGAATTGATAAGGAGAAAGAATGCTACTTAGGCGTGTGCGGTCACAGGGGCGTGCAAATCACCATTGCGCCCCATGGAAAGGCTAAATTCCCAAGGACACATAGGTCATTTCACACACCCCTGTGTCTGGGCACAGGGGTACCGCACCACACGTGCCCAGATAGCGTTCTCTTTCCCATATTGATATATGGGTTATTGATACTGAATTGAAAAAAAAAAAAGTGGAAGAGATTGTTTTCGTGATACAAAACGTAAATACTTCTTATTAGTGTTTGTGTTTTGTTTACCATGTCAGCTAACCCCCTATTCACATTGTAATGGAACTCTATTCCGATTACACCTCACATTGTCCAAAAATTTCCATTCTCTGTGAATGGGGAGAAAAGGGAATTGGCCACAGCAGCAAAGCCTCTTCCTTCACTATAAGGGTTCGATGTTCCATCGTGTGATCCCAGATCTGGCTCCTCTCCAGCGCACTTGTGTGCTACATGGCATGCGCCACATTTTATGCGACTAAGGAGTTCCGATCCACACACCAGCACACACCCTGACGTACTAGCGTGTGGATCAAAGCCTAGCCAGCCGCATGATGTGCGTTATACATCGTGTCGCGTGGGAGAGGAGCCCAATCCTATGATCCCTTGCTTCATGTGTGAGGGTAAAGATTTCAGTTACAAATCAAAATGAGGGTGAAGTTGACACAATTGGAATAGCTGATTTAGCAGGGAAGTTTCCAGAAGAAAGGACCACATGCTAGAGTCATAGACAGACCTTGGAGGATCGAGTGGCTCAATGGGAAACATGTCATGTTCGGACATATTGCTGATGGTTTGGAAGTGGTGTTTAAGATCGAGAATATCGGTACCATCAGTGGCAGGACTTCAATGCCAGTTGTAATAGTTGACTGTGATCAGATTTAAAGAAAACATACAGTCTCTTCGATCTTCATGATTAGAAAGCTGAGTTGTTGTTGTTGTTGATTAGACCTTGGGTTAGATGGATCTTGGTGGTGATAAAGATTAGGTGAGACATATGAGGATTATGGGGAAATTACTATCGATCCCCTACACTTAACCTATATTTACTAAAACGCTCCTACCTTAAACTTCTTTTCTGATACTCCCCTGCTTTTAAATTTTTACATCTCCTTCTTCCCTCATGTTTTTAAATACCTAGATTGCCCTTCCTTTTCACCTGGTAACCTGCTAATCTATTTATCCATACAATAAATTTAGATATTGAAGGAGTTTGTGATGTTGAGGATGGTGGAGGGAATGATTTTGTGAAAGTTCGATCAAATGGGAACGAGCGGCCGAGCAGGAGACGGAAGCTAAGCTCGAACGGGAGGTCTCATATGGATAGAGAAGAGAAAGAAAGCTTTGATGAAAGCTTGGATGAAGATGAACTTCTTAGAGGCAGTGGCACTAGCTGTAGCTCTTCAAGAAGAATAGACAAAGTGAATCCTCAATTGAAGGTAATGGAGATTTTTAGTTTTCGGTTTTTAATCAATTCTTCTGTTCAAGTGGGGTTCGGGTTGTGTTCATCAGGGGCCGGATGAGGTGATTGGGGTTTCAGTTCCTCGAAGAGCTCACTTGGTTTGGTCTTTTTTATTCCTTTGGTTCTTTCTCTATTTGTATTTCATTGACGAGGTAATCAATATTGTTCATTTTTTACTTCAGGTTCGGTAAAGAGGTTTCAGGACTGGAGTGCTCGACAATTCTCTGCTTCACCTCTTCGACTGAGTGTGGCTTTGCCTTCTCCTCCTTCATCAAATGCATCGACCAAAGCAAAGAGAAAACTGGTGGTGTGTGCAACTTTTTTTTTCCTTTTTTGGGAAAACCCGAAAAACCTTCCATTTTGAACAAGATTCTGATGTGTAATTTTGAGAAAACAAAGTGGTTATGAACACTGTTTCTAAATTTTTCTGATTTTTCTTCTCTTTTTTGGGTGGGTTGATTATTACCATTTCAGTTGTTGCATTGATGAGTTTCTTCTCCTCTTGTCAATATTCAGATTTCTCTTTAATTTTTATTTCTCTTCCTAGTAGTATCCATTATGCATTATTTTATTGAGTTAATCTTTATTCTTTGCTTACTTAAGTAATGCTTCTTGCTAATCTTGCAGGTTTTGATTTCTGAAAACGAAGTTGAAGTTGCACAATTCCTGTATGGACTAACCATGCTACAATCTCATCAATCTCCTACGAAGTCAATGGATTTCAGAGTCCTTCACAAGTTGATCACAAGCACAACTCGGAAAATGAAGGCTCTGGTTTAATTCTGTCTAAAACTTCTATCTCCAGGGTCAACTGTAGTTTCTTCTCCATCTTCACAGCCAGTAATCTTGTTTGAAGAAGGGAATGTTTTTCAATTCATTCCTTTTTTCCCAATAACTCACTAAGAATGGATAAATTGATTAGTAGGTTACCAGGTGAAAAGGAAGGGCAATCTAGGTATTTAAAGACATGAGGGGAGAAGGAGATGTAAAAGTTTAAAAGCAGGGGAGTATCAGAAAAGAAGTTTATGGTAGGGGAGTTTTAGTCAATATGGGCTAAGTGTAGGGGAGTGATAGTAATTGCCCCAATTTTTAAATGTATTTGATGACATTACCATTGAATAAAATTGAATGGTTCTTTATCTTTTTGTAGTTTGAATTTTTAAAGTTTATGGGATCTGCATGTAATGGTTGATGTCATTAATCAACGAGGTTGTGAGTGTAGTTGTAAAGCCAAGAATACATGTCCCATATGTTGGTGGGAGGAATCAAAATAATAAGGTGTTGCGTGTGAAAACCTCCGCCACCCGGTTGGCCCGCGAATGAGCCTGCAAAAACCAAGTTAGCATAAGAGAGCCGGAGTGACTCCGGCCAAGGACTCTCCGACGCTCAAGTCAGGTCTCCAAAACAACCGCGATTCAACTTAGTGAAAAGTGAGTTGAGCATTTGAGCTCCATACCTGAGTATTTATAGGATGAGAGTAGGGCGACAAAGGAGAATCCTTGAATGGTAAGAGTTATATTTTTGGTAGGAGTCTGACTGGCAGAGTCGCAATTGGACGTGGAGTCTTTACTTGGTAAGAGTCATCATCTGAACGTCATACGGTTCCTCTTTTGGAGGGTGATCTGATCTGGCTGAGCTGGCGTATCCCACGAATGTTGGGATGTCTGACGTGGCTTCGTGATCTTATTAACCGGAGCTCGGCTAGGGAGTCGGCTCCTACTCGGTCGGTCTGAGAAAATGGGGACGTTGACCTTGTCACCCCACCACATGGGGCTCCAACCCGATGTCGACCCGGGAGGGCTCGGCCACGTTGTCGGCCCTGGGGGACTTGACTGTGTCACCGACCCTGTGGGGCTCAGCAAAGTTGGCTGCCTCGGCGACCTCAACTATGGCGCCGAGCTCGTGGTACTCGGCCTCGTCCTCGGGTGCTGAGGACTCGCAGGTTCTGTGACCACCTTTTCCCAGGGCCCAACGATTCGGTTTGGTTTGGTTCGGCCTCGGTCACGCCATGTGTCAGCCGCTGGTTGGTCGCCATTTTGTGACTCATCACTTGCCCCCCCCCCCACTCATCAAGGCTCGGCTCGGCCTTGGTGAGTATGCTTCGATGAGTAATGAGTTTCATTTGTGCTGGCCGAGGTCGAGGTCTTCTGACGTGACATTAAATGCTGCTAGTGGCACATCAGGCGGCGCTTCATTTCCTATGTGACACGTTGCTCAGCATCATCATTGCTCTTGAAACGTGTTGATCTAGGTCGTTAGATCTACGCGGTTTTTCTCGGGCCATTAGATCTTGACATTTCGGTTACCCCTCAGCCACTATAAATAGGGGGCACTGTTCCTCATTTACTCTTGCTTGAATTTCTAGAGCACTCAGCTATCTTAGAGTTCTCGGTCTCCCCAGCTTTTCAGCTCATCTTGTTCTCGGCATCATCAGCTTATTTTCTGCTCTCTTCGACGTAGGCGCTCATCCGCTTTTGGAGGGTCTTTCCTACATCTCCCCCCTATTACTTTGTCCTTAACCTCAGCTCCAGTAAGTTCCCTAGTCTTCTTAATTATGTCAGTCGGTAGTGAGGAGGTTCCCGCCGAGCTGCGTAATGTTGTGAGCCTGAGCCGAGGGTTCTCAGAACTATCCCGTATTGTGGACCTTTTGGGCTCGGATTTGGAAGAGCCCGGGTCAGTGGATCCTCGTCCCTCCGGTGTTGCCCAGCTTCTACTACCTCACCAACCTACCCGTTCGGCTCAGCCTACCCCTGAGGACCGAGAGGGGGATACCGACTCGTCCTCTGATGAGGATGAGTCTTCAGAAGATGGAGAGGGGTTGGTGGAATCGGCGGTCGAGGCCCCCGACCTTGTCAAAGGTAGTGTCGGAGCTATTGAGAGTACAATCTCCGAGTCCGAGCTTGAGGAGCTTCGGGTCTGCTATGGGATTCTAGATACCATCTCTCTGAGCTCCAAGGCCTCGGGAAATGGCATGCTTCATCTGCCCTGATGAGGTGGCCCTCTATGAGATAGCCTTTAGGTATGGCTTCTATTTCCCAGTCCTCCGTTTGGTGGACGAGATCTTGGAACACTAGCACTTATCGCCAAGCCAGCTGACTCCAAACGCGTGACTGATTATATACGACGTCCACGTGTTCTTTGACCAACTAGGTCGTGTGGCAACTACGGCCCTCTTCTCCTAACTCTGCTACCTGAAGCAGTTTCATGATCGGGGGTGGTACTACTTCTCCCGCTGAAGCCAGCGAAACTCAATAGTAAATGCTTTCAACTTCTTGGAGCGAGTCCCGACCTCCAACAAGCACTGGAAGCCTCTGTTCTTCTTCGCCTCTATCCCCGATACTCCATTTAGGACCAAGTAGAAGGAGATAAAGTTGAAGTATGTCAATCGCCAACCCTGAATGAGTACGACCAGGAATCGTACAACATGATTCTTAAGGGTCGGCCATTAAACGTTTTGCAGCTTCTTGACGAGAAGTTCCTCCGACTCTAGAGGCTGACCCCCGGTAAGTGGTCAAGGTCAAGCTCTCGTCTCGATAATTATTGTTCTCACTCGTGTGTTTGACCACCCTCTCTCTCTTTTTTGCAGTGGTTGGTGATCTTCCTCAGCTCGACGCGGCTCAGATGAAGGCCGAGCTCAGGGAGAAGAAGAAGAAGAAAGTGGCAGAGAAGGCTAAGCACAAAGCTGTGGCCGACAAGCCAAAGGGCATGGGATTGGTGGGGCTGATCCAAAAGGACGTGGTGATCGACATCGAGGCTGACCTCCCCAAGGCTTCGGTATCCCTCCCGAAGAAGAAGGATCGGGACGAGCCCTCCTCGTCACTGGAGAAGCGACACAAAGGGGGGAAGATCTCTGTCAACCTTAAGGGACACACTCCCCCCGGGGTTTCCCTCGGTCACTGGGGGCCCCTCTCTGGTAGGGCCTCAACCACCAACGTGCCCTTTCGTCCCTCCTGGCAGCTGTTCCCGGGGGGCACAGCATTGCACTCCAAGACCCCAAGGCTTCTAGTAGACTGGACTTTCCTCACCGACCTGAGCAATGCCAAGCTCTCAGGTTCGTTGTTTCATGACATGGCCATCATAAGTGGCTCATCCCTTAGACTCACGTCTATTCTCTCTTTCTTTTCTTTTTTATGTGTCCTTTGATTTACCAGTTATTCTTTTCTTTTCGCAGGGCTTCTCCAAGGCTACCAAGGCCACTCTCCGTTTTGCCCAACTGTCAGCGGACAATGCCTCACTGGAGGAGCAAGCCAAAATGGCTGGAGAGGCTGCCAAGAGTGCCATCTGGGAGAGCCGAGAGGAGGGGAAAAGGAAGAAAGTCGAGTCTAACCTGGAAGCGGCGAGGGCCGAGCTGAAGGCCCTAAAGGAGAGGTCGGCCAAGGAGGTCTAGGACCTGAAAGCCGAGCTGGGTGGTCTGGAGGAGGGGGCCAAGGCCGACCTGCAGAAGGCCAGGAAGGAGGTCATGGACAACTATCTGCAGCTAGAGGACTTTCGAGAGGTGCTCCACCAACTGAGTAAGCCCACCTATGCCTAGAGGTTCAGCGACGGTCGGGCTAAGGTGTTGAATGAGCTGTGGGAGTCTCATCCTAATTTGGATCTCTAGCAGTTTGACGAGGACGCTACCACCTTGGTTGAGACCACCGAAGCCGAGGATGGGGTCAAGGTGGAGCAAACAACCTTGGATCCTGCCGGACCTACCCTTGGGGTCTCCGACCTTCCTGCCGAAGACCTCCCCAAGGATGTGCCAACTTCTTAAAGGTTGCCCCCCTTTGTACTTTTTGTTTTTATGAATGTATGGTGGACCCGCCAAGGTCTCTTTTTCTTTTCTTTTTTTTTTGTACATTTCTGCCAATTCATTGACTTTTTATTAATGAAAAGTTTTTCTTTTTCTAAGTGTTTGTTGTCAATTTTCATTCTCAGTAGATAGTATAGGAGGACCCAATCCCCAACGTTACTAGGCTGAGCCTTCGTACTTGGAGATTTTCTGTTTTAGAGATTGCACTCAGACGTTTAGGTATACAAATACGCCGACACGGGGGGCGATCGTTGAGGTCGACCTGAGTTTGACCTCAAGCCCCACCTTTGAGGGCGACCCGTGGCCAATCCTTTTACCTTGGGATTTTTCCATAATTTCTTTCTTGGTCCTTAAGTTCTCGTGGTCGGCCAATCTATGAGGATCGATCTTATGACTTGCCAACCTATGAGGGTCGGTCTTTGGGGTCGATCAATCTATGAAGATTGGTCTTATGACTTGTCGACCTATGAGGGTCGGTCTTCGGGGTCGGCCAATCTATGAGGATTGGTCTTATGACTTTGAGAAACAACAATTTGGAGTAAACTAGGAGCTTGAATGAGATCTTTTCTTTATTGATGTCAGAATTTTTTGAAATGAGAACAACAAATTTTATTAAAATGAACTCGAGCCAACCTCTAACAATCTTCTATTGATAAAATTTCTTTAGGTTCTCAGAATTCCAAGGTCGGGGTATCTTCTTGCCCCCTAGAGTCTTCAATCGATACGTTCCCGATCGGTTCTGTTTGGAGACTATATATGGTCCTTCCCAATTTGGGGCGAGCTTCCCTTGTTGTCGCGGTTGAGATGCACTAGCCTTCCTAAGGACCAGATCCCCTTGACGAAATAGGCATTCCTTCACTTTTGAGTTGTAATACTTTTCCATTCTCTACTGGTACGCCATGTTTCTTAGTAACACATCTTCCCTTACTTCATCAAGGAAGTCTAGGTTTGCCCTCAGGCCGTCTTCATATGTCTTCTCATCGAAGTCGAGCGTCTTGTAGGATGAGGCCTTCACCTCTATCAGAGTGAGTGCTTCGGTCCTATACACCAATCTAAATAGGCTCTCCCCGGTAGGGGTTCTTACGATCGTTCTATATGCCTATAGTACGCTGGGTAGCTCTTCTACCCATCTCCCCTTAGCCTCATCCAGCCTTCTCTTTACTCATTCTAGCAACGTTCTGTTAGACACCTCAACTTGACCATTGGCTTTTGGATGAGCCACTGCCACCGGGTGAAAGTCTATATAGAAGTGCTAGTAAAATCCCTAAAAGTTTGGGTTGTCGAACTACTTTTCGTTATCGGTGATTAGTACCTTGGGAAGACCAAATCGGTAGATGACTTTATCTCAGAAATCTCCATATTTTTCTTAGTGATAGTTTCCAATGGCTCTGCCTCAATCCACATAGTGAAATAGTAAATGGCTACGACCAGGTACTTTCTATTCCCTGAGGCCGGGATAAAATCTCTAAGTATGTCCATCCCCCAAATGGTGAAGAGGAAAGGACTCAGCATAGGGGTCAGGTTTGTCGCGGGCTTATGTGATACCGGGGTGAATAATTGGCATTTCTTGCAAGTCTTCACATATTTCATGGCCACTTCTTGCATTCTCGGCCAATATGCTGATGCTCGGCCTCCCATATGACTTTTGCATATTCCTTTGTGTACTTCGGCTAAAGCATACTCGGCACCTTTTGGTTCGAGACATTTAAGTAGCGGAGCTGAGACAGCCCTCTTGTACAAAACTCCATCGACCATGGTGTACTTTGCGGCTCAAATTTTGACTTTCCTCGCTTCCTCTCAACTCTCGGGGAGTTGATCATTCTCTAAATAATTGATGATCGGATCCATCTAACTTGGACCGTCTTCTTCGATGTAATTGATGACCTTCTTCTTGTTTCACGATGGCTCATCCAGGATTTTGATATAGACCGAACTATTTAGACTTGGCACTTCGACCTCGGCCAGCCACGATAGGGAGTCACTCACGAATTTTCTTCTCGTGGTACTCGAGTCATCTCAAAATGTTCGAACTCGACAATTAATCCTCGGGCTAGTCCTAGTTAAGCGATCATTCTTTCATCTTTTGCCTCATACTCCCTGTTAACCTGGTTGACCACGAGTTACGAGTCACTTCTTGCTTTCAATCGTTTAATGCGTATGGCCTTGGCGACCCGGAGCCCGGCTAGTAAAGCCTCATACTCGGTCTCGTTATTGGAGGCTGAGAATCTGAGCCTTAATGCATATTGGATGCGGAATCCCTCAGGACTGACCAACATTAGCCCCGTACCACTTCCAACCGCGTAACTCGACCCATAACATTCCTAATCCATGTATGTTCCATCTCATCTATAGTGGTCGGCCTCTCACCTCCTCGAACCTCGGGGTTGGCCACGGTACATTCGGCGATGAACTCTGCCAGGGCTTACCCTTTTACGACCGTGCGGGGTTGATAGTCAATGTTGTATTCACTCAGCTCCACCGCCCATGTGATCAGCCATCCTGACACGTCTGGCTTGTGTAATATCTTCTTGAGGGGTTGGTCGGTCAGAACTGCGATCAGGTGGGCTTGGAAGTATCGCCTCAGCTTTCTTGTCACTGTTACAAGTGCAAACACGACCTTCTCGAACGTGGAGTATCCCGTTTCCGCATCAATTAGCACATGACTGACATAGTATATTGGCTTTTGGACCTTATCCTCTTCTTTTAGTAGTTCGGCACTGACGCCCACAAGCATTGAGGCTAAGTAGAGTTGGAGCTCTTCTTTCGGATCGGGTCAGGAGAGGAGAGGTGGATTCTCCAGATACCATTTTAGCTCCCTAAAAGCTTGTTGGCACTCGCTCATCCACACAAAATCCTTTGGGTTCCGAAGGTTCTTCAATGTCTTGAAGAAAGGTAGACACTTGTCGCCCGACCTTGACATAAACGTCGCCAATGCCATCACTCTTTCGTTTAGCCTTTGCACCTCACGGACCGTCTTGGGAGGGGTCATCTCTTGGATGGCTCTGATCTTTGCCAGGTTAGCCTGTATGCCTCAAACGGAGACCATAAAGCAGAGGAACTTTCCTGAGGTCACCCTGAAGGCGCACTTGGCGGGCTTCAACTTCATCTGATTTTTCCTCAACACTCCGAAAGCTTCTAGGTCGACTAGATGGTGTTCAGCCTTCAGGCTCTTGGCTAGCATGTAATCTATGTATACTTCCATATTTCAGCCGATCTGATCTTGAAACATATGGTTGACCATCCTTTGGTATGTAGCCCCCGCGTTCTTCAACCCAAAGGTCATTACTTTCTAGCAAAAGTTCTCTTGATCAGTTTGGAAGGCTGTGTATGCCTCATCTTCTTCGTGCATGAGGATCTGATTGTAGCCGGAGTACTCATCCATGAAGCTGAGCATCTCATGACCAGCGGTGGCATCGATCAACAAGTCAATTCGAGGTAGGGGGTACTCATCTTTTGGACACGCCTTGTTGAGGTCGGTGTAATCAATGCACATCGTCCACTTTTCGTTTGGTGTGGGAACCATGACGACGTTCGCCAACCACGTTGGGAACTTCTCTTCCCTGATGAAGTCGAATTATCGGAGCTTTTTCACCTCTTCTCTGATCATAGTCTGCGGTCAAGGGCGTAGTTCCTCCTTTTCTGTTGAATTGGTTCTTGGGTCGAATCGATGTGGTCGGTGCTCGGCTACATCCATGTTCCTTTTTAGGAAATCTCTGAGTTTTTCTCTTTTCTCCATACTCAGTAGTGAGCCTAGTTGGACTGTCTTGGTAGGGTCGGTCTCATCCAGAGGGAATGGAATAAGGTATTCCATCGATTTTCCCCGTCGCTTAGTTAGCTGATCCCGTTGGTCTTCCGGGAGATCTTCTTCACACATTGCCATTCCTCAAATGTTACCTTTGTTCTGTTTGACGAACATCACGTAGCATTCTCGGGCCTTCTTTTGATCACCTCTTATTTTGCCAATCCCATTCTCCGTCGGGAACTTCATCTTGAGGTGAATTGGCAAGATGATGGCTCGAAGGGCGGTGAGGGTCGGCCGATCGAGTATGGCGTTAAAGGCCACTACTGACCTCACCACCATGAACTTGACCTTGACGGTTGCTTGACACGGTTCTTCCCCGATTGTAACCATCAACTCAATTGAGCCTTTGGTCTTTGCCGATGCTCCTGAGAACCCGTGTATGGAGGTCCCTTTAGGTTTGAGGACATCATCGCCGAAGCTGAATTGTCTATATGCATCAAGGGACATCAGATCTATCAATGCTCCTATGTCTACCAATACCCGGTGAATGGGTCTCTTCGCAATCTCTACCTGCACCACCAAAGCATCATCATGACATAAGCTTATACCTTCGAGGTCAGCGTCGGTGAAGGAGATCACTGTCCCGATCCTCGCTATTATGTTCGGCATCTCTGCCACCACTACGAACCGCGCGTTGGCCTTTGCCTTTCTTATTTACTCCTATCTGGGACCTCTGAGGATAGTGTATATCGGTGCCCCTTTGGCATCACTCGACCCCAAACCTCTGTCTTTCTTTTTTGGTCGAGCTTAGTTTTAATCGCGTTCGGCCCTCGGGTCGTCTCACCTCGGCTCGTCCCTCTTTCGATCACGGTTTTCATTTTGCGTACCTCTCCATTCGTCTCGACCCCCTTTCACGTATCTCTTCAAATGTCTAGCTTTTATCAACTCTTCAATTTCCCTCTTCAACTGAAAGCAGTCTTTGGTGTCATGGCCAATGTCTTTGTGAAATTGACAATACTTGTTCGGTTTTTGAGAAGTTCCCGATTGTATTGGTCGAGGTCGGTGCATGTATCCCTCATCTTGGACCTGCATCAAGAGCTCCTTGCGAGACATGTTCAAGGGGGTGTACTCCAGATTTTGAACTCGATCAGTCCTCTCGGGTCAGCAAACAGTTTTGGTCTGCTTGTCTTCCTCTACCACTGACCTCTTCTTCTCGCTCTTACTTTCGTTGGCCTATCGGACTTGGAGCACCTCAGCCATGTTAGCGAATTCATTGCACCTCTCCAGGAGCTCAGCCATATTTTTTGTCAGTTTTTGAGCCAAATCCTTGATGAGGTCCATGTCTGAGAGACAATTGCTCATTACTGTGTGGGATGTGGCTTCATCCAGATCCTTGATGTCTAAGGATTCTTTGTTAAAACGGGAAACAAAGGCTCGGATGGACTAGTCAGGCTTCTGCATCGTACTCAAGATTGATTGTCGTCTTCTTGTGCTTCATACTACTCTAGAAGCATGTGATAAACGCTTTGCAGAGTTTGAAGAAATTCATGATGAAGTTCGGCCTCAGCCATGAAAACCAAGAAGTGGCCACACCCTTGAGGGACGCCGAGAATGCGCAGTAGGAAACTATTTCTGATCCTCCGTACATGGTCATCATGGAGTTAAAATAATTGGCATGGTCGATGGGGTCGATCGTCCCGTCATACCTGTCGAAGAAGGGGGTTTGAACCCCAGTGGTAGCGGCGCGTTCATGATCTCGGGGGGATGAGGGTGTTGCCCTAGAATCAAATACGCATCCCCCATTGTATGCTTTTTCATCCCTTTGAGCTTTTCATCGAGTTCTCGTAGCCATCACTCCACTTTGATTTCCTGGGGTCGGTCATCGTGTTCAACTGCCTGAGGTCGATCGGATCCTCGGCCTCGATCTTCACGTTCGATTAAGTTACCATTCTGTTCTGTATGGCCATCACGTTCGGCTTGGCTGTTCTCTCGACTAACAACTCTTTGAGGACTTTGTTGTTGGTCCCTTCGATGTGAGTAAGCGTGGCGTGACTCTTTCGATTGTGAGTGATTCCTTCGGGGTCCTTCGGGTGGCCTCGGTGCCCCCGGTGTTTACTGTTCTCCTGAGATGATTGATCTCCTTGACATCGAGGCTGCCGGGTTGAGTTCTTCCCGTGCCTTAGATCCAGCTTGTCCGTTCTCATCCCTTGAGTTCAGCCACTGAGGTGGAGTTCGATGAAGTGGTCAAGAAGATGTCGATCGACTCGGCTTACCTCGGGCTCGATTATCGTGACTCGAGGAGCGTCGGGACGGCGCATATGGCAATGGCGGCACTTGGTGGCTGACCCAAGTTCCCCCTTAGCCGGTTGAGCCATGAGGGTGTGCAACGTCTCATTAGTGTGAAGCATCCGTAGTTAGAGGTCCATGAATCAATGATTATTAGCTGGGGCCTCGGGGTCAAGATCTTTTGGTATGGGAGGCAGCGGCAGCAAGTTAACACAGACCACCATCGGTTCACCCTACGGCCGTTCTTGCGGTGCCAAATGCAATAGGCTAGGCTCGTTAATGCTGTCCCCGAGCGGGGTCGGTTCGATCGCCGCTTTCGCACCACGTCAATTTCCTCCTCCACATGGAGGTCTTCTTGTCACTCCTGGGTGTAAACTTTTGGGTGGAGGCAAGTTTCTCGCTCCCCCGCCGGGTTGCGTTCCCTCTCCCCTAGAGACGGTACCATGTTGACCCGACCTCGTATGCACCATTGTTCTTCGCTCTTCCGATTGGTAGAAACGACTATGCTTTACAGAAGTCATTCCCACAGACAGCGCCAAATCTATTACGTGTGAAAACCTCCGCCACCTGGTTCACCCGCGGATGAGCCTATAAAAACCAAGTTAGCACAAGAGAGCCAGTGTAACTCCAGCCAAGGACTCTTCGACGCTCAAGTCAGGTCTCCAAAACAACAACGATTCAACTTAGTGGAAAGTGAGTTGAGCATTTGAGCTCCATACCTGAGTATTTATAGGATGAGAATAGGGCAACGAAGGAGAATCCTTGAATGGTAAGACTTTTATTTTTTGTAGGAGTCTGACTGGAAGAGTCACAATTGGATGTGGACTCTTTACTTGGTAAGAGTCCTCATCTAAATGTCATACAGTTTCGCTTTTGGAGGGTAATCTTATCCGGCTGAGCGGGCGCATCCTGTGAATGTCGGGATATCTGACGTGACTTTGTGATCCAATTAACCAAAGCTCGGATAGGGGTTCAAGCTAGGGCATCGACTCTTACTCGATCGGTCTGAGCAGATGGGGACGTTGACCTCGTTGCCCGACTCCTTGGGGCTCCAACCCGTTGTCGACCCGGGAGGGCTCAGCCATGTTGTCGGCCCTGGGGGACTTGGCTATGTTACCGACCCTGTTGGGATCAGCCAAGTTGTCGGCCTCAATGACCTCAACAATGGCGCCGAGCTTGTTGTACTCAGCCTCGTCCTCAGTTGCTGAGGACTCGCGGCTTCTGTGACCATTTTTCCCAAGGCCCAACTGTCAAACCCTGCTCCTGACTGGCTGGAATTTTGATTGAAGGACAGGAACCCCTGACCAGGCAACCAGGAACACTGCGGAGTATCACTCTAGTGACTTGGATTAATCAGGAAACCCTTGTATGTCTTCCTATATACTGTCAAAAAGTGGATAGGGGACCCTCAAGTTGTACAACTCACGCATGATGTATGGCCTGGACTCTAGGTAATCTCTCTCCTCCCCATAACTACGGGACCCACCTCTGGAAAAATGTGTAAAAACCTCTAAATGGCATGTGGGGATAATGCCCTAACCAAGGGTCAAACCCCTGTGCAAGCCCCACTGAGATTCAGCCTTGCTGGAATCTCTGGGCGATGGCACTGGGCGATGCAGATAAGGCCCAGAGACATCGCCCAGTGTGCAAAACAGCTGATTAAATTAATTTTAAATTATGGGGACCACCCATAATGGACATGGGTACCCTCCATAGATAAAGGGGAGTCTGAGGGACCACCTCATACCTTTGCTTCACTGTGGACCCCACCAGTGTGTCCAAAATCACTGAGAAACAGTCCAAAAACACATTTTGAAAAAGGGCCTTAACAACCAAACAGACCCTAATGGGGGTTGGGCCTATAAATAGGTGAGCCTTAGGCTCATTTTGAGCTTTAGACACTGCTCATTTCATGGGAGAGAAAGGAAGAGAAAGAAGAGAGAAAGAAGAGAGGAAGAAGAAGGAAGAAAGGAAGGAAGGAAGGGGGGGAGCTGCTCTGACACCTGGTCCCTGATTTTCGAGGCACCCAAGCTCTGCTCAAGTATACATCTCCATGCCTATACCTACTACCTCCTTCTTATCCTTGTGTTTTGCTTGTGTTTTAGCTCTCTGGCAGCCCAGAATAGCTGGGAACTGCAATGGGTGGCTCCAGATCTACCATGCAAGCATAGAGCATGGGAGATTTGAGATTTTTAGTTAATTTTATAAGTCTGATATGCTATTCTTGGAGCCAAAATCTGGTTGTGCACAGCTGCACTGCCAGATGCTCAGTTGCTTGACTGTTTGGAACCCTGGATGCAACCCCTGACTGCATGGGACCAAGCCCTAGGTGGTAGCAGCCTTGAATCACCATTTTGCACCTATTTCCAGCTTAATATATAGCTAAAACTGAGTTTCATACCTGAAGAAAACCCTATGATACTATTCACTAGGCTGTCTAGGCAGCCTCTGGCAGCCAAGTGGTGGGCCCAGTGGAAAATCCACATGGACCATGATGAAGATCACCCCAGGGGTCACCTTATGCCCTAACATGCATGGGGTGATGATTTGATCACTGCCCATGATCTGCAACCTAGGGATCTCAGCCCATTGTCGATTTGAAGACTCTAGGCGATGCACCCAACGCCCAGAGACATCGCCCAGTGAATGGAAGTTGGCAGAATTGCTGACCTGGCTTAGGGAACCTCACCTAATGGCCATGGTACTGTGTGGGAAGGTAGGAAATGACCTAAATGCCCCTCCCCACATCTATCCTTATGAAAGTTTGGCTTAGGAACCCAAGTGGGCCCCGCAGGTGATGGAAACCCTACCATTGCTTGGTCCTACAGCACTGTCAGGCTGAGGGCAACACAGTAAGCCTATATGACCTAGGGTTAGGTATAATCACTGTGAATGACCATTTTACCCCTAGACCACCATCTCTGGATGATGCACCGGGACATGGGCCTAAGGCCCAGTGCAAGGCCCCTAGGATTCCAAGTGAAAACCAACTAAACACCATGTCAACCCAGTGAGCTTAGGTTAACCCTAGGACTACCAGAGACAGATTGGAAACTTAATATGACAATTTCTGATTTACATCTAGGATTTGATCCCGCGCTCGAGGTCTACAATCAGACTGCTGTTGGAACTGAATTTACAACCGAGTTCCTAGAACCAGACCCAGGTGAGTGAAGTATTTTCATATATGCATGTGTAACTGTATGCCGGCAAATAATTTTTAAATCTTAAATGTTGTGTTATTTAATTATATTCAATTACTCAAATTACTACACAATGATTGTCTATTGATCAATACTGTGAATATTATCTGATGATTGTGAATGTTAGACTAGATGTCTTAGTCGGCTTGGAAATGAGGCCTGTGGTATCCCGTAGAATGGGATGCGGTTGACACCACCTGACTCATACGATGCTATATAGACATGGGGTTAGAGTTTCATCACCTGTGCTACGCACCCTTGCCAACAGGGGTTAAGGTGTTGGATGCCTGTGAGGGTGACCATATGTGATTATGAGAAAAGAAATGAAATAAAAAGAAAGAAATGTGTTTGCACCGGAATGGTGATTATGGGCTATAAGCCAGGAAAGAAAAGAAAAGAGAAAAGTGATGGACTGCCCTACAGGTTAATCACAGAGGGCTGGTCGGGCTGACCTTAGTGAACGAATTCGGGAGCTGACTGGTCCTCTCTGACAACTCAATGGGTGTATCGCGGGAAGGGGTAACCAAGCCCGCACCAGGGATACATGTGTTGGGGACTATAGTAGCACTGACCTGACTTACTTGTATTGCTAGGTGGCTAATAATTAATCTGGACTTGCATATCATGTAGGATCATGTGGGATGTGGTTGCATATACATGCATGATGATATGTTTTGCTCACGAGCTCAGTGGGGCTCACACTCTATTATATATTATTTTTCTTTAGATGATTTTGCAGATTGATGCCGCTGTGGCATGGAGGCTCATTACGAGGAGGAGAGCCCTGGTTGTTATGGTGATATTGGTGTGGACCCCGACAGAGGTCGTGCCGATGATACGTGCATTCTCAGTGGTCATTGATGAAGACCGTTGAGGAGTGCACTTGATGCTTTTTATCTTGGGGACTCCTTTTTGCTTTTGTTAGGAGTTTATCCTCGTTCTGTTTGTGATTCTGCAGTAGGTTTCTTACTTTCTTTTTGGGGTTGAGTCAGCTCACCCTGTATGTATATATATGTATGTATTTTCTTTGGCTTTTGTTCTTGTCAGCTTTACTTTTCAGTTTGTGGGTAGTTGGGAAATGTATCTGGATAAACATATGTATGTATATATTATCATCATTTCCTGTATCGCTACGCTTCTCTTTGTTATTTTAATTGTAGTTTATCTGCAGCACTCTGATCTTGCTTCTGGTAAAGTGATGAATGTGGATCCGTGAATGTAATAACTGCTTCTAGATCCGTGGGATTTGGCGGATTGCCGTTTCGTAATTTGGGTCACCTACCTAATCCTCCCAGGGGATGGTTTGGGGTGTGACACCAACGGTTCGGTTTGGCCTCGGTCACACCACGTGTCAGCCGCTGGTTGGTCACCATTTTGTGACTCATCATAAGGAAATCATATCTTTCCAAAATAACATGGAGTAACAGAAATCATTCCATACCCAAATGTGCAGTGAAAAGAATCGATTCGGGTTCTTTTGCATCCCAATATTACCAAATAAAAATTTCATTAACAAAACCAAATAGATTTGCTAACCTGTAGAGCCTCAAGCATTGCCCCTCCTCCAGATAATGGTTCTTCCTCGAATGAGCATACTGGGAAAAATTTCATGATCAATTCGCTTTGGTGTAACAAAAGATCTTCAAGTCAAGCACCAATCTTCCCAAGGATATTAAATCCACTATCTCCAAGACTATGGTTTCACCAAAACCAAAAAACAAAACTCTCAAGATCCCAGAGTAGGAAGCAAGAGAACAAGAGAAGAGAGCAAGAGAGGAGAGAGAGAATTCGACCAAGGGAGAGGGGAACCAGCCAGAGTCACACGGATTGTGGTTCCCTCCCCTTGGCGTAATTATAATATGAGTGTGGGACTTAGTTAGTCCCCACTGCTTGTAAGAATCTGATTCTCTTTCCTCATGTCGACTTGAATTCTAACCCTTTCCTAGCGTGCATCAAATTAGGGAAGAAGTAGAATCTAAAAGGGAAAGTTAAAATAATTATATATTTTAATTTTAAAGGATAATTAAATAATTGCACCAAATCCATTAAATTTAATAAATCAATTATTTTAATATGTAAATCCACATAATAACACTTTATTATGTATCAACACTCCACTAATCAACATGACCATTATGGAATCTAGGGCATGTATTTTTAAATACTCTCAAACCTCATTTCATAGTACATGTCCATATTATAGTGTCTGTGTATGTGATCGGAATCCGAAAAACATGATTAAACATTTTTAATCAAAACTTACATATATATTATTTTATGTGAAAATAAGTCTTGCAAACCATTTCTAAAAATGGCATAGTACCTTGATTCTTATCTGACCATTAATAGAGATTCTCTCTCTTGATGTTCCCTAATCGGGTAGTGCAACCTTTGTCGAGTGACTCTTTCACTCACAAAATGCTCACACATTCCCAGCACATCGGCTTTGGTCCATAAAACCACAGTCATTGATGAACCAAAGTACGTGTTCGTATTTTGTAGTGAAGAGGTCCTTTCAAGTACTGGGTCTTAGTGACATGTGTCTATCCCTAACCTACATCTGGCAGTAACACACGCGGAAATTGGCACAAATAGATTCTTCACAAACACACATACTTATGTGTGTTCCCATTCGTACCCTGATATTAATATGCCAAGCTGTACCCAGTGCGACGACCATATGATAAGGGTGTCTAGCCCAAACCCTAGTCATGATTCCAATTTAAAGTGTGAACTTAAGGACACAAACAACTCAAAAAATTTATATCGCATGTGATAATGTTAAACCAAAACATAAATAGTTCAATTTAAACCAAACCGGGTTTGATGGACATATAAATCAAGCAATCTCCCACTTGTACATCAAAGCCAATTTTTTCATACATGTTAAACCCATGCCCTCCATGTGTTTTTCAAATACACCAGGAGACAAACCTTTTGTCATGGCATCAGCCACATTTTCAGTAATGTCAACTTTGGAGATTACCACGTCGCATTGCTGGATGATCTTTCTGATGGGGTGATACATCCATTGCACATGCTTTTTCCTCTGATGAGCCCTAGGCATGTTCTGAGAGAAACTTCTTCAGCCAAACACCTTCTTTTGTTGCATCACAAGCTGCAAAGTATTCTGATTCGGTGGTGGAATTGCCTACAGATTTTTGTTTTGCACTCATCCAAATAATGGCACCACCTCCCATTATATACACCATCCTAGACAATGATTTTTTATCATCTTTGTCAGTTTGGAAATCTAAGTTTGTGTATCCCACTAACAACTAATCACATTCATATACCAAGAAGTAATCTGTAGTCCTTCTTAAGTACTTAAAGATATTCTTCACAATAGTCCAATGGTCTCGTCCGAGGTTAGACTGGTAATAGCTCACAATACCCACTGCATAGCAAATGTCTAGCCTTGTACACAACATTGCATACTTAAGACTCCCTACTGCAAAGGCATAGGGAATATTCTTCATTTGTTAAATGTCCGCCTGAGATTGAGAACATGCCGAAAAGGAATATTTCCTCTCTTAGAGTTCTGCATACTAAATATGGTCAAGACTTTGTCTATATAAGTTGATGTGACAAGCCTAGCATCTATTTTTTGGCGATCTCTGACTAATTTAACCCCAAAGATGTAGTTGGCTTCATCGAGATCTTTCATAGAAAAAGTAGTGGATAACCACCGCTTAACTGATGAAAGAAACCCTATCTCATTTCCAATGAGCAAAAAGTCATCCACATACAATACAAGAAAACATATTGTACTTCCACTGACCTTCTTGTAAATGCATGGTTCATACATATTTTGATCAAAACCAAATGATTTGATTGATTGATCAAATCTGAAGTTCCAGCTTCTAAAAGTTTGCTTTAGTCCATAATAAACTTTACAATTTGTATACTTTTCCTTCTCCCTCAGAGGAAGAGAAACTCTCTGGTTTGCATGTATATTTCTTCATTAAGAAATCTATATAGAAATGCAGTTTGCACATCAATCTGTCAGATCTCATAATCATAGTATGCAGCAATTGATAATAAAATCCTGATGGATTTCATCTTCGCTACAGAGGAAAATGTTTCCTTATAATCAATACCCTCTTGCTGGGTATATCCTTTTGCCACCAATCTCGCTTTAAATTGCTCAACCTTTCCATTGGGCCCCTTCTTCCTCTTGAAGATCCACTTGCCTCCAGCTTGCTCGAATCCAAATCTTGTTGGAATGCATTGAGTCAATTTCAAAGCGCATTGCTTCCAGTCACTTAGTGACATCCACATCCTTAGGTGCCTCAGAGTATGTTACCAGATCAACATCCGACTCAGCTAAAACCATGTGGAACTCTTCCACGGTCTTTTTTTCTTCAGTAAGAAGAGTAAATCTACTAGGTGGTCTAATAGTCCTCCCACTATATCGAGGCTCTTGAGATTGTATCAATCTCAGTGGGTGTGTTGATTGGTCTAACTTCTGGAAGTGAAGATTTTGGGTTATCAGATTACTCTTAAATGGCTACAGGTTCGATTTTCTTGGTCATCAATTCCTCCTCAAGGAAAGTAACATGTTTGTTTACAATGACATTTTTGTCAATATGGTCATAAAAATAATAACCTATCCTGCCTTTAGAGTATCCCAAGAAATAGCATCTTGAAGTTATGGATTCAAGTTTGTCTGTCTGTTGCTTTTGCATATTGGCGATGCAACCCCATACTTTGAGATGTTATAGGCTAGGCGTTTGCCATTTTCACAACTCAAAAGGTGTTTTAGCCACAGACTTCATTAGAACCCTATTCAAGATATAAATTGTTGTTTCTAGGGCAAACCTCCAGAAAGAAAGAGGCAGCTCACTATAAGTAAGCACGATCTGAACCATATCCAATAAAGTTCTATTGTGTTGCTCGAAAACACCATTTTGTTGTGATATTCTAGGGTTTTTTAACTGATTAACAATCGTTTGTGATGTGAGGTAATCTTTAAATTCATCTGATAGATACTCTCCACCATGATCTGATTGTAGGACTTAGTGCGTTTATCTAATTATTTTTTGACTTCGGCCTGAAATTCTTTGAACTTTTCAAAGGCTTCAGATTTTCTACACATTATGTAGATATAGCCATATTTATATTAATTGTTAGTAGAAGTTATAAGTACTCACATCAGTGTGTATCAACTCTAACAGATCTATGACTCTAGTATCTTTATTGCTAAAGGGTTTCTTGGTCACCTAATCTCACATTTGAAACCACATTCATTTTAACAAGAGTATCAAGAAAGTACAAACCATTTTGTAAGAATCCTAAGGCCACAAATGAATTATTTAGATGAACAATTAATTTATAATTAGAGAAAAATTGAATCCATCCAAAACCAATGTTGAAACAGACAATATCTTCTCTTAAAAGTGGGAACATAAAAAAACAATCCTTTAATACTAAACTACTGTAATCAAATTCTAAAATCATTGTTCCTACAGCCATCGCCATGGCTTCAGCTCCAATGCTCATATGCAAACGCACCTCATTTCTATCCAATTTTCTTGTCTCCTTGAACCTCTGCAATATATTGCAAATGTGAATAGTGGATCCATTATCCACCAACCATGAAAAAGACAAATTAGACTAATAAAGAACATTTACATCATATGCATCTTCTTTAGGAGTCTCTAATTCTTCTGGCTTCTTGTTCTTTACAATTACCAGGAATGCACAACAATTTCCTTTCCATTGATCATCCTTCTTATAATAGAAGTACTTGCCTTTTACTTTCTTATTGCTTATATTCCCACCTTTGGGTTTGAGGGACTTGTTCTTCTTCCCCTTGACTTCAGGCTTATCATTTTTCCAGGTTTTCTCAACCTCGACCAACTAATTAACCAGCTCATTGAGCTCCAATTCCTTATCACTAATGTTATTTGACATGTGAAAAGGAGCAAAAGAATATGGTAGAGAATTCAATATCACAGTAGTCTTGTATAACAGGGTTAACTCTATCCCATAGATTCCAGCTTTTCAAATAGATTTATCATTTTCATGACATGATCCATCACCGGAATCCCTTGAGACATCCTAGTATTATGTATTTGACTCACAACCTCATGTGACCATGAGTGAGCTGCTTGTTGAACAATTCATCAAGCTTATCCATCTTACCCCCAACCATCTTTATGTCTTTGATTGAATCAGCTACTGATTTATTCACCGACCTAAGGATGTAGAATGAAGCCTTGGAATCCCTTATCTAGAAATCCTAGAAATACTTCACTTCCTCAGGTACACTCCAGTGAGGTTCAGGAGGTTGTTCTTCATCAAGAATAGAGAAGAGACCTTCTATAGTCAGGAGCAACTTAATGCTCCAGTACCAATCAATCTAATTGGGTCCAGTAAATTTTGAGTCACTTATAAGTACTAATAGGTTGGAATTAACAGCAGCCATTGATTAAGAATCTACACATGTACAAATAATATCACATGAATTAATAACCATCGATAATACAGTGAACAAACAATATCAATGGTCTTTCATAGTTCAAGTATCCCTCATAACTTGAGCAGTGAATTGGATACCAACAACCCTTGCATGTATGTGTCATGTTTCATCGTTTGTTCATTATGCTCATACACTCACCTATAATCTGTCTGCATATTTCCCCATGTTTCTACATCTTGATTTTCACATGCATGTATATAGATTTAGGCTTACACCCCTTTTCCTTGTACCCATACTTCTATTGTTTTGTTCTATGATATCATAAACATGTACATTAGTTTCACTTCTGTCCACTTCTATCTCTTTACTTTCATGTATGCTAACCCCTATCATGCAACCAAGCTTCCATGTATGATTCTAAAACTCACACTTACTTTTACCTTCATTTTTACTCTTTCTTGTATCTTACATTCCTTTCCCAAAGCATGTTATACCAGCTAGTCCAGGTGGACTGGGTTGCCTAATGCCTTCCATGGACCGTACCTTGACTCGTACTCAGACCAATGGACCGATTACTCCTAAAGGGTATTGCGTCAATTTCATTTCTGTTTACATTCCGGGTCCTAGACCCTCCTCTAGGTGGCGACTCTAACATTCAATTTACCTCTTTTCTCCCCAAAGAGGGATGAGGTGGAGGACACATGGCAATCCCCCACCATGTCATTGTCCTCCGACCAGCCTTCTACAGGTCGGCTAAGTTCTTCTCCCCCAACTTCATCGCATCATTAAATTGGGGTTGGAATGAATTTGAACTAGTCAAGGACCTCGGCGCTATGAATCACAGCCTAGGAAATGGCAAGTTATTAGACAAGTTTGACGTGCCAGCAAATTCGAAGAAAAACATAGTAGGACTTACCAAGGCCAATATTTGAAAAGTCCTTTGGACTAAATGTTTTTTGCTTAGTTCCCAAGTGTAGACCGTATCTCTTTCTAGGTGGCCTTTGAAGAGGAACTCCCAGGCCATATCAGTAAACTCAAGTGTCAATTGCACTGACCCTCCCAAGAGGGGACGAAGAGAAATGCATCCAAGGGACGCTTGGTGGAAGCTACCACGAGTTGCCCCGACTCGTCTACCTAATCTCCAAGTAAATATAGGGGGGCCAATTCACATCGACAGGCAAGCTTGAGGGGTTGCAACTCGAACACCACCTTATCGCCCTTTTTGCCCGTACCTCAGGCTTTTTCTCTATCCTTTATGGAGATCCCCTTTCCCTTCTTAGTAGGAGGGGGAACGATAGCAGCAGCCTTCTTGCCCACGTCAACAATAAAATCCTTCCATGTATCCCATGAAGCAACTGACGAGCCAGATCCTGTCTCGAGAATGAATTTTCACTTCTTGCTCGAGCCCCCTTCGTCAGCCAACTTAGCTACTATCTTAACCTCGGTGGGCGGAGGACAGTTTTTTGCCTCGCTGTTCTTCTTTATCCTTGCCTCCAGCTTGCTCGAATCCAATTTCACTGAAAGAGATAAGACGCATGTCAGAAAATAAGAATATCGAAAGAGAAAGAAATAAAGGAAACAAAGGTTGTTGAGGCTCACCCGGACTCGATGCAACCTAGCTCTGTCCAAGGCCTACGAGAACTAACTCTTCAACAAGATCCCTTAGGTCAAATGGCTCGATTGACAAGGCCACCTCAATGGACTTCATGCCCTGGGGGCCAGGTGGGGTTTCTCATTGGCAGCACGGGTATTTGGTTCCGACCACATCAGAAAAAAAGGAAAATTAGTCGATCTTGATGAAGAAGAACATACTCTTCGAGTTATGGTTAAATGTCAGCAAATTCATAAAAACTATCACCTTCAACCCAAGTCGAGCACAGAAGTAGACCTACCCTCACCCTAAATTATGTTTCTTAAGGGTGAAGAGGTGAGCAAATACCTCGGCAGATGCCTGCCTCCTTAGCTTCAAAAAAGGGCAGCAAACCCAAATATTAACCTCCACCTATTGGGGGAAATCAAGATGTGAGGACAATGACATGGAGGGGGATCGCCACATGTCCTCCACCTCATCCCTCTTTTGGGGGAAAGAGAGATAGGTGAATTGATTGTAGGGAGTCTCCACCTAGAGGAGGATCTAGGACCCAAAAGTTATACTGTAATGACTCTCATGCTACGTCTTTTTGAGGACAATTGGTCTGTTCGTCTGGGTTTGGGTCAAATTGTCACACCCCCATCCCTCAACCTGGGAAAATGTGATGGGAATACCCCTATATTCCATACTGAACTACAAGATCGACGCTTTGCAGTGTCATGTACACTACCCGGGTTCTTATTCAGAATATAAAAACCAAAATCAGAGTTATAGGGGAATAAATATGTAATAGTCAATCCGAATATAATAGGAATTCTAAACAATAATTTCCTTATATGGATAACGATTTCAGTTTCCAACCCAACAGTCAAATACCACATATAGCAGTTAATAATATCCAAGGAAGGAAAAGAAATAAAATCCCAAGGTTATTGATTACAGTAATCCAGAAATGTTAGCCAATAAAAAAGAAGTAAAGTCCCAATCAAAGGGACGAACTACGGTGCTTCATGAGCACACACATCACACAGGTAGTCAGATGCATGCTCCATCTCTGGCTAACCACCCCAAGCCTCATAAGCCTCACCACCCAGAGAGGCCGGGTCAATCTCCACTGGATCCGCCGTTCCAGCATCCATATCTAAAAACAAAGGTTCCCGAGGGATGAGCTTACACAAGCCCAGCGAGCGATCAAACCAATCACAATCATACAATAATAGGTACACCATCGATGCATGCTAAAGTATGCACATCACATATGATGCATGAATACTTTTATTCAATTTTCCCCCTAGTAACAAGATTCTAAGTTGGGTCAAGTACTACAATAACACAGGCAGCATTGTCGATAAACGGTACCATAAACGGATGATAAATAATGGTGCCATAGAAATGGATGGTATTCCGACCATGTCGACCCCATGTTACCAAGGAAACCCATGAGACCGGACTCACTCACCGAGTTGTCTGCAAGCCCCCAATACAAACCCCATCCTAACGTCTACCAAAATACAATCGATGACATATCGGTGGGCTACCCTGAAATACGGTTGGGACCCATGGGTTTGTCCGACACCTACACCCCTGTCTGAAGGGTCGTAGTATTGGGTATGTTACATCCTAACCAACAAACAACTATTGAATGCATATGTATATATATATATAATCTCACGCGTGAGGGTGTAACCTGGAGATCGAGTCCATAGTGCCTTAACTGGAGGCCAACTATCCTCTCGTCTCTCTAGCTTACACCTACACCAAGTATCAATACGATGGATGTGATACTGAAATAACGGTCGGCCGATCACCCCCCAAATCAAATCCATCAATCAATCATTATAAAGAATTTCACATATAAAGTATCCTACACTATCCACATCTCATTCTCATATATAGTATTAAGCATAAATGATCATGTTTCATCTTGTTTAATATCCAATCCTATTAATAGTCAAGATAAAGTTGAATCAATATGCATAACACTCATACAAATCAGCATACACAACTAGCTTGATGCCTAATGAGAAACAAGTTGTAAAATAGTTCAAACGTTCGATCCACTCACAAATGTCCACGCATAGGTAATAATGGCTCTCATGCAATGTGCATTCCTTCCACATGCTTGAGTTAGCCTAACAATTCAATACACAAGTGCTCAATAGGTAAGAAGAGGTCTAGTTGAAGTCTCAGGGCAAAAACTCCAAAATAGCAGCAATTTGCACTAGGCAGATCATGCCATTGTCCGCCAGTGCCCAATAATGCAGGACTCAGCTTAGATTGTCTCCAAACTTTGGTTAATGATCATGGGATCAGTTGGGACCTATGGGGTAAGGTATTAGGCCTCCAAGTGAGACATTAAACATATACATTGGATCCTAATCAGGTCCCAAGGCATGGATTGTGTGCTCAATGCTTAAAACCCCAAAATGAAGGTTTATAAAAGGGGGTTTCATGGCATCTCAGCCAAAGGTGGGGAATGGGGTGTTCAAGCATTCCAAATGGTGCTCTAGGCATCCAATTAGATGAATAAACTAATTGGAAACAAAAGCCCTATGGTTTGGTAGGAGATTGGATGGATTCCAACATCAAGAATACTCAAATGGAGGTTCTTCAAGAGGGTTTCATGGCAATTAAGCCATGGGGCTGAGGATGGGTAATTCTAGGTCAATACTTGATGTCTTTAACATCAAATAGAAGGGATAAAACATTTAGAGCAAGAAGCCCCATAGTTTGGAATCTAATTAAGCAATTCCCAAAAGATATCTAGTAAGAAACAATGGAATCAAAGGCAGGAAGGGGGTACTTACAAGGGAGATCAATGGAAGTGGCTGAAGGAGGTGTTCTTGAGCTTGGAGAGGCTCAATCTTCTTCTCCTCCATGAGCTCCTAGGTTGGAATGGTTTCCCATGGTGCTGGCAAGAAGGTGGAGCTTACAAATGGTGTAAAGATGGATTTGGGACAGCAAGGAAGTGATCGTCTTCCTTCTTCTTCCTCCTTGTCTCATTCCTTCTTGCTTCCCACGTTCTCTCTCTCTTCTCTCAAGTGTTGGAGATGGGAGAAATGAGAGGGAGCTGAGGTTTCCACCTATTTTGATAAGGATTCAAAGGTGTGTTTGGCTGGGGGTTGATTTGGGGCTTAAAATGGATTTTAAAACACAATAGAATCTAAATAGGTCTTAGGTTAGTGTTCTTAGGGTTTGGTTAGGCCCTATAGGCCACAAATGGTCTAAAATAACCAAGGGTTGAGCCTTGGGCCAAGGAAATATGAAACTAAACCAAAATAACATCATTTTTATAGTAGGTGGATGATGCAGTGGTGGACTGTGTGCATCGTCCACCAATTTCCTAGGCATGAGCCATCAGGGCAAAATACAGCAGACCCCCGCCCACTATTTTTGCCATAACTCAATCGATACATAAGAAAATGATGTGATTCAAAATGAGTTATAAACTAGACTTAAAGGGCTACATTTTTTATGAAGAAACCATTGATCAAATCAAAAAGAAAGATCCTTTAAATTGGGTTCAAAGATGATTGTAGTGCATTGACAGCAGACCAGAATTTGAATTGACTCTGATGATCTCGCCTACTTCAAGGGTATTTAGGTAGGGGATGAGAGGGGTTTTAATAGGGGTTGTTTAAAATTATTAGAATCTTCCAAATATACTAAATTAGGTAAACACCACCGCTTGGATTTGGGCACGAGCATAACATTCCCCACACCTTATAAAAATTTCATCCTCGAAATTGATTTATCGGATGGGTTGAAGATTTGTGGGTACGTCGCCCGCAATTCGACCTCAAACTCCCGAGATGCTTCTTTGTCGAAAAGACTGTTCAAGAGCACCTTTACCTCGGTAAAGGGGTGGTTGTGTAGGTGGGGTTTCTTTTGGTTCAAGATCTTGGCTGGTTGCTACACCTGAGTTAAGTCGGCAGCAAGTTCGGACTACTCCTAAGTTAAGATACGAGTCAGGTCCGAGAGGTACTTCCGCAACATTGATACGTGGAAGATATCGTGGACACCAGTCAATGATGGGGCAGTGTCAAACTACATGCAACCTACTCACTGTGCGCCAAAACCTCATATGGCCCAAGGAAACTTGGGCTTAACTTTCCTTTCTTCCCAAACTTCACCACTCGTTTGGTGGGTGATACCCAAAAAATAATTCGTCTCGAACTACAAACTCTAAATCCCTACGACGGACATCGGCGTAACTCTTCTTCCCCGTCTAAGCCGCCTCGAAACGGTTTCAAAACAAATCTACCTCCTCATAGGTATCCTGGATCATCTCAGGTCCCAACATACGCCGCTCGTCGGTCTCCTTCCAGTTTATTTCTTTAGGAGGATTGACGACAGGTTGACCCGTCTATGGCACTTCTGAGGAGGGTCCTCAAGTATCAAAGGTACGATAGCCAAGAACTCATTTCAACTCCAAATGACCCGAGATGACACATGCACTAGAGCTTGTGGTATGGTTGTAGGCTCCATTTCTCCAGTACACTTCACATGTAACTCAAGTGGAGTTACATACCATAACAGACACTCAAAAGGGCTTCGGGTTTTCCCTACGGTCTTCTTCACACCTCGGCACCTGCATGAGGAGTTATCATTACATCCCATTGTCTTCATGACTGTAACATCTCATGAATCACTGATGTCAACAGTCATCGAGGCAGCACCCACTATGAAGGTTCAAGTTAGCCCAGAGTTTTGGGGGTGTAACATTCCCCACACCTTATAAGAATTTCGCCCTCAAAATTTGGCATTGCAAAGCTTGAATAGGTGGGGGTTCTTATACCAAAATCGGCTTAATTACTTAGTTTGGGTTGAACAATCTTGATCCCTTTATACATGTGGCTCGCATAATACTTGTACTTCCAAAATTTATAGGTAAAAGGCTTTACTCAATTAAAATTTCAAACCCATCACTCGTCTCCAACTATCCAGTGACAAGCGGGTGTATGGCCACACCGGGATTCAACTATAGGGCTAAAGTCTCTCACTAACCCCCGGAGTTCAGGTACAAAAATTGGGGTTCTCTACATGTTACAGTCTAAGGATTGGTCCAAACTGGTCCACGCAAACCACAAATTAAACAGTCAAGCCATAAATCAAACTTGGTATTCCCTGAAGGGCTGCCAACAAACTATAGGTGAGACACATGGGGCCGTAGGCTCACCCAAGAGTACACAGGGCTATTCTCAGCACTCCTGGCAAGGTTACTATAGGTTTCAAGAAGGAAGGCCATAAGTCATAACCCCACAAATTGCATAATTAAATAATCAATGTATTGTCAAAGAGTATGCAACTAGATGGGTGAGTTCGTGCATTAAAAGGCGCAAAGCATGTAGCATAGGTGAACGCCAAACGGGGTGACAAAAACCAATAAATCAGGCCAAAATTGTACCTAGTGGACGATGTATGTGGCAGCATGTGTACATCGTCTGCCAAAACTGGTGGCTCATGCAGACAGTAACTGGCTTAAATTTTCTGGCGACCGATGCATGGCGGCTCATGCAGAAGATTCTGGCGGACAATCGCATCGTCCGCCTGGGCAGAAATCAATTTTTAAAACATAAGCCGCGACTCTCTGTTTCTCACTCCCATTCTTCCATCCACCAGAGCCCTATACCAAGGGGACCAACAGGGCTCCAATGTTCACTCTCAAGCTCCAATCGACCATCCTCTTCCCTCCAAACCTCTCCCAAGGTAAGATCTTCTTTTCAAACTCCCTCCTCAACTCCTCTTCTTCTCTAACCGTATTTTAGTTAGTATTGGGTGTCCTCCTTTGATTTCTTTGTGTTTCTCTAGCCTACAATGGTGTTCTTACTTAATCAATCCATGAATGCAATCAAAACTAGTACACATAGGTTGCAAGAGGTATGATTTTCATGATTTGACATAATCTCTGTAGCCTTATTTTTAGGTTTTAGGTGAGATTTGCCCAAAATTCAAATTTTTGTTGCATAACCTAGGGAAAAACTCAAGATGCTTCAATGGATAAATGTTTAAACCCCAAACACGCATCAATGCACACACTACTTAATACAAATCTTTGATTTCAAACCTATTGTGCATCTCTGAGTTCTCCTTTAATTTTCACGTTAGGTATTTTGTACATTGCTTCAAACTTAAAATTCCTTATAATGTGATATGTATAGAATTGGATTCTTTGTTGGGTTTTTTTTCTTTTTTGGGGTTCGTGCTAGTTGTTTCCCATGTCTATTATGCTCAACCATCATGTTGGATCTTTGGTTAGGAATTCTTTTCAATTTTGACTTGTTAGTTTTTATTTTATTTAGTTTATTATTTTGTTTAGGGTGTAGTTTGCACACCCTGTGTTTGTGTTTTGTTGTTAATGAGTTTATTGCCCAATTTATGGTCTACTTATCCAAGTGCTACTCTATTACATGTGTAGGTTAGCCATGGCCATAAGAAGAGGCATAGTTAACCCACCTCAGCCTGTGCTATTCGACGAGCGTTTGTTCCATGAGCTAGGGTATGCTGAGTTGTGGGGCAACCTACAACGCACCTCAATCATGCCCGAGAGGCGGGTCGTTACAGAGTACTTTCGGTCATTTCGAGTAGCAAAAAGGTTTGCCCATCTCGGATGGTGAAACATTCTTGAACCGGAGGATAACTACTACCCTTTGTTAGTCCGGTATTTTTATGCCAACCTTGAGCTGGACAACATTGGCGCAGCGGGACATCAAGTCACTACTAGAGTCAATGGGGTGGACATCAATATTACCACCACTGAGTTAGGGGAGTTGTTGGGGGTATCCATGGTGGGTTCACGCAAGTATGGACCCCCTGGGTGTGATTACTCGGCCTTCCTTACTAATGAGGAGTACATGGACATGATCAAGGTCCTACGCCCTGAGGAAACAACCTCCTGACTCCTCATCAAGGATCACTATCCATCCCTCCGCATCCTTGCGTGTCTGGAGCAGCTAGTTGACCCCCCCCCCTCAGGCGGTCACAAGCATCAAGTAAGTATTTAATCTATTTTTTTTTATTATCCCATGGTTCGAATTGTTAAAATTTCTAACTCTTGTTTTCTATTTCTTAACAGGTCTCAAATATTCAAAGCTATTGTGCCTACTGCCTCTACACAAGGCAACCACTGTGTCTTCTGAATGTCATTATTTGGACCATGGGGCACTGTGGTGAGTATCCTTTGGATGGAAACTTGCCCTATGCCAAGTTGATCACCAAGATTCTACGTCGGTTCAATGTTCCTTTGAATGCAAACTGGCTAGGCAAAGCTGTGACTCCAGTCAACAAAACTACACTGACAAAGATGCAAATGACTGGGAGAGAGGGAAGTGTGGAGTTATCACCAGAGAGGCCAGTAGGGGATGGTGATGGTAGTGATAGTTCTAATAGTTCTGATGGAGATGGTGGTGATGGTGTAGTGGCTCCTCCGGCTGCTAGGGAAGTCAGAGTTACCCGAGCCTCTACATGTGCATCAGCATGGGGCTGTGGACGGAGAGGTGCTACCTCTACAAGCCGTGGTGCCACCACTACAGACCAAGGTGCTGGGGCATCTAGTTCCCAGGTTTATGAGGATCCACCTCCACCAGAGGGAGTGCGAGATATCTTGAGTGTACCAGGCTGTGGGTATATGGTAGTATGGTACAGAGGTTCTTTTCCATGGAGCAGATGTTGGAGCAGAGAGTTTCTGCCTTAGAGAAGAAATCAGAGGCCCAGTACAATATAGTGGCTCTAGTGAATGTGGGATCTTATTACACTGACAAGAGGCTGAGTGACATCGAGTCCCGCCTGATGATGGATAGGGACGTAGCCAAAATTGGGAGGGCAGGACCAACTTAAGCCAGAGACAAGGGAAAAGGGAAGGAATAAGATCAGCCCTAGGATCTATTTTGGGTTCCTATTTGTTATGCCCATAGTTTTATTTAGTGTTAGTTTAGGATGGTAAGATCGTAAAAGATTGGAGAAGGATCAATGTATTTTCTCTTTATTTCTTTTTAATGCTATCTGAGTTATATCGGCCTTGGACGGCCTAACTATGTAAGGAAAATTCTACCTAATGAAATTTTTAGTTTCAACCATCAACATGTCTCTACCTTAATTTCCTTAATTGTGTTTGTTAAAAATTTTATGTTTCGAATCCTAACACAGAATAGATCGAGATGGATCAGATCTAGTAGTGTACATGGCAGGGCAAAAGTTCTCTGATACTATATTGTCACACCCCCATCCCTCAACTTGGGGAAATGTGACAGCAATACCCCTGTATTCCACATCGAACTACAGGATCGATGCTTTGTTGTGCCATGTACACTACTCGAGTTGTTATTCAGAATATAAGAACCAAAATCAGAGTTGTAGCGAAATAAATATGTAATATTCAATCCAAATATAATAGGAATTCTAAATGATAATTTCCTTATATGGATAACGGTTTCAGTTTCCAACCCAACAGTTAAATACCACATATGGCAGTTAATAATATCCAAGGAAGGAAAAGAAATAAAATCCCAAGGTTATTGGTTACAATAATCCAAAAATGTTAGCCAATAAGAAAGAAGTAAAGTCCCAATTAAAGGGTCCCTAGCCCGAACTACAGTGCTTCATGAGCACACACATCACACAGGTAGTCAGATGCATGCTCCATCTCTGGCTGATCACCCCAAGCCTCATAATTCTCACCACCCAGATAGGCTGGGTCAATCTCCACTGAATCCGCCATTCCTGCATCCATATCTAAAACAAAGGTTCCCGAGGGATGAGCTTACACAAGCCCAGCAAGCGATCAAACCAATCATAATCATACAATAATAGGTAAACCATCGATGCATGCTAAAGTATGCACATCATATATGATGCATGAATGCTTTTGTTCAATTTTTCCCCTGGCAACAAGATTCTAAGTCAGGTCAAGTACTACAATAACACAGGCAGCAACGTCGACAAATGGTATCATAAATGGATGATAAATAACGGTACCATAGAAATGGATGCTATTCTGACCATGTCGACCCCATGTTACTAAGGAAACCCACGAGACCGGACTCACTCACCAAGTTGTTTGCGAGCTCCCAATACAAACCCCTTCCTAGCATCTACTGAAATACAATCGGTGACTTCTCGGTGGAGTACCCCAAAATACGGTCGAGACCCATTGATTTGCCCGACACCTACACCTCTGTCGGAAGGGTCATAGTACTGGGTATGTTACATCCTAACCAGCAAACAACTATTGAACACATATGTATATATATATAATCTCACCCGTGCGGGTGTAGCCTAGATATCAAGTCTATAGTGCCTTAACCGGAGGCCAACTATCCTCTCGTCTCTCCAGCTTACACCCATACCGAGTATCAATACGGCGGGTGTGAAACCGAAATAACAGTCGGCCGGTCACCACCCAAATCAAATCCATCAATCAATCATTATAAAGAATTTCACATGTACAGTATCCTACACTATCCACATCTCATTCTCATAGATAGTATTAAGCATAACTGATTATGTTTCATCATGTTTAATATCCAATACTATTAATAGTCAAGATAAAGTTGAATCAATATGTATAACACTCATACAAATCAGCATGCACAACTAGCTTGATGCCTATGAGAAACACGCCGTAAAATAGTTCAAACGTTCGATCCACTCACAAATGTCCACACATAGGTAATAATGGCTCTCGTGCAATGTACATTTCTTCCACACACGTGAGTAAGCCTAACAAGTCAATACACAAGTGCTCAATAGTTAAGAAGAGGTCTGGTTGAAGTCTCGAAGCTAAAACTCCAAAACAACAACAATTTGCACTAGGCGGACGATGCTCTGTGGCTTAGGCGGATCATGCCATCGTCCGCCAATGCCCGATAATGCAGGAATTATCTTGGATTGTCTCTAAACCTTAGTTAATGACCTTGGGATCGGTTGGGACCTATGGGGTAAGGTATTAGGCCTCTAAGTGAGTCATTAAACATGTACATTGGATCCTAATCAGGTCCCAAGGCATGGATTGTGTGCTCAATGCTCAAAACCCCAAAATGAAGGTTTATAAAAGGGGGTTTCATGGTATCTCAGCCAAAGGTAGGGGAATGGGGTGGTCAAGGGTTCCAAATGGTGTTCTATGCATCCAATTAGGTGAATAAACTAATTGGAAATAGAAGCCCTATGATTTAGTAGGAGATTGGATGGATTCTAACATCAAGAATCCTCAAATTGGAGGTTCTTCAAGAGGGTTTCATGGCAATTAAGCCATGGGGCTGAGGATGGGTGATTCTAGGTCAATAGTTGCCTTTAACATCAAATACAAAGGATAAAACATTTAGAGCAAGAAGCCCCATAATTTGGGATCTAATTAAGTAATTCCCAAAAGATGTCTAGTAAGAAACAATGGAATCAAAGGGAGGAAGGGGCTACTTACAATAGAGATCAATGGAAGTGGCTGAAGGAGGTGTTCTTGAGCTTGGAGAGGCTCAATCTTCTTCTCCTCCACGAGCTCCTAGGTTGGAATGGGTTCCAATGGTGCTGGCAAGAAGGTGGAGCTCATAAATGGTGTAAAGATGGATTTGGGACAGCAAGGAAGTGATCTCCTTCCTTCTTCTTCCTCCTTCTCTCATTCCTTCTTGCTTCCCACATTCTCTCTCTCTTCTCTCAGGTGTTGGAGATGGGAGAAATGAGAGGGGGCTGAGGTTTCCACCTATTTTGATAAGGATTCAAAGGTGTGTTTGGTTGGGGGTTGATTTGGGGCTTGAAATGGGTTTCAAAACACAATAGAATCCAAATAGGTCTTAGGTTAGTGTTCTTAGGGTTTGGTTAGGCTCTATGGGCCACAAATGGTCTAAAATAACCAAGGTTTAAGCCCTGGGTCAAGGCAATATGAAACTAAACCGAAATAACATCATTTTTACAGCAGGCTTATGATGCAATGGCTGATTGTGTGCATCGTTCGCCAGTTTCCCAGGCATGAGCTACCGGGGCAAAATACAACAGACCCCCGCCCACTATTTTGGCCATAACTCGGTTGATACATAATGAAATGATACGATTCAAAATTTTTTGTAAACTAGACTTAAAGGGATACATTTTTCATGAAGAAACCATTGATCAAATCAGAAAGGAAGGTTCTCGAAATTGGATTCAAAGATGGTTGTAGTGCATTGACAGCAGACCCGAATTTGAATTGACTCTGATGATCTGGCCTACTTCAAGGGTATTTAGGTAGGGGTTGAGAGGGGTTTTAATAGGGCTGTTTACAATTATTAGAATCTTTCAAACATACTAAATTAGGCAAACACCACCGCTCGGATTTGGGCACGGGTGTAACACAAATTACGGTCCAGGGAAGGTATTAGGCACCCCAGTTCGCCTAGACTTACTCGTCTTTCTATTGCTAGGCATAGGTAATGGTATAACATGCTTTGGGGGCCATGTAAAATGAAAGAAGACTGTAAAAGAAAATAAAATTTAAAGGAAAGGTGGAGAAACACATACCCGTGGGTCTGGCTGCAAGGCGAGGGTCAGTATACGAAACTGTAAAATAAAGGACTCAAATCCTAGATAACCTAAGCATGATTGACTCTAATCTAAGCATAGTGATGTGATAAATGCAAGAGAACGCATGTGTGTGATGTAACGTATAAATTATGCAAGATATGGGAGACCGATATGTGGTATGTGAAGTTTAACTATATGAAGACATCTTAGACTATAGGGGATGGGGTTCATGAGAAGATGCATGCATGCAAAGAGAATATTACGACATAAGGAGGGAGATAAACGATCAAAAGGAAGAAAAAAAAAAGATTTGATTGCCATCAAGAAAGATGGTATCACACTCCCCTTGGAGATACAAAACGTAAATTAAGCGAAAATAATATGTATTAAACAAAACTAAGAAGCGAAGAAGAACCTACCTAGTTAGATGGAAATCAAAATATGAAGATAATAAGTCATATAAGGGAAATTATTAATGTAACAAGGGTTTGTTATTTATCCAAACATAACAAGACATCAACTGCCCTCTTGAGACTACAGTTAGGGACATAAAAGAAAATAACTTTGCAAGGATAATTGAGTAAAATCACATGCACTAGTGAAAATATTAAAAAATTAATAAAAATTCAGAACTTTTAAATAGATTTTTTAACAAAGGGTTAAAACATAATTCAACACAACCCATCTTCCCAAAATCATCTATCCAACATCTCTCGTCCCCAACCATGAAACAACCCAACCTCTTCAAGTGACCGGTGAATCTAGAAAGAATGATACGACAGCATTCTAGGTCATTGGCCAGCAAAACATCTCTTTCCTTGTTAATTGAAACTTGGAGACTTAGGCATTGATCGAGCAGAAAGAGACTGAGAGATACGGAGAAGCAAAGGAACCAAATGAGATTTTTGTTGTCACTGTTTCAGTCCACGAGCCATCAATGGTCGCTGCTCGCAGGTAATCTCCGCCTATTTTCCCTTCCCTTCTCTTCTTTACCACCAGTTCTCGATTTTCCTTTTTCCCTCTGTATTTTTTTTTTAAATTTAATCTCAAACTCCATAAATTTGCTTTTTTTTTTTCTTCTGATCTAACTTTTCTTTGTGATTGTTCATTTCTATTATGCAAACAAGAGGGCTTTTCTTTAGTTAGATGTATGGTTATTTGATGGGTGTGCTAAATATTTGAATGGATGACGTCAATTGACAATCTCCAAGCTTCTCGACTGAGAATGTCAAAAAATTGAGACTTGCTTTAATCCTAAATAATTAGACGGATTTGCTTCTTTTTTTTTCTCTTTCTGTTTAAGCATCTGATGAGACTGTATAGTTTTTTTTTTTTTTTTTTTTTTTGGTGAGGAAAGAGAGTATAGTTTCTCCATATTAATGTAGTTCTTTTTCTTTTTTTTTTGGTGAATTATTAATGTAGTTCTTCCGTTAGTTCAATTCATTGATTTTTGTATGTTTCTGTTCCTAGTGTTTGATTCGTAGTTCTAAATTGTTTATATACAGCAGAGTTGTAGAGTATGAGGTTCATTTGAGGAAAAAAGAATTTGACTTATTGCTCTCTGCTCAATTGAATGTTTTCTTTGGCTGTCCTACTTTTGGAGGCCAATAAATTAGGTTGGGTGCCATGGATTTTATTTATTTTCTTTTTTGATCATTTAATGATTAATGATGTCCCACTTGATACATGCTTGTCTCTTGTGTTTTTTTTTTTTTTTTTTTTTTTTTTTTGGTAAACTGTCTCTTGTGTTTCTAGTTTCTATGAAATTATTTGTTTCGGCAACCTATAGAATCTGGGTATTTAATCTCTGGATTTCTCTTTGGGTTAGGGGTTTGGGTTATTATTGCTCATTTGTTAAGTTCCAATTTTGTTTGACTTGTCAGAGCAATGGGTTCATAGAGGATGATGTCGTTAAAAATCGATCATGCATTTCATTATCATTTTGTTGATACTTAGTTTCCTTCATATTTGATCACTATCAATAAATGATTGGATGGCGGGGTAACCTTGAGGCTGAGTTAGGTGGAGATGTTGATTGAGATCTAACTTGTTTTTTTGAAGGTGAGTCCTTAGCTCAAAATCGCAGATCACCTAGAAATTATCCAGGGTATGATGGTTCAAATTCATCAGGATTCATACTGCTGAACAGATATGATATTACTAGCTATGGCTATCTAACATACAATGTTGAAATGTCTTTATCTTTATTATTATTATTATTATTTGATGAAAAAATTCTTTTTGTTGTTGGTGTCGATTACTGTCAAAGACTGATGCTATTGACAAGCATAAGGCTGCTCATCTTATTCACTGTGCTGCCAGCACAGTGAAGAACTTCTTCCCCTTGAGCTCATTTTCCAATAGTCCAATTGTTTTGGAAAAAAATAAAAATAAGAAACCATGTTATTAAGTTATCATTGGCTCTATTTTTTGGATTGGAGAAGTTGATGGAGTTGGCTCAGCACAGTGGTATCCATACTGCTGTTAGTTTATATTCTTTCTACTATTGTGCTTATCCAGTTTTCTCCACCTTATATACTGTTGGGTAATAGTATTACAATTCCTTACAAACAATTGAAAGAACATAAACTGTAATACAATAGTTTAAGCAGTAGAAACTGGGCTATAGTTATTTTGACCTTTGGCTGAAATGAGAAGCCCAAAACATGAACTTGATGTTGAGTCACACCCGCAACAACTTGAGCAAGCTTGAGGTTGAGTCACACTTGTGGTGCTGCCTTTAAGATAATTGATGCCTCTTACTGCCAAGGATTGTTCTGCACCACTACCCCAAGATAAAACAACCTCCAACTAAAAGATAAAGCAGTTCTTCTAGTCCCTTGAAGGAGCCAAGAGCTTCAGCACAGCAAACCTCTAACACACTTAGAAGAAAAGAGGGAAAGAGAAATAAGATTTTTTGTGACTGCAAAGTATGGACATGGATATGTATCAAGATATGTATTTTGCAATGCATTTGGTTGGGTTTATATAGGCCCAAAACTAATCCTTGCACACCCTTGGAATTCCCAAGAATAACCACCCACTTATGACCAATTTAATTGGAGAATGAAATTTATGGACATGAATTAGAAATCAATTCCTAATTCATAGCCATTCTCCCACTATGGATCATGAAAGGCCTTAAAATCAATTCATTCCCCACTAAAGACCATAAAAGGCCTTAAAACCCCATAAAGGATCATTCTCCACTAAAGACCATAAAAGGTATTAAAACCCCATAAAGGAAAAGACATGCCTATGGCCATGAATTGATAAATTAATCTCACTCAATATCCTTGACCCACCTTCCCACTCATGATAGTGACCATAAATAGACTTTAGGGTACCCATAGGATGTTACAACCTTTGGAATTACTTCCTTGATCACATGGGTCCCACACCATAACAAAGCAATCAAAACCTTTTGAAACTTTTAAAAAATAAAATAAAATATATATTAAATATATTTTAAATCTAATAATCCCCTACAAGTTTTAAAATGACACGAAAGACACATGCTGTGACTGAATTAGACACTATAGGACACATCATTCTAGGTGTCTTTCGGACTTGAACCTACACTAGGTCTAATGGACCGCGCTACAGAGTAGAGGTGGAGTCAAACTCCTTGAATCTTTTTTCATTGGTGTAGCTGATCGTTCCATCAACTATATCCCATAGGTCGACTCTTGAACTACCTGTCATTTAATCACTTTGGACTTTTGAACCGGCCATGTCCCTTATCTTGAACTCGTAAATATTTTAGAGAACTCGCCTATAAGTTCTCATCGGCGGCGACCACACCCCCTACATTCACTTAGGTTAGTCCATGGTGTGCACCACAACTGACACACCCCCACATTTCCTGGGATTAGACTAATTAAGAGCTTTATCGTTCAACCTCTTTCTTTGTGGTAGTACTACTTTCACCATCTACAGCTTGGAATGAATATTTATACAAATAGTAGTACAGAACCGATCAACTGGTGACTTCGTTTGTACCCCTTGAACCTAATTCAGGCATTTAGCCTCTTCACATAGGTAGGGTGTCCATCACATGACCTATGGATTAGGCATTAACCACATTCCTGTAGATGCACTACACAAGTTCTTGACAGACATAGGCTTTGTGAACATGTCAGCTTGGTTACTTTCTGACTTCACATAATCGATAGCTATCATTCCTTCATCTATGTACTGTCTCACAAGGTTGTGTCTGAGACGTATGTGCCTCCTTTTACCAGTGTATATCCGATTCTTGGCTAAATGTATAGCCACTCGGTTATCACAATGTAGTGACACCGATGGCGCCGGTTTTTGCCACAATGGAATATCCGCCATTAAGTTTCTAAGCCATTCAGCTTCCGTTCATGCCTTTTCCAAGGCTATGAACTCAGCTTCCATGGTAGAGCCCGTTCCACAAGATTGCTTTGTGGATTTTCATGATATTGCACCGCCTGCTAGTGTAAATACATACCCACTAGTAACTACGGACTCACTTGTATCCAAGATCCAATTTGCATCACAATACCCTTCCAAAACCGCTGGTTTACCACTATAGTGTAAACTATAGTTTATAGTGTCTTTTAGGTACCTTAGTAACCTATCAACCGCGCTTCAATGTTCCTTACTTGGATTATGAGTATGTTGACTCAACTTTCCTACCGCAAGGGTAATATCTGGACGCATACAATTCATTAGTTATGTGACCGAACCAATAATTTGAGGATATCTTTTTTGATTCACTGATTCATCTAGGTTCCTTTTCAAATGACACCCCATATCAAAAGGTGTTTTAACCGCTAAAACTTCATGGTACCCATACTTTTTAAGTATGTTTTCTACATAACGGGCTTGGGATAATGAAAGATGATTTTCTTGCTTGGTGATTTTGATCCCAAGGATCACATCAGCCTCTCCTAAGTCTTTTGTGTCAAAACTAGACATCAAAAGTTTCTTAGCTTGATTCACCATTTCCAAATTTGTTCTCATTATAAGCATATCATCTATATATAGTAGTATGAATACGCCCCTACCACCATAGAACCTGCTATATAACAATCTTTCAGCATCGTTTACAATGAAACCATTTGAAATTAGAACCTTATCCAATTTTTCATGCCATTGCTTCAGTGCCTGCTTCAATCCATATAAGAATTTCTGAAGTTTGCAAACCTTTCGCTCTTGGCCAATTACAACACAACCTTCTGGTTGCTTTATGTAAATTTCTTCATCTAAGTCCCCATTAAGAAATGTCATTTTGACATCCATTTGATGGATGACCAGGTTATGTATTGACGTCATTGCCAATATAACCATTATCGTGATAATTCTAGATACCGGGGTAAATGTGTCAAAGTAATTAATATTAGGCTTTTGCCTAGAACCTTTGACAACAAGTCTGGCCTTGAAACGATCAACTGACTCAACACTTTTTAATTTCTTTCGAAATATCCACTTGGTTTCCAAAGTTTTGGACCCGAATGGTAAATCCACCAATTCTCAAGTGTTATTCGCCAAGATTGAATCTAGTTCACTCTTAATTGCCTCTTTCCAAAAGACGGCGTCCAGTGATGTAATAGCCTCTTTGTATGTAAGAGGATCCTTGTCTACTAAATAGACAGGCCACTCATCATCTATATATTTGGGTCTTTTGAGTCGCTTGCTCATCCTAGGCCGACTTTCATCATCATTACTCAATTCTTAATTAGTAACCCTTTCATTTGACTCCATTTCCCCATTAGTCAATTGACTATCCATACTTGTAGGTAAGTTGGACTTAAAGGGAAATACATTTTTAAAAAACTCAACGTCTCTTGATTCTATGATGCTATATGGCTCAATAACATCATCCATGGTTTTAATCACCATGAACCGGTATGCCATACTATTTGTAGCATAACCCAAAAACACACAATCATATATTTTTTGTCCCAATTTTCTTTTCTTGAAATTCGGTAACAGCACCTTAGCCAAACAACCCCAATCCCGTAGATGTTTTAGACTTGATTTTCTACCAAACCATTTCTCAAATAGAACCATACCAGTCTTGTTATGTGGAATTCTATTTAATAGATAACATGCCGATAGCATAGCTTCCCCCCACATATCAAGTGATACACCTGAACTCTATGTTATAGAGTTCATCATCTCTTTAAGAGACCTATTTTTCCTTTCGGCAACCCCATTTGATTCCGGTTGGTATGGAGCGGTTGTTTCATGGATAATTCTATTTTTTTCACAAAACTTATCAAGGTTAAAATACTCAGTCCCTCTATCAGTTCTAAGTCTTTTAACCTTCTTGCCAAGTTGATTTTCAACTTTCATTTTGTAAGAAATAAACGTTTTTCCGGCTTCATCCTTTGATTTGAGTAAATACATTATGGTATATCTAGAGTGGTCATTTATGAAAGTTATGACATAGTTGTTTCCTCCCCTAGACTCATATGATTTATAGTCACTTAAGTCACTATGGATTAATTCCAAGAGATCACTCTTCCTATCCATAATCTTGTGAGACTTTTTGGTTAACTTAATTTGCCTCTACACAAGTTATACACTTGTTCACGGGGAGGTTCCACCTTATCGGTGATCATACCTAACTTGCATAGTTTGGTGATATATTTCACACTACTATAACCCAACCTACCATGCCACAAATCAAAAAAGTTAGAAGAGACAACCATGTAAGCGGATGAAGTACTAGTTTTCTCAATTACAATATTTTCAACACTTAGTACAAACAACCCCTTACTAAGGTATCCCTTCCCCACAAAAACATTGTTTTTAGTGATAACCGCCTTATCACTTTCAAAAGCTAATTTTATTCCTACTTTATTAAGCAAAGGAACTGAAATTAAATTACGCTTAATGTCCAACACATGGAGAACATTGGTGAGAACCAAATTCTTCCCCGAAGTGAGCTTCAAAGTCACTTTTCCTTTTCCCATAACAAGAGCACTTTGGGAATTTTCCATAAATACCTTTTCATTCTCTATACTCTTGGAATAGGAAGAGAACATCATTGGATCACCACAAATATGCCTTGTAGCACCGATATCCAATACCCAATCCTTTGGTTTTTCAACCAAATTTACTTTCGTGACCATAGCTATAAAGACGTTGTCTTCAACTAGGTTCACCTTTTCAGTAATTTTCTTCTTGAACCGACAATCTTTCTTGAAGTGCCCTAACTTACCACACACAAAACAAGTAAGTTTCTTCTTCGTGAAAGAAGGCCCATCATTGTCTTGACGATTCTTCCTTTTCTTGCTTTGTCTGTTGGTTTCTACCAAGTTCGCTTTTAGGCGTCTTTCCCCAAGGTCTTTTTCACCCTTGTCCTTGTGCCAGCTCTTCTCTTCAATTTTGATCTTTACAATCAATTGGTCTAGAGTCAGCTCCATCTTCTTGTGTTTCATAGACGCTTTAAAGGCATTCCAAGAAGATGAAAGTTTTTCAATCAAGGCACCGATCACAAATTCTTCTGGTAGAACCATCTTTTCTTTTGCTAGCTTTTCAACCAAAATTTGAAATTGATCAATTTTGTTTGAGACGATGTCACTATCTTTCATAGCAAAGTTTAAAAAGTTAGCCACCAAGTACTTCCTTGAACCAGCATCCTCAAGAGAGTACTTTTTTACCAACGCATTCCAAATCGAACACTCATACTCCAAAGAACTATACACATGGTATAGGTCATTTGATAATGCGTTCAAGATCCGATTCTTGCACCAGTAATCCGCTTGAATCTAAGCCACCCTTTTGCCCTCCTTTTCAGGATCATTGCTTTTTTCCGGCATGCGTACAGTCAAGGCAAACACCACTCCAATTTGGGCTAAAGCAAACAACATCATTTGCCTCCATCGTTTGAAGTTTTAACCTCCAAACTGTTCGATCTTGTCAAATTCAGAGACAATCCTCATCTTACCCAAATCCGGAATAAGCTTTGTCACCGACGGGATAACATTGGTGGGAATTGAGTCATCGGTAGGGAAAAGAGGAATCTCCTTACCACTGTGGTTAACAGGAACTCCGCTTCCTTGGTTGTTGATTGCTCCTTCAATACTGTTGTTTGAAGGATTTCTTTCGTTGGTAGCTCTATCAATGGTGTTGTTTTTCGAAACATCACCCTTGTTGCTTACAACTCCAAGATCAGCCATGAGATCTTATAACAATCAATTACCTTAAACTTGTTGGGTAATAGTATTACAATTCCTTACAAACAATTGAAAGAACATAAACTGTAATACAATAGCTTAAGCAGTAGAAACTGGGCTATAGTTATTTTGACCTTTGGCTGAAATGAGAAGACCAAAACACGAATTTGATGTTGAGTCACACCCGCAACAACTTGAGCAAGCTTGAGGTTGAGTCACACTTGTGGTGTTGCCTTTAAGGTAATTGATGCCTCCTACTGCCAAGGATTGTTCTGCACCACTACCCCAAGATAAAACAACCTCCAACTAGAAGATAAAGCAGTTCTTCTAGTCCCTTGAAGAAGCCAAGAGTTTCAGCACAGCAAACCCCTAACACACTTAGAAGAAAAGAGGGAAAGAGAAATAAGATTTTTTGTGACTGCAAAGTATGGGCATGGATATGTATCAAGATATGTATTTTATAATGCATTTGATTGGGTTTATATAGGCCCAAAACCAATCCTTGCACACCCTTGGAATTCCCAAGAATTACCACCCACTTATGACCAATTTAATTGGAGAATGAAATTTATGGACATGAATTAGAAATCAATTCCTAATTCATGGCCATTCTCCCACTATGGATCATGAAAGGCATTAAAATCCATTCATTTCCCACTAAAGACCATAAAAGGTCTTAAAACTCCATAAAGGGCCATTGTCCACTAAAGACCATAAAAAGCCTTAAAACCCCATAAAGGGAAAGACATGCATATGGCCATGAATTGAGAAATTAATCTCATTCAATATCCTTGACCCACCTTCCCACTCATGATAGTGACCATGAATAGGCTTTAGGGTATCCATAGGATGTTACAACCTTTGGAATTACTTCCTTGATCACATAGGTCCCACACCATAACAAAGCAATCAAAATCTTTTGAAACTTTTAAAAAATAAAATAAAATATATATTAATATATTTTAAATCTAACATATACTTCTATGAAACACCAACATCAGTTTTCTAAGCTAATTAGAAACAAGTATTTAAATGAAGCATATTCCCATTTGTAGATCTATTTTTAACTTATCCCTCTTTCAATTTCATAAGGACTACACGTTTGAGATAAGGAATACAATCAATTTCTTATGAGGTTTTGTAATCCTTTATACAGAACACAAGTTCCCTTCTTGGGCAGATTTTGAATTAATGATGCCAAATTGAAGATATTCAACAAAGCACTTTTGAGCCTTGCTCCACAAAAGACAACCCTTTATACTATTCTTGATTTCTTAGAAGAAAAAATAGTATCTCTTTCTGAATGTATTTGTATTTTATTAGAACAGCAACCCCAACCTTCTCAAAGTAATCTGAACAGCTTAAGTATTTGCATTGGGATCTGCTTGATTTCTAGTTCTGTCTACTGAACCCCAAGGCCCCAACTCTCAATAAAAAGTTCTTTTAATTCCACTGAAAGAACTTCAAAGGAAATAAGATCAATCTGCACTGGAATTCCCCACCTGATTGGAGATGCCAACCTGTTTCTCATCTGAGCTAGTTCTGACACTATTAGGCTTGGCTGGTGTTGGACCAACATCTTTTTCTGAATCTGTTTCTGGGTTTTGGTTTGCCATACCTTATACAAGGATTGGATTTGGCCATGATTCTAGCCATAAAAGATCAGATCCAACTGACCCTGGTCATGCCTAATTGAACCAATCAACCCCAGTAAACACAATTCCTCATCTTTTCTTTTTTTGTCTTTAACCCAAAAAACACAACCACAACCCCACCAAGTCAGCAAATTGTAACAAGCCAGCACCAACACTTGTTGTAAAAGAGTGATGATAAAACAAAAGAATCACACTTGAAAGCAGCAGCTCTAGTCGGCAATTTTTTTGGGATTTTTTAAATTTTTTTTTTTGAAGTTTTTTCATTAGCAGAAACAGTTCCATGCAAGGCACTTGAGATTAGAGAAGCTAACAAATCATTCCCATGTTATAAATATATTAAACATTTACAATTCATAAGGAGACAAAGGTCGGCTCCTAGGAATCAAGCCTTTCTGATCTTATATTGACCTCTTCTGTAACAATGGTGGTGCAGTTCTAGTTGAGGCATTCACACAGGTGAAGATCTCAGAGCTTGGAGATCTTCCACAGTACAATGAGTTTTATGAAAATCTGGTTTTCAAGGCTGTTTTCAATGGCAGAGATATTCAAGAAGCAATGCAACAGGTTGAGATGCTCAAATTAGAAAATGATAAGATTGAACTTTACGCATCCACATATCGAAACCTAGCTAGTAAGCTGGTATCTGATCTAAAGAGCCTCTTAGATGGTTACAACAGTCTTGAACAGGCCAACTTCCACATGGAATCAGAAATAATGCATAGTGTTAATCACATCTGTTGGTTTGATGTTGATCATCATCATTACCAAAAGGATTTTACAGCCTTTGTCCTTGTAGATGGGATGCACACAAGAATAAAATAAACTTAAGAGATAATAAAAATTTAGCTGCATGTAATCTATCTTTACCTCTGTATCAAAGATATGTCAATACAATTATATAACAACAAAATGAATACACACCTTGTTTCCAAGGTATCCCAATATTCCACAGCCAACGCAGGAGAGTCTCAAGTGTCCAATGTGCTGAACAAGTTCCTTCCTTGCCCAAACAGTGACAAAAATTCCCACCATCTGCTTGCTGGCTATAATATTCATTTGGTTAGTGGTGATCTCTGCCATTAGGAAACTATTTGAACCATCTTCGTTTTCTGAGGAAGAGTCATCTTCACCAATATAAACTCCTTGGCATCTAAAATAGGAGCCCTTACTATACTTTCTTTCGAACTCAGAAGGGCAATTGCAACTCTTGAGGCCTCTTCCCTCCTGTACCTTTAAGATTCTACTGACCTTTTTAAGAGAAGGCTTCTCGAAGAATAGTAGACCACCATTGGGCTTCAAAACTTTGGATATGGATTTTTTTCCAGAAGCTTGAGAAGGAAAGGGACAGTAGTCTAGGGGGGGGCTTGGACTGTCGGAGGTGTTGACATCTGAAGTTTTGTTCAGGGCCTGGTTGATGAGAGCTAGCCATTTTGCTTCTGGCTCATTGTCTTCTATCACTAACACATTTCCGGCATTCAAGGGAACTATTTCCTGAAAACTGAATTCCAAAGAAGAACAATAAAACAAGAGTTAATTGAGAGAAGAATATAAGTTCATAATTCTTTTGTATGAGTAAACCAAGCTTGACAAGAATCCCTGGTTAGCCAAATTCAATTACACCTGTGTATCAATAAAATTATTAAAAGTAGTTTGAAAAGTCAATTCTTTTTTGAAGAACTTAACAAGGGGAAGAGAGAGCCATATTCATGTAGGGTTACACCAGTTTCGATGGCAAAAGCATACATCCTCCACTGATTGGATATCTTCTCCCCCCCCCCCCCCCCACCTCTTTCCCTTCTCTCCTTCTCCCTCATCCTCTATTTTTCCTTTATCTTACCAGTCTTCATGACAGTAACAATAATCCAAAACATAGTCTAAAGGCACCAGGGCAATTTACCTAATAGTGAGAAAATTGTGTTTGGCAAAAGAAGGCTTAAAGATGTTTCTAGTGTTTCCATGCTGATGTGCAGGATATACCATATCAGCTCACTTGCAAACCTTTCTAAGTCACCTCTTACATAGACAAAGAAAGAGGACTTGAAAGACAGGGGCCCCTAGTGTGGCTTGGGAATTCAATGTAGCTTATGAGATAATGTTAAGTACTGATGGGGAAGAATCTATAATCCCCACTTGACCTTCCATAAGCAATACATGCATGAACAAGAACCCACATTGTATATTGCATCAAATCAAATCAAACCCCCATTGGAAGTTCTTTATAGTTCTCCGCTAGAACAAAACAAAGGAAGAACAGAGAGAAAAAGACAAGACAAGAAAGAACACTAAACAAAGAGAATCAGCAAGCTCAAACACTAAACAAATAGAATCAACAAAAGATGGGTTGTTTAGGATTTCTATGGCAATAGACTATGGATCAATTTAAGGGGACATGTAAACTTGGGCAAGGATGCTATGATTGTTTGTTTGGGTTGGAGCAAGAGATGCCTTAGTTGGCTGATTTGTTCCAACACTAGCAGGTTACAAAAAAAATGAAAAAGAAGAGAAGTAAAGAACACTTACCAATCCAACTAGGATAGGAAAAATCTACCTTCACACAGGCTGTCATATTTGAAGCAAACCCAGCCAATTTGTACTAGTGTTGGGCTGTAGTACATGACTGTGTTGATGCCCACAAATTGCTAAGCTACTTGACATCCAATACCAGCAAGTTCATGAGATGGATATATTTTCCTCAAAATATCCACTGCTTCCTGTTTCCTACCCTGTTCAACAAATCTAAGAAAGGAAACGAAAAACATTTACAGTAAGAAACATATTGGTTTGGGGTAAGTAAGAATAAAACTCACCATTCAAGTAAGGAAACTGGATCCCACATGACTTGTAAGGTTGCAGAACATCGATATTTTTTTTCTTTTTATGAGTAAAATAGAGCCAATGGATTGGTGTGTCAACTTATACCATAGATAATATTTTTAGGTAGAGCTTATTTAAGTTAATAAGATCTAGGTAACTAAAATCTGATTGAAGGCCATCACCCATGCTTTAAAAAAAAAAAGAACAGCTATTACAAGGCCATCACCCATGCTTTACCAAAAAGCATTATGAAGTGAAACTGTAACTAGTGTAAGCTGCAATCTGAATTAGCATGCATAAAATAATTGCCTTTGCTTACATGTATTCACCACATCATTACGCTTAGCCTAGAGTTGATCATGTTTAGGTTATTTAGGCCCTCGAGTCCCTTCATTTTACATCCCTGTATACTAACCTTTGCCTTGCAGCTGAACTTCCAGGTATGTGCTCCCTTCACTCTCCTTGTACTTTACTTTCTTGCACTTTTACCTGCATTTCATCAAAGCATGTCATTCGTTTCATAATGCCTAGTAATAGAAGACCGGCAAGTCCGGGCGGATTGGGGTGCCTAATACCTTCCCCGAACCGTAACTTGACCCGTACCCAGACCAACGAACCATTTGTCCCCAAAAGGGCGTTTCATGAGAGTCATTACATTTACATCATGGGTCCTAGACCCTCCTCTAGGTGGCGACTCCAACATACATCTCACCTCTCTCTTTCTCTCTTCTCCCCCCAAAGAGAGATGAGGTAGATGATGCGTGGCAATCCCCCGCCATGCGGTCATGGTCCTCACAATTAGGTCAATTGATAGAGATATTGATAACATTAGGATAATTTTGTCAAATTTGTAAAACTTGGTTTGCCTTCTTCAAATATAGGAAGCATACTATGATCAAGTAGGGCATACTACAATCATTTAAGGCATATTAATGATATTTCTATCCTGAAATAGGATGATTTGATCAAAGTCGGAATATTTAACATGATAGGTCTCACATATTTTTTTCCGTCAACCTCGCGATATGTTGGTCAATTTTGATAAAACTAAAGAAAATTTTTTACCAAGATTAGCAAATATTTCGGATTTGAACAAATTTCCCTATTCATAATAGAAATATCACTAATATGCCCTAAATGACCATAGTATCCCATTTTTTTATAATATAAGCCAAGATATAACAAAATAATCTTAATTTCATCAAAATCACTATCATTTGACCTAATTTTCACAAGTTTAACCAAGATATACAATTCTATGTTTTCATGTACTATGACCGACAGATAACCAACCGTTTATAGCACAATTCATCAATTAGCTTGTTTAAATCCCGATTATCCCCATTACTTTAAGCCCGATTTTAGAGCGAAAACCGACCAAACTGATCAAATAGAAATGTGTCCATGTTGTAGTCTAAATTAAGGGTGTTAAATGATCTAATTTTGGTTAAACCGTTTAATTAAACGGCCTCAATGTTGAAGTCATAATCGAACCATTTACATCATTCCATGTTGTGTGATTCGTTCAATTTTTATTATAGACCTTAACTAACATGGTTTATGGAGGTAGATGAGTCTTTAGCAGAGCACCTGGGTTTGTTCCTAGGAGATGATGGTTTGAACCCATTGGGACTCGTACAACCTCTCCATTTGGAATTTAAGAGTTTGGTAGTTTCTTCTTTTGGATAATATTTGACAGTTCATTTATTTCTGGAGAGTGAGCACTTAGTTTCCATTTCAATGTGTATGATAGATTGGTTTTACTGTGTTTTTTCATTGATTTATTTCATCTAGTGTTAGCCCTGTTATTTGTACATAAGTCGAAAGAGATTGACCAGAAAGATTGAAACTTAGGGGGGGGTATTTTTCATCTTGAATTGATTCAATCTAGTATGTTTTTTAGTTTCTTGGCCTTTCATTATCTGAACTAGTTGCTTCCTTGTATGATCAGTCGTGTTAATTTTATTGAGGGGAGTAATTACATTATGCTGCAGCATTTTGTGTTTAAAATCCTTCCCCTACTACTGCTACTGCAGCCCCAATTGGCCCCTCGTCCTAGTACTACTGCTACTGCAGCCCCATTGGAGTGGCTGCAGCATTTTGTGTTTGAAGTCCTTCCCCTCTTCTTAGAATGCTCATTAAATGTATAACTCCAAGTTATATTCAGTTAGCAATATTAATCTTTTAGTTATATTACTTCTAACTTAGTAAAAGAAAAAATAAATCTCTCCTCCCTCCCTCCTCTCCCCCACTTTTGACTTTTCCATGTTCTATTGGCAATGTGAATTAGCTATTGCCTTACAGTTACTTGAATAGCAATCAGAGATCTTCCTCACTATAAATGGATTTAAGTCAGCAAGATGGGATCATATTTATTTCAACTTGTATATAAATAAAAAAACTACTACAAACAGGAGAAGCAAAACCTGAACTGAACTATTGATTTTGTGTTATAGCACCAAGGCTTGAACCTTAACTCATAAGTGAACCAAACTCCAGGTACTTGTAAGTAAAAAATACATGAGAGTCTTGATGGACTCGAACCATCATCTCCTGGGTACAACCCAAGCACTCTTCCTTTTTGAGCTAAAGACTCACCTACCTCCATAAACCATGCTCTCCTGTGTTTCACCATTCTCTCTCTCTCTCTCTCTCTCTCTCTCTCTCTCTCTCTCACACACACACACACACACACACACACACACACACACACATACATACATAGCTACAGCAACCCTGCAACAACCCTTTAAAACCTGGAGCTAACCCCAACGACCCCATTGAGATGCTAGTAGTATGACAACAAAAGAAAGTCCTTCAGCATAAGCATAAGGTTGATTGGTGCTGCCAGTGCTATTGAAGACCAGGCAGGACTTAGCTTCCTAAGGCCTTCTAAAGATAAGATGAGCATTAGTAGTACGAAATCAAGGAGCCACTACCCAAATCCATCTATGCCAATCAAATCAGATCAAGAACATGGTTGCAGTGATCAGATCAATAGCATGTGAGAGCCATTCCATTTATGCAGCAAACAATCTAGTAGTTTTATCATGTTTTTAGATCACCTTCTTTCCTTGTAAACTGTTCTTAATATTGTCTCTCACATTTACTATCCTTTTAAGGTCCAAGAAAACACTTTTTTATCCTAATTTATTGAGTTAAAATAATGTAAGTTGTCACTCCTTAGAAATCCCTCTTTGTACAGGTAAATAAGCATGGAAAATCAGCAGCCACTCATCCCTTTTCTGAGAATTTTCTGCCAAGCTCACTACTGAGCACTTTGTATTGAGTAGGCAAAACACTTCAATTTGGGATAGCCCTTTGTGTTGTGTGAAAGAAATACATTTCAACTTGGGATAGGGACAAAACAATGAATGTCATGAATTAAGGAACCATAAATTTCTAAAGCAAAGCATTTCTGAGTGGGAATGAGGGATGAGGATCATGTTTAGACAAATAAAATAGATGTTAAATCTATCACATAGAAAGGTTCTAAAAGGAGATCACAGAAACAGAAACCTACAACGGGGATCGGGTCATGCATCATGATTAAAAAAAAAAGAAGATGGAAATACAGAGAGATATGAGTTATGGATTAAACTAACAGCAGATAAAAAAGAAGGGAGGTGGATCTTCAATGAACTAACAAGAGGGGAGGTTTACCTTCTTCGTCGCAGGGTATACAAAAATCCAACGATTAGAGAGAGACAAGCTTCAAAATGTTAAGATAAACAGGATACCTGTTAAACGAATGGAGTTGCAGAGAGAACTTGAAAAATGGAGTTGAGCTTCAGCTGTGAGAGAAGTTTTTGTGAGTCAGAGGAGCCATTGAGAGTCTCAGTGTGGATCTTCTCGGAGCAAATGAGAACAGCAGCAGATCAACGGATCCGACTCTGGATGCCGTTTTCGATGGTATTCCGACAAAGAGAGATTGAGAGTTGTGAGAGAAACCTGGTTCGTGTGCGAGAGAACCGACCGCCTATCGCGTCTGAGACTGGGAGGAGTGGTAGCGGTGCGGCGTAGGTTGCAGATCTCCGACCGCCTATCTCCGGCAAAGTGGTTCGCACCTTTCTAAGGAGGAGTGGAGGGAGGAGAGAAGTAAGGCACTGTATGTTGTGAAATGACAGAAATATCCTTTTAAAATGTCATTTTACACTATAAATATAAGATTCTAATAAAAAAAATGAAATGTCTACATTGTCCTACCTAATTGATACTTATTTGTTTTATTTGTTATTATGTAATAGTCTTTTCACTATTTTGTTATTTTTCCAAATGTCACCCACCCTTGTTACGTTAATAACAACCCGTAATATAAACATTTTATTATAATATTATTTTACCTAAAATTGATAATTTTCTCCCTGGCCCAATCCAGCCCATGCATCTCCTTTACCCCTCCCCATGATCAGGACCAATCAGGGTCAGCCTGGCCCGACCCTGAGGGTGGGTCAGGATTGGATTATTCAGGCCCTGAGTTAGGGTTGGGTCGGACCTAGGCCCAACTAAGGGGACTCAGGGTTGAGCTAGGGTTTTATAAAGCCCGGCCCAACCCGACCGTGTTGCAGCCCTATTCGGTACAAATCTATTAAGAGAAGAAAATATTAAGAACGAAGGAAAGATCATAGTGTGTAAATATTCCGCTTTTAGTGAAAATAATAACTTGTCATTAAATCAAAATCATTAAGAAATCATTATATCCTATGAAACAATTACCATACAAAAGAGTCAAATGATGAGTATAAATTCCTACCCAAAAAAAATGATGAGTATAAACGATAAAATTATATGAAGAGAAAAGGCATAAAATATACTCTTTAAGGGAATTTGGTTGTAATTTCCTATTTGATAAGTAATGTAGTTGAAGTTTTTCTATTTATTTTTTTTTCTTGTTTTCTTTTTTTCTTTTTTTTTTTGTGATAGAAAGTTTTTTTATTAGTTACACAATAATTGTTGGTATTAGTTTAAATTTTCCAGTCTATTTTTATTTCTCCTTTAATTTGTACAATGGAAATGGTTTGGATCCGGCTCCTCTCAAGGGAGCTCAACGCCCAGGGGGCATCCAAGGGTTGGGTTGTGCCACATGTATCTTGTTGCATGCCTAGGGATGTGTGCAGCACAGCCCAATGGTTGGATGCCCCCTGGGCGTACTGGGCTCCCTAGAGAGGAGCTCAATGAAAATGGTTCAATGTGTGTAGTGGGTCTTGGGAAAGAGAGCGGCCATGAAATTTGGCATGTGATAATCTAAGGGATATCCAACTATTTTTTTTTTTTTCGGTAACAAGGACACCCAAACTATCTGACATGCATTTGTGTAGAAAACTTTCTATTACTATGGAATTCATCAAACTTGGGCCATATTCTTAGGTTGTGTTTGGTATGCATTTTCGGGATAGATTCTGGGTCTATCCCAAAATCTATTCCAAGAATGCATATCAAACACAGCCTTAAACATTCAGCCCAAACCTTGGTACATAATAGCCCATCCTGCCTAAGAGCATTAGGACCATCCTGGCCCATTAACACACTCAATAATAATACCTTCTTCATTAACAATCTATTGGGCCCATTCAGTTAACCCTAAAATCGAACCAAAGTTACAACTAGGTTCAAATCCAAACCCAAAACCAATCTAGTAAATGATTCCAAATGAACCCTGAACTCTTGGGTTGCATCTAATGGACCGGCTTAATACCTCTCAAACAGGACCAAGTGCCATCCCTAAGCATCATGTAGGGCTGCAACAGGGTCGGGTTGGGCCGGGCTTTATAGAACCCTAGCCCAACCCTAAGTCCCCTTAGCTGGGCCCAGGCCCGACCCGATCCTGACTCAGGGCCAGAAAAATCCAACCCTGACCCGCCCTCAGGGTCGGGTCGGGCCTACCCTGATTGGCCCTGATCATGGGGAGGGGGAAAGAAATGCATGGGCTGGAATGGGCTGGGAAGAACATTATTAATTTTACATAAAATAACAATATAATAAATGATATTATAACACTTATTGTCTTCATATATAATATATTATATAAAGAAATGTGGGTGAAATTTAAAGTTTATAATGTATACATTTTGTCAATATATATTTTATAGTATAACTTAAATCAGGGTCGGGCCGAGCCGGGCCAAGCTTAGCTCGAGGCCTCAACCCTAACCCGACCCGACCCTAACTCAGGGCCAGAAATTTCTAGCCCTGACCCGCCCTCAGGGCCAAATATCTCAGCCCAAACCCTGTTCGGGCTCAGGGCGGGTTCGGGCCAACAGGGCCAAACTTGCACCCCTAGCATCATGTATCTCAAATCTCAATCAGACTCCACGGCTCAACCTACTGAGGTCCAACCTTGAACTGGCCCAATGTACCACCTAACCCGGTTATAAGTGGACTCGGCTAACCTTAGGCTCCCCTGCCTAGCCTCTGATTGATGGCCCGGTTCTAGAGACTTAGGGCCCAAGCAAAAAACCTCTCACTTAGCAATGCTTCTAACCGCAAACCAAAGGATCCCCTACACTTATGACCGTTGGGACTTCTCTATTTTGAATTCACCTGAGAGTAAGAAATACTAAAAAGAACCAAATCCAAGACAGAATCACAGTTGCAAACTTAGCAACCTTTCTCCAATTCTCTGAGTTCTTGAATTCCTTCGTCTCCGAATTCTTTTTCTCTGGATTTCTTTTAACAGAAAAAGCAAACATGAAGACTCGAAGTGAAACTACGAATCCAAATGTCAAATTCAAAGGTTCCTGGAAGAAATTCAATGCATTACTCGATGTTGCAGAGCTCCGACGCCGGGAATTCTTGTCTGAGAAAAACCCAACTGGATTCAAAAATGAGAAAGCTAAGAAACAGCCAAGTTTAACAATCTTCGGTGGTCAATTTCCAAGAAAGAAGCGCTCCTTGTGCGTAGTACCCAAGAACGAGATCATCGATGCTGAGATTTCAAAGAATACCCAATTGGTCTTACCGAGCTCCAATGTTGATCGGGTAGAACCAAAGAACAAGATCATCGATGCTGAGATTTCATGGAATAGCCAATTGGTCTTACCGGGCTCCAATGTTGATCGGGTTGTTATGATGGAGGAGGAGACAGAGAAGCTACATAGACAAACACGAGAGAAATCATCATCTGGTGAGGCTGTGAGATCCAGACCTGAAATTCCAGATTTGAATTTGCCTGAAATTCCGGATTTGAATTTGCCTGAAATTCTGGATTTGAATTTGCCTCCACCACCTATGTGCGATGAATGATTTATAAATGTGATTAAATGCCAACGAGTTTAAACCTGAGATAATGCTGCGGGAGTGCAAGAAACCAGCAATTTTTCTCTGTTTATATCTTTACATTCTTGCCTTTACTTAGGATTTCAGGGTTATGTACATTACAGATATTCATTTCCCTGGAGATTTTTATTGTTGTGAGATGGAGACCTGAAATTCTGGATTTGAACTTGCTTTCAATACCAACGTGAGATGATGAAATGGATGGTTGAAACATGTAATTAAATGTTCATAGAGTTTCAATAGAACCTATAATTTTACTCTGTTTCTACAGTCTTGCGGTCTTGCTTTCATGGAGGATTTCAGGGTTTTATGGACGTTACAAAAATTCATTTTTTCCGGAGAATTTTTTTTGCTGTGAGATTGAAACTTGAAATTCTGGATTTGAATTTCCCTCCACCACCAAAGTGAGATTGAAACTTGAAATTCTGGATTTGAATTTCCCTCCACCACCAAAGTGAGATGATGAAACCAGTAATTTTGTTTTGTTTCTCTCTCTCTCTCTCTCTCTCTCTCTCTCTCTCTCTCTCTATATATATATATATATATATATATATATTTTTTTTTTTTTTTTTTTTTTTTTTTTTTATTTTTTTTTTTTTGGGTGATAGTTTATGTCTCCACACTCTTATTCTTTTTGGTTAAATTCTCAAGTCTCAACACTCATGTAATATTGGCCTTCATGGAGGATATTAAGGTTTTGGGCATTACAGAAATTCATTTTATATTGGAATACTTTTGTTTCTGGGACACCTAATCTTGATTTTAGTATCTCAGAATTTGGTATTTAGTGAAAAAGAAAATTTTTAGGTGAATTATTATTATCGCAAAGTATTTATTCTGCCAAGTGATGAGATGATATGTTCATTACGAGGGAGAAATCCATATATATATATATATAACTCTAAACGGTACACACATTTTGTTATATAATATATTATATATAAAGATAATAAATAATATAATATATTTTATTATAGTGTTATTTTATATAAAATTGATCATTTTCACCTCGGCCCAACCCAATCCATGCATCTCCCATCCCCTTTCCCATGATCAGGGCCAATCAAGATCAGCCCAGCCTGACCCTGAGGACGGGTCAAAGTTTGATATTTCAGGCTCTGAATCAAGGTCAGGCTGGACTTGGGCCCAACTAAGGGAACTCAAGGTTGGGTTGGGGTTTTAAAAAGCCCCGCCCAACCCAACCCAACCCAACCCAACCCTATTACTAAGAGTAAATTACTCCCCCCTCCCCTCGATTATGCTCTAATGACAAACCCTTCCCCTGGGTTTTGGGTAATGACTCTCCCCTCCCTTGCATTCCTTAGATTCTATCAACTGTACCCATTCCGTTAAAAGGCTGTTAAGTGTTATAAAAAGACTATATTACCCCTCGACCCCTTCTTCTTCTTCCTCCTGCAACTTCGCCTGCAACTTTGCCCCCATCGGTTGATTCAAAAATAGAAGATATAAAATCATTTTTCATTATAAATTGATCATCCCTACCCATTTAAAAGGAACGCTCATCGATCCATAACTCATCGTCTCTCCTCTTCCTACTTTGGATGTCCATTGAGGATTTTATGTTATCGAGTCTCTGTTTCTTGTCAAATCTTTACTAATCTCAACAAATCCTAGCTAATTGAACAAACCCATTAGATTCTTTATAGGGTCTTCGTTTTTTCTTATTTATTCCTCAATTGCGAGATCACTCTGTAGTCTTTATAGATGGAATTCTCTTTCATAGTGCAGCATAGAAGAATTCCGAACCACGAGGTTAGGAATTAGAACTAGATTAGAGAAAGTTGATAGTCGGAACAAATCTGGTTGGGGCTGAACCTGGTCGATACTGTCTAATTAACAGGGGATAATATGAGAGTAAAATTTGATTACAATGCGGTGGCTGATTTGAGACATATTGAGGTTTCCTGTTGGAGTTAGGAAACTTGAAAGCCCCGATGGAAAACAGAAATTGGTAGCGAGTGATTTAAGGGCTCAAAACAATGAACTAATAATGGTATGATCTAGTGATTAAACAATAATATGTGCAATTAAAGCAATAAGCGATGCAGATTCAGAAAAATCAGAATTGAAGACGTAGCCTTGAAGTAGGCGGTGGAATATCAAGCGAGAAACTCGAAGATTATACTGAGCGGAATCCTTGATTAAAGAGGCAATTCAATAGCTGGTTGCGAAGGAAGAGAGAGAGAGTTATGATATTGGAGTAACCTAAAGTAGGGCTTAGCTTCCAGTTGTGATTGGAGTGACCTAAACTATCTTCCTCACTTCACCTCATCACCGTGACCCACTCCCTTTCCAAGACTCCCAAAAATGAAACCCATCTTCCTCACTTCACTTCACCTCAACTCGACGATCTTAATCCCTTCTTCTTTCTTATCTTTTCGGGTCTCTTCGTTTGACCAAATTCACCATAATTCTTCTTCGTTGGGAACACCCGGATCAAGAATGTGGTGGTTTATTTCTCCGGTGACCTTTCCGAGGAGATACGTCGGATTCGGGAAGCCATTGAAGGTCCGGATGTTGGCATTCTCATTAACAACATCGACGTTTCCTAACCCTATGCAAGGTTCTTTCATGGTGGCGGTGGCTACTAGTGAAAGTGGTGGTGGATACGCCGTAGTGGTGGCGGGCAGCGTTTCCTAGAGATGTTTTTAGGGTTTTGATATGGTTAGAGGGTATTATTGGAATATCACAAATATATGGGCATTTTGGGGTTTTATTGAATATATTTAAGATGATGTCACCATTTAACAGTCCTTTTTAACGGAATGAGTACCGTTGATAGAATCTTGGGCATGCAGGGGAGGGGAGAGTCATTACTCAAAACCCAGGGGAGGGGTTTGTCATTAGAGCATAATCGAGGGGATGGGGGAGTAATTTACTCTATTACTAACTATAAATCATTCCAAATATAATATGGTTTTTAACTTTTATTTTATTTTGCAATCAAATACTTTCAATTTTTTAAAAAACATTTATGAAATATAATAGAAGTTGGTTATAAAATCATGATTACAAAAGGTTCATTTTTCTTTTTTAAATTAATTTTTACTTTACTTGCAACCAAAAAGGGAACGCGTTTTTCATATTTAACATGGGGAATCAAGGAAATAAAATCGAAAGATGCTGAGTAATTAAATTAAGTTAATTAAAAGATAATTTTATCATTTCTTTTCAAAAATGACAAATCTAAATTAATTAATCATGTAAGCTTATTATCATTGACATGTGCAATGTACTATCAGAATGTAACATAGGCATATATTTATTTACAAAATCATATAATAAATAAATGTTCATGTTTCTGTTTAGAGGTCTTCTCAAGTTTGTGCTCAGGTGGAAACTACATAGAAATTGGCAGCATTTGGGTACAGCAGAGGTTTCCCTCTCACACTGACCGGAGTATATACCTTTAGTCCTAAATCCAATTCCAGATTCATGCATAGTTGGGAAAATCAGGTTTTCTAACTCGACTTCTTTTTCAGAAAAATCTGGCGATTCGGTCTTATCAAACCCATTAAAGGCAAGTCATGTTTTTTTTTTATTTTTTAATACAATGAATATATATAAATTAGTTAAAAAATAGAAAACTACAGAAAAAAATATATACAGGAAAACTAGGGGGGAAATCTAGGAAACACATATCAATGCATTTTGAGTTTATATTATTGAACAAGTGAAGGGAGTCGAGGAGTTGAGGGTTTCTAACTGTTTTAGAATACGGATTTATTCTTTTACTTAATTTAGTTTCTAAGTGAACCGGTTTAATGGTTTTATAAAAAAAAAACCACTAAACTTGTCAAATTTGTTATGATTCGGATAAAAATACTGAGTGTTATTTGACTCTAATGATTTATGACCGAGTCTCGTCATTTTTTATCCTAGTCTAGTTTACATGACTTTTGACCAGGTTTTTCAAAATTTTAACTCAACTCGGGCTACTCACCCCTGTCAAAACCAATTTTTCTATCTATAGATTTATGAGGAAATTGCTTGTATTTTCTCAAACTAGTGCAATCCTTTTCTTCTCCACAGGGTTAAACTATGAGAACTATATATCAAAATCATCAGAAAATTCTTCTATAGAACACATTCAATAGAGCTTTCCTCCATTACATATCAAATTACACGGATAGAAAGAAAGGGTAGTGAAGTAAAAGCATGGTGGGATTATTTTCATTAGAGTGCGTTGGAATTCAAGCAAAAGCCAAGAAATTTTACCATTATTCTCTCTTCAATCCCTAGGTGAAGAAAGCATTAGCATGGCTAAACCAGAGATCTAGAAGCCCTAGTTGAATAAAGGAAAATTGTGCATAGAGAATGAAAGCTTGCACATATGTAAGAGGTCATCTACAAAATTGGACATTAGAATAGGGGTAGTGTCAAATGCATGGTATTCTTAGTCATTTTCTTTATAATCAATCTTGAATTGGACCAATTCATGGGCTGATTATCGATTCTCGAACTGATTTGATTTTCACCATAAAATAGCTTAGATTCCCGATATCTGAACCGATTCAGGCCGATTTGGATTGGAATCATTTTTAACCGATTCCGTGAATCTGTTCCCAGTTCTGAATTTTAAAACCTTGGTCAAATGGATCGTTCAAAGCCATGGAGGAGGATAAGAAGAAACAGAGCAGAGATGCCAAATGGCCGAGGAGCTCAGCAAGGTATACCATGGTCACCTCAGATTGCACACTTTCTAGAAGTACAGGTAGCATGTTTCATCATGGGTGATGAAAGGGGCAGGAGGGGGAGGGGGAGATGCAAAGGGCAGAGTAGGAATGATGGCGGGGCTGCAATAGGCTGCTAGAGAGAGAATACAATAGGAGAGAGGAGGGTATTAGGGATAATCTGGGAATTTTAAGACGCAGCTGGGGCCATGCCCACGCACAAAAGGGGTCGGAATGACTGTCATGCCCCCATGTATGGGGGAAATTCCGCCCCCTTTTGTGTCACTGCATGCGTTCTCATTGGCTGACGTTCACGGTGTAACCCCTAAGTTCCACCCAAAAAACAGCGGCACTTTAAAATATCAGGAAATTTTAAAATATAAAGGAAGAAGGAGAGGTGGATCTTTGTTTTCCTAAAGGAATCAGAAAGAAGTTTAGGGCAGGGGACTTTGAAGCTTAGTTTAAACTTTTTCCACATGCGCGCTATGACTTTGAGACAACGGGAGCACACACTGAGAAGCAACAAATTTCAATTCTCCACTGATGGCAATACATAGAATTAAGAAGAAAGTTTCCCTCCATTGGGTTGGAACGTTCACTGCACTATCCTGGAAAATTATCACCTCAATTTGTCTGTTCATCAATTTCCTCAATTCCATCTAATAGAGGGAGGTCGATTCCACCTGGGCAATGTGTTTGGGCAGGGGGTAGGGTGGTCATTTATGCCCCCTATTAGATAGAATTGAGGAAATTGAGGGGCAGGCAAATTGAGGGGATAAAGATCCATCCCACCATCCTAGGGTTCACAAACCTCCATAGGGTTTATGTTCCCCAAAATACCCTCCTGATACCTCCCTTGCCCATCTGAACCTACCGCGGTGAATGGAGTCCCATTCACCATGGCTGAAGGAAATTACAAGTTTTTTGTTTTTTTGTTTCTTAACTTTATACACGTTACAAATGATAGTCAGGTTATGTGATTTTTGCCTTCTTATCTGGAATTTTAGTCTCCATAGATGGCGTAATTAGTAAGGGCGTCAATTCTAGACCCACACTGGTTAGCCCAACTGAACCCAACCGAGAAAACCCTAAACCAATCCAAACCGTTTGTTAAACATGATGGGTTCAAACCCAGACCGAATAATAGTCGGTCATTCCTGGTGCGGAGGTCCCACTTGACCTGATGGCCTCCCGACAGATTAAGAACCTAACCTATAACCGACCAATTAGCCCATTTAGCCCGATAAAGCCTGATTAACCAGTTTAAAGCCCGACTATAGGCCAATTAGTCAATTAGCTTTATTACCTCAAGCCCGATTATGGACCGAAAACTAACCGACGTAATAGAAACATGTCCATGCCCTGGCCTACGAGGCCGAGTTACCTAAACGGGTGGAAACGGTATGGACGCCTTATATAGGTGGAGCCCAATTAGGCCTGACCGAAACCGACCAAGCCCAACTAGTTGACACCCCTAGTAATTAGGATCCCATTGGGCATCAATTCGTGGCTTGGAGCTCAAATGGAACCTCGACTGGTCCAGGTATGCATTTTGGATCCAATGACGTCTTTTTTATCAAAACATTGTTTTCCAATTTTATTCCCCCCCACCCCCACCCACGCCCCCGCCCCCGCCCCCTCCATCTGGTATCTGATACTACGGACTGGTTGGGCCAACATGAACCCAACCTTATACCTTTACAGTGTACCAGAATTCAACTAGTTGGAACTTTCAGAATCAGATCAGATCTGCTTTGATCCTTGTCTGCCCTTTTGTAACCTAGGATTTCAGGAAAGAAGTATTATGATGCTTTGTTGTGCCATAGATATTCAAACACTAATTTAGTCTTTTAGCATGAGTATCACTGGCTGAAGCTACACTATATATGGACCATGTTGAGACATCTTTTTGTTGCTCCATGCAAGGGGAAGCATCCAAGATAGAAAATTTTGGACTGTTCATGTGCTTACTGAGAGAATTTGTTAGATTATTCATCAATCATCACAATCCCAATTTCACAAACACCTTATGTGCAAATATTTGAAGAGATCTTGGTAGGATCATGTTATAGTCAAACCACTGACAATTAACAATTATCAAACACATTACTTTAAGCAGACAAATTTTAAATCTTGTTCTGAAGAATAAGATTGTTCATTTGACTCAAGTTTAACTCTTAATGATCTTGATTAATGCAGAAATGAGCTATGCATGTAATTGATCATATAGGAGAAATCCATTGTTTAATCCAATTTCCATTATCCTATGTTCAAGTATGAGACTTATAAGATGAAGTCTATGGTGGGATCACAATATCCTGTGACCCTAGTGAGAGAAGCAGATCTTGGGCCCCATTTGCATATCTTTAGCTAACAGGTAGGTCCTCACCCAACCTCAATTCATGTTGAAAATGGTTGTGAAATGACCTACCATATGAGGGGATTACCCTGAAGAGACCAAATACATTGTTTGCAAGAGAAATAATTGGAACTGGGACCATATAAACACTTGCACTGAAACACACAAAAAAATTGCCTTAAATCATTAACAGATATATCCATATCTTTTCCTCTTGATTCTTGGTCAAACCTCAGTCAACCACTTGATGAATCACTTCTTTCAACTGGAAATCACAAGACAAATCCCTCACTTTCAGCAACTACAAGCAAAACTTCTAATAAATGGGTCACAAGGAGGGTCTAGGTGCCTAAACATCAGTGGCTCCCCTGAATTAAATTTCAATTTAGAAGATTAACATGATAAAAAGAGAATAAATCAGATTAGATGGTTCTACTTCTCAATCTTTCTGACTTACATTCCATTGTGCTATAGAAGATCTATATATGCTATCAAAGTCTATGGTTTATAGACTTCCCATCTGATTAAACAACATATGGTCTAAAATCTGAATATCATCACAAATATACTAAAACATAACATTAATCAAAGAAACTTACATTTTGGTTTGGATATTTTTTCAATAACTTGATGTGCAAATAAATAATATATAGTGATGGAATTGAATTTTCCTCCACCTTATTTCCATACATGAAATAACATGAATGATCTATAGTCCTATAGCTAGAACTACAACTTTTTAAGAATTCTAAACAGTTTGTCTAAAAATCAATAAATTAGAACTCACATGAGGAACCAAAAATCATTAACCTCAATGTGAACTCCTTGTTCTAAAATACACTAAGAATATGAATATATGAATCTATGCCACTTGTCAGCAATCTCTCAAAACAAAGAGGTTTAAGGTCCTTGGAAGCCAAAAAATGAATGCAGGAATAGTTGATTTGAATTGGATCTATGCTGATCAGCAGAAGCTCCACAGTCTAATATCACCTTCATCATAAAATTCTTCAAATGTTGGAGGAGCAAATGAGGCATTTGAATTGAGAATTTGATCAGCATACTTTGGCAACTGTAAGTCTGCAAAATCAAACCATGGATCCATTGAACTTGCTGGTTCTTCAGCTTCACAGATACTGTAGTTGGCCCAAACAATGTTGTGATCAGAAATAGATGATGAAGGTGAAGGAGATGACAATGACGACAACGAAGACGACGATGACAAGGATGAGGAGGTTGGAGGGGCAGGAGGAGGAGGTGGAGGTGGAGGAGATGATGGGGTGGTAACATTGTCTTCATAAGTACTACAGTTAGCAGCTGCAGCTGCTGCTACTCTTTGTATTGATTTAGGAGACATAACTGTTTCAGGGAAATTAGATGAATGGGTAAGGGAAGGGAAGTTGAGATTGGCTGATGAACCCTTGAGACATAACAGTGCAGCATCATAGGCTCTAGCAGCTGCTTCTGGTGTGGAATAAGAGCCTAACCATATCCTTGTTTTCTGATTTGGTGCTCTTATCTCAGATACCCATGAACCCCAACTCCTCATTCTTACACCTTTGTACTTCCTTTTTCTACATGATGATGATGATGGCAAGGATTTTGATGGGTCTGATTGGATCTTGTCCTCAGTCTTCACCATTGATGGAGAAAAGGATGGAAATGGTGTTGCTGATGCTGATGCTTCTTCTTGACTTCTGCAATCTGTAGCTCTTCTTTTTCTTCTTCTGGTTCTAGTTTTCTTCTTCTTCTTCTTTCTTCTTCTACTTTGAATGTAGTGTAAGGGAGAAAGGTAGGGAGGTTGATGTGAGGGAGGGAGAGATTCAGCAAGGTCATTTATAGAGGAGGTTTCTAGTGAGCCAAACTGTTGTCTATTGAAGAACAGTTAATAGGTTTCACACAAGAAAATTAATGAACTGGGTTATATATTTCGAGTGAGGTCAATCTAAAGAAAACCCTTCACTTCCCTGAAAAAAAGATCAATCTGTTCCTTTTTAAATTAAAAAAGGAGGACTTTCTGGTTAATTCTATGGGAGATTCTTTTCCTTTTTTTTTTTTTTCTTGTCTTTTCTTTTTTTTTTTTTTTAAAAAAAGAAAAAGAGGAATGGGAATCAAAACACATGGCTTGAAGTCTCTCTAATCAATGGTCACAGCCTCTGATGATCCTGATAGAATTTTTATTAGTAAATTCTTTCCTTTTGGGTCATAAAAAATGCAATACAGATAGCCAAGAAAGCTAAATTAACCATTCTTTAAATTTTTTTTAATTTTTTCAAACAAATATCACATAGTTTTAACTTCAAGGCCAAGCAATCAATTGTTCAGTCTGGACTCTGGATCCCATGTGCACCAATGGGGGTTTTCCAAAAGATCAATAAATATAAATAAGTAAACAAATTTTCTTTCTTTCTTTTAAATTGTTTTATGACTTACCCAACAAGTCACTCCTTTCTAGGTAAAAGAAGAAAACAAAAAAATTACACGAAACATGTACACACCAAAAAAAAACAAAAGGTAAATAGATCATATTATGTAACATCAATTTTTGTTTAAATCTCATTTATTAATTCATTCAAAATCTGGAAGATAATAGAAAGGGCTGGATTATAGCCTATAAGGTATTTGTGCTAAGACTCCAGAGAGAGAAACATAGGATTCTCTGACGTAGCTTCGAGGATTTTGCAGAAGAGAAGAGGAAAGAGGTGAGAAATAGATAGTAATTGGAAGACACACATACAACAGCACATACCACACGCTCTCTTGATCACAAGCCACAAGCCTTAGCTGTTGCACCACTGTCTTGCAAGTTCTAAAACTACGTCATGACTCCTGCTTCCAGATATTAATTTAAGGTAGCCCAACCATCTCTCTCTCTCTCTCTCTCTCTCTCTCTCTCTCTCTCTCTTATATGGGACCTTTGGTTACTAAAAGGACATTTTTTTATAGAGAGGTCAGATATTTTATTTTTAAAAAATCAAATGGACTTTTGTGACACTAGGGGTGAGGATTCTAATAGTACCCTTGGTTTCATGCTGCTTTTAGTGAGTTGTAGTATTATGTATCATCATATTATAAAAACCAAACCAAACCAAAACAGAGTAATATGTAAGATCTCTCTCACTTTTTTACTTGCTTTAAATAGAAGAACCTAGGACTTATTCAACTAAGTACCAATATCCTTTTCAAATTCATTACGTCATGACGTGTGACTTTTGAGTGATTAGGGTTAGGTTTTACTCTCTCTTCATTACTAGCTCTCTCATTCTTTCAAACAAAACACCTGTCAACCATGTATGGTAGTTGGAAGTTGGGAATTCTTTAGGGCATTAACCATGGCCAACATTTAAGTTATTTGACTTTTATCATTGGCTATCAAAGTTAAGGGCAAGAGATCGCTGACTGTGCTTCTAGCGTATGTGAGAGCATGTGCAAGCGGGACCAGGATCTTCTTCAGTACCGGCGGCAGTGCACATCCGACGGCACAGCAGAGGCCGGGTGACACACATGGCACACATGACCTCTGTTGGGCCGTTTGATGTGCACTGTAGCTCCACCGGTACTACAGAGGATTTTAATCGTCTTAGGTGGAATTTTCGTCTTTCAATAGGAGTAGTATGGTACTTTTGCATCCTTCTGTGTCTAAGCACAAGAGCCATGCAGGCCACACAACCAAATAGTGTTCTTTCTCCCCCCCACCCTTAAGTTAATTCGACTTTTTTCTGTAGAAAATGAGAATTATGGAATTATCACTAACTGCTTCTGTACAAATCATTTTAGTTCCTACTTTATTCTAGTCTATAAGTTACGAAAAAAGTTCCCCCCCCCCCCCATCGTGGGTGAAGAAAAAGTATACTCGTTTGGGATTATTGTTACCCTACTCCTATTATACGAAATCAATCATGCCTTCCTCGTTATTCCCAATGCCCATCTGAAGACACCCAAACTCATCGGCAAAGGAATTCTTCCTTCCCCATGGGTGTGAAGGGAAACTACCTCCATAAATTACTTACAGATGTTACAAGTTTAAATCATAGTCTGAGAAACCGTCGAATAATTTAGGTTCCGAGCTTCAATTTTTTTCTAGATTAATCCTTGCTTTTTCACCTAAATGAAATGAAATATTATCATCTTGTTGATACTCTTACCTGTTCTACCACGTGGACGATATGATGTGACAATTTGGACCATTGGATAGAGAAGACTTAGTCTAGATTAGTCACATTTCAAATTGCAGTCTAATTCAATCAAAGAAACCCTCGTACGTGCATGTCCATGTATGTGCACCAGTACTCTAGTCATGACTATGCACTCTCCAACTCAAAGCAAGAGTAGCAGGTTTAGAAATACAAGAAAATAGACGACTCTGATCTATCTTGTGACTTCCAAAACGTCACAAACACTGGTGCAACACCAATAACTACCAAACCATTACGGTGATTAATCTTGCGGTTCGGTCGAGCAAAGAAAAAATAATTTTTTTTCAGTCAAAAGAAAAATTGTATTGAAGGAAACCAATCGTTTCATAGAAAGTAAACTCCTAAAATTTTTATTTTTTATTTTTTACTTTTTTTGGTAGGTAGAAAAGTAAACACCTAAATTGACTGGTTAGTTGGGAATCATTTCTTATGATACAATTATATGTAAAATATTTCTTAATTACCCTCGAGATGATTAAATTAAGAGTTGCACAGAAAATCTCCTTGATATCTGTTGAAGACTTGTAATTCCTTGTTTATGTGCAACTTGTTATAAACTAAGGCAACCATGAAATTTCCTCCCTTATTTTGTAAATGGTACATTGGTAAAATAAATTTCATCTTTTTTTTTTTTTGGGTAAGGTTTATAAAATTCATCTTACTAATACCAGTATTAAGATTGTATATTAAGTTATTAACACCCATATAAATGACTAATTAAGGTTTCTTAATTTGGGTGCTTTCTTGATTTCTTCATGGAAACATGTGCAATAGGAACCAGTGTCGTCAAGCCGTACAAAGCCTCTCTCTCTCTCCTTCCTCTTTCCCTTTTGTTTTCACACACATTACACTTGGGGGGACTAATAAACTAACATGATTAGGAATCTCTTTCGCATATAAATCAATTAAGTTATTAATATAAACTCTCTCTGTTATGATATCGGGTAGCTGCAGGTATCCTTCCTATGAAGACATATTTTATGGAGTCCTCACATGTTCCACCCACCCTTCCCCTCATTGTACTTTTTGTTTCTCAGGTTTCATCAAATTATGTTGAAATTTGAAAAGGTTTAATATCCTAAAATGTCTCAAGAAGTAAATTCTTCACATGTTCACATTGGAATTCAGTCCATGGCTCAAGAGCCAAGGGTTTGCATTATGTGTTGCTGGTACTTGCTACCATGAAGTCGGCAGGTTTGATCCAAGTTTTTTATTTAGAAGAGAAGAGGAGTTATGAATCTTAAATTGTATAATGTAATCAAATAAAAATTAAGGCAAATTATTATTGTCAAAAAGGTTTACTATTTTTCCAAATGTCAAAAGGCATCTAACTATATATTCTTTTTTTTTTTCTTTTTTTTTGGAGACAGGAGGGGTTCCGACTTTAGCCCGGACTAAGCATCTATATATTCTACCTCATGAACAGATGATATGCCCATTCTGACCATTGGATTAGAGAGGACATGTTCTAGATTAGCGACATGTCAAATCTTAAGAGTCTAATTCAATCAAGGATAAAAGATTTACACAACGCTAGCTTAATTTCATATTGCATGCAAACACCCCTCATAAGACTAAACACCGTGTCCGTGTAGGGAACCCTCTCAATTGTAGTGTTTTCCCATAATACCCCTAGTCCAATGCATGAAACTACACATTGTGTCTGTGTAGGGAACCCTCTCCCTTCAATCAAATACCCCTTTTGTATTACCACACATCCTGTGTATATCCATACATGTGTATCAGTACACTAGACATTACTGTGCAAACGCCCAACTCTATGTGGGCATAGACAGTTCGGATAAAATAAATGTAAAAATGGATGACTTAGATTTATATTTTGACTGGGACCCTTTTTTCTTTGTTCAAACCATAATAGCAAAAATAATTATATACAAAATGGACGGCTATATCTTTTAAGAGAGAGCGTTTTTTGTGAGGGAGCGCAAGGGTCACACGTGTATGGCAGCCAGCCAATGAGAGCGCGCGTTGATATCTCAGCGAATAGAAATTCCACCTTTCATGAGGGGTGGGGTGGTCATTTCCACACCCCCCCCCCCCCCCACCCCCAACACACATACAGTCATACACACACTCACACACAACATTTTCCCATCTTTTAATGGTCCTTCATGGAATTTTCCCTATATACTGTATTGTTTTACCAAAAATTAACATATTCCCCCCCCCCAACATTAAGTAGCATTGGCTTACGTACAAGTCTCTTGACTTGCGCCGTATAATCGGACCCACTACCCATAAGCTTCCGTACTAAACATATTCATGAAAGAGACACCAAATTATAATTTATACATATTAAAAACTAAGCCAACTTAAGTAGGACCATTAATCCCCTAAGAAAGAGAGAGAGAGGGGGGGGGGGGATTGTTAAAGCCATATAATATATATAAGAAGAGATTAGAATGGAGAGAACGGGCGAAAGTGTAAGAAGGGATTGAGAAGATTGAAGGATGTTGGCGGATGAAGAGGCAGGGTCCATGTGGGTTGTAGGGACTAAGAAGCATTGGATCCTCTATTTTTAGTCCTTTTTTTTTTCAATTAAAATTATACATAAGAAAGAGAGGGTTTTTGTTAGAATTTAGTAATTGAGTGGGGTTATATGCTTGCTCCATTACTTGTGTTCTTGTGAGGGATTCATAGAAACTAGAACTACCAAACGACACATTATAGCTACTTCAAACTTTAAAGAAGAGAGAGAAGAGAGAGAGAGAGAGAGAGAGAGAAAAGCCTTTAAAATTGAAGCTTCCATGAAAGTTCAGGTGCTGCATAGAACAACCATATCTTTTGGGAGATGATGGCTCACATAATGGCATTTGGATATGGTTATACGTACAAGAACGTACAGAAGGGATGAACTTGCGGACTCAATCAAACCAACCTTCCCAACCTTCTTCGTCTTTCCCCATCTTCATATGGTTAAACCGCTAGCTGCCAGTACTGAAAAGACTAGGAATGCCCATGTGAGGCCCCTGGTGTCAGAGGACCCATGCTATCCATTCTTTGTTCACTTTGGTCAAAAGAAGAATCTAGAGAAGAAGTGTTCACAAGACGGAAAGAAAGCTGTCACTGTGTAAATGGGTATTTGGGTTGTCACACAAAGGAATTGAAGTTTCTTTAGCAATCAAAGGAATCTATTTGATGCATGCCCCTTTTTTTTTCTTTTTTTCTTTTTTTCTTTTTTTTCTATCCTATCCATGGTTTGAGGTATTGGTATCAAGGGCGATGCATACCGGTATCACTAGCCATCTATCCTAATATTGTATAAATACTAACATAATGTATTAGTGAAACAGTACAGATAAGGGGTAAAACAGTCAAAAACCTGAATTTTTTTTTAAGAAAACCAAGGGCAAACTTGTCCAATACTGACCAATCCATATCGGTATCATATCAATTTTGAAGGTGACCGATACCTGATCCGATATCATGCCTTAAAACCATGATCCTATCTAACTGCCCAATGTGACTTTAATTAAAAGGGGGAGGGAGGAAAAGAGGCTGATATAAAGGATAATGTCTCTCACAGAATTGAAGTAGGATGGCTGAAATGGAGAGGTGTTTCGGGAGTGTTATGTGACAAACGCATGCCTATTAAGCTTAAGGAGAAATTCTATAAGACAGCAATAAAATCAGCCATGACTTATGGGGCAGAATGTTGGACAATTAGGAAGAGTAATATAGATAAGATGAGTATAGTTGAGATGAGGCTGTTGAGAAAGGTGTGTCGCAAGATCAGTAGAGAGAGAGAGAGTAAGGAATGGTTGTCTTAGAACCGAACTGGGAGTTGCACCAATCCAAGAGAAGCTCCGTGAGAGCCGCTTGAGGTGGTATGATCATATACAACGAAGCCCTATGAATGCACCGGTAACGAAGAGTGACCAAATTCAGTTTGATGGAGCTAAAAAAAATAGGGGCAAGCCTAAATTGACTATTGGAGAAGTGGTAAGAAGGATATGCATGTGGTAGGACTTGATCCTAGTATGACTATAGATAGAGTTGTTTGGAGGGCAAAGACACGTATAGCCGATTCCTTGTAAGGGAATGTTCCTAAGATGCTGCTTTGCCTACTGCTTGGACTTCTTCTTTTATTTTTTATCTTTTTTACTTCCTTTTACTCCTCTTACATCTTTTTAATTCTCTTATTTCTATTACTGTCATAATCTCTTTCAGATCCATGTAGCAGACCCCATTTAGTTGGGATAAGGTTATGCTTGTTGTTGCTGTTTGTTGTTGGAGGAAAAGATGACTCATGGCATAAGGTGAAGGCCGGAGAATAGAACCCATGGCCTCCTGGGAGCCTGCCCAATGGAACTTTAACTACAAGGGGAAGGGGGGAAAAGATGCCTTCTGGCACAAGGTAAAGGCAAGAGAATAGAACCCAAGGCCACTTAGGAGCCTACACTCTACCGATAAAGCATCAACCGACTTAAGCCAGATTTGGTATGATTTCTATTTCTTTTTCGGATTGTTTTCATAAAATAGTCAACAAATAGATTTTTGGTCAAAAAATAAATTGTTTTGGTTACATCAATTTGAAATATTTCAAGAACAAGAAATCCATTTAGTAGTTCAATTTCTGAGAATAGATTCTCTATATTTCTTCAGGAGAGGGTGGCCATGGCCCTGGTGGGTGGTGGTGTGAGTGTGACCATTAGAAGAAAAAGAAGGGCGGTGTTTATTTTTAACATGAAATTACTGGTTTGCCCATTAATTTAACAGTATACTCATTAAAGAGTAAGAGTGAAATCAATTCCAATTTCAAAATTGAAACAACTCCTCAGTTATTTCAGAATTTTCATTCCATTTGATTTCTATTCACTGAAATACGGCACAAAAATCAAACCAAACAATTTCTGAAATAGAAATCACCCCATGAATTGAAATAAAAATCATACCAAATCAAACCTAAACAAGCAATTGTCTTACTTTAATCATTATAACTTCAACACTTATTGACACTGAAGTTCATAACAATTTTAAGTGAAATAACTTAATGGTTTGTGTTTATTTAGTCGCAATGGTTTCTAGATGAGAGGAAATTAGTGAGAGAGGACAAATATTACTATGTTAGCAGTTAAATGGTAATCACAAGAAGGGATGTGCCAGAAATTTGATCATATATTAAGTTCCCTACTCAACCACCTTTAATAAGTTTGATCATAAGTTAAAAAAAAAAAAAATCAATTCTTCTATATTTAGTATGAGGGCAGGCCTCGATGCAACGGTAAGGTTGCTCCATTGTGACCGAGTGGTCACAAGTTCGAGTTTGGAAACAGCCTCTCCACGGAAGCAGGGGTTAAGGCTGCGTACATCATGACCCTCCCCAGACCCCGCAGTGGCGGGAGCCTCGTGCAGTCGTGCATTGGGTTACCCCCTTTCTTTTCTTCTATTTTTTAGTCCTCTTTGCCAAGTGGTTCTCTTCCTTAGGTACCTCACCCCTTCTCTTTTATTCTTTCTCCCGATTACTCAAGCTTTTCCCTATCTACCTCCTCTCGAATGAATAACAAATTTCAATTCATGAAAAGGCCAAGCTACAAAAGAAAGAACTGCTGAAAAGAATCAGAGATTATTTTCTTTAGAAGGGGGTGGTTGTGGAAGTGGGCAATGGCCTGAATGTAACGACCCAAACCCACCTGAGCCCATGACCAAATATGGGTGAAGTGCAGCTCCCTTGCTACCCACCCTTGGCCAACTCCTCTGCTAAAGGAATGTGAGATCTAGTGCTCCATTTGAAAGGTATTCAAAGTCAAGGCAAGAATTCTTCCATATGGAACCAAGTATAAAATCCAAGGTTTAAAAACTAAAAATCAGTAATGGGATCACGCTTCATCAATTTCGATTCAAATCAACTCGGAATGAATTAGCCGGTCTGAATTTAACTCTATCAGAACTTGTTTGAAGGGTCAGTCGATTCCAAGTCGAATCACTCAATTCTACCAATTCTGTTCCGATTTTTTGAAACCTTGATAACACCTGCTTTGCTATGCACCCTGGCTAACATCTCTTACCAAAGGATTACAAGATCTACACAGGGTGTTCAAAGATGAGGTGAGATAGGGTGTCAAACCATCGATCTCGACTGGTTATGGTTATGGTAGAGCTGAGACAGGACATTAAACTTTTCGGGTAGAAACTAAAACCGACCAATAAGGGTCTCTCTCTCTCTCTCTCTCGTGAGGGGTGATATGTCATAAATGCCCCTCCCCTATTGTCAGATCCCAAAGGGGGTTCCCTCATTTGCCCAAAACTGCACTCAGCAGTGTAGGGAACCCTCTCCTTTAAAACCCATACTATATGAGATTTCTTGCATTGTAACATATACCTTTTCTATCTATATTCCAAGATTAATAATGACATGTGAATTTGCTAACTAGGCTCAGACTCAGGTGAAGGTGTTGCTACAACGGAACTTGATCATTAGGTAGTATATATTGGAACAATGTATATCTCACTATAAAGTGATTTATAGTTCCTTCTGTGAAAGGATACGGCAAATCCATGCTTCACAGAAACGATGAAAACAAAACTGACTCAGTTGTATTCCCTGAACAAGGCGTGCCTTCAATTTTCAGCTTTCTAATACTAACAATCATTTCTGGCATTTAATCTTCAGAATTTGTATCAACATGATAATAAAAAAAAATTGGCATTACCTGGCATCCCCTGATTGCCTGAGATTCAGTCAATCACCATGCTAGCTAGTGTCTCCGGCAAAGTTACTCTTAGTAAATAATGTATCTTAGAAAACCTGAAGGTCTTGAAGAAGAAGAACAAGACCATTGTACTACGTGAATGCCTACAGAAAAAGTGCAAAAAAGCATGAAAATTTTGGAGTTCATTGCGCCCATGTACTCCCCCAACTAAAATACCTATTTTATGCAATGATCATGCATAATAGCTTCATTGGTCCACATTTCTAAACTTTCACAAATCATACTTCGTTTTGAGTGTGTAGAGTAAAACAGAATCCTCAGCAGCTAATTTAAAATCTCTAATCAAATTCACAAAACTAACTCTCAATATAACAGCCAAAAGTGAGACCATAATCTTGGTGATGAAAATATGCATCATACAAAATTACCTGCAAACAATTCTCCATTTCCTTTGCTTACCCCCAAAGAGATGGCCAATTCACGATTGTTGGAATATGTGTATTGCATTATGTTTTGATGATGATTGTCCATGAGATATTAGGTAGTGTAAACCGAACACACCATAAGATTGGTGAATGTTTAAATGGAAGTCGAACATTCACAAGGCTTGGTAGTGACAACCAAGCTGTGTACATGATTATTATTTAACATGCTTGTGTTAAGTGGAACCATCTCAATGCATGTCTATATGATGAACTATGTTTCATTCCAGATGTGTGACAATGTGTAATTGTTAAGTGATGTCGAACATCCTTCCAGAAGGAAGATTGAAGTTCATCAAGCATCTCACAAGTGGAGAAGCAAGGCAAGTAGACTCGAGCAAAGATTAAAGATGTTCAAGCAAAGATGATCTCTCAAAGAAGTGACAAGAAGAAGGATGCTTGTGGAACCAAATTGGAAGCTTCATCAAGTCTCAAGGAATTATCAAAGGATGAAACATCAAGACTTGAAAGCATGAAGCTGAAGACAAGCTCCTTACACATAGGATCTTGTGTTTAATTTGTGTATTCTCCTATGTGTATAGTGTTAATGGCCTAAAAACCCACTTAAAGTTACTAAAGACCTTCAAAGAACAAACCCCAAGTTAGGAGGTTGACCATAGTGACTTAACAGTAGAGCAGCATACCAAGGATCAATGTCACAGATGATAGGTTGAGTCGCTTAACAGATATTTTAGGATATGCAATGAAGGATTGGCCCTTCAAATACTCGGGACCCCCTCTTGGGGATCATCCAAGATCAGATGCCTTCAGGGAACCAGTCATTGAAAAGGTGAGTAAGAGGTTAAATGGATGGAGAAAGAATTACTTATTGATTGGGCGAACACTCAATTTGATCAAACTGGTCATGCAAAGCCTATCAATATACTACTTTTCATTGTTTAAAGCACTGGTAAGGGTTTGCAACAAATTGGAAAAATTACGAAGGGATTTTTTGTGGAAACCGCATAAGATAAAAGAGAACATTTGATGAATTGGAAGGTGGTGTGTCAAGAGTAGAAGAATAAAACGATAAGATGTGGGTTACTGCAAGTAAACAAAATGATGATGTTGCAGTAGCGTTTCCGTGGACTTGCAAAAATCCATTTGGAAGCCTAGACCAAGATGAACTGGGTCCAAATTCAGTTTTGATCCAGTAGGATATTTACAGGTTTGATTATTTTTTGAGATTATCTTGTAATCATTGTTTTATCGAAAGTAGGGTAACGTAGGAGATTGGTTTCTTGGTTTGAAGTAGTTACCTAGTTTACTAAACTTTCCATTTTTAGAATACGTATAAAAGTCTTTTTCTTTTCTTATTTATATGCATGTAATGGGTGGAGATTATTAAATGAATGAGAATGGAATGAATATTAAGTTTTGATTTTGATTGTGCTTGCGTGGCTGTCGCCCCCTCCCCCTCTTTCCTGCATTCAGAACTTCCCATCGCAGGACTGTTTTCAGTCCCTCTTATCCCCCTATTTTCTATTTTCTTATTTTTGGCCCTGTGACCATTTTAAGAACTTGCAAAATATGAAACTATGGAGTATGTTTTGAGTTCAATCTTTGAGCTAGCTTAAAGTGCATGTTTTGATTAGTATACATGTGTTTTGGTTTGAGCCAATTCGGCCTCCAAACCCAGATTTAGTATTTCTCTTTTTAACCCCTGTTATGGCATTTCAGAAATCATAATAAATGTCAGAAACGCAGAAAATTCTTCAAAACAATACGGGATGCTCCTTTCATTATGTTTGATTTTATAGGCTCAATAGCCACTGTTTTCTATGCATTTCATGTTGCGACTGCTCCCCATCCCCTTAGGACATAGATGTCATTTCTAGATTTTAATGCAAAAAATGAGAAAAATAAAAAATAAATCTGCACATACTATTTCTATGGTTTGTAATCACATAGCATAGCATAACCCACTGTTTATTATGCATTTGCATATGTGAATCATTTTTTATCAATTTAAATGCATTTATTTAATATATCACCTGTTTTCCATAAATAGGGTTGATTTGCATCATAAAATCACTATGACATGTCCATGATGAATTTCGGCCATCTCAGTGTTTGTACATATCATCATGAACTGTGCATTTTAAAAATGTCCATGCTATTTTCTAAAAATGCATTTCCATTTCTGCCCTCCATGCACATTTTCACTAGGTTCATAGAAAAAAATTGTTTTCTAAGGTTTTCTTAATCTAAGAAAATTAGGGAGTGTTCTCTGTGATATTTCACATAACATAGGACTATCCCCTTCAATGGGTGATGTCAACTTGCATTGTATTTTTGCATCTTTCTACTTTAGGAGCATATTGGTAATCTCATAAGTGAAAATCCAAAAAATATGATAAAATCAAGAAAAATATTTTTCATGCATTCAATATTGTTTCGAATGATTTTGGAAAATCTCCACAAGCATGCATACTCATTCCAGTCATATTCATGTGTAAAAGGCACTTTTGTCTTCCGAAGGCCTTTTTGTCATTTCACCAAGCGCAAGCCCAAAATGATTTTCCATCACCAAAACTTTACATATTTTTTCCATTTTGAGATGTTTAACAGCACTTCCAATTTTGTAATGATTTCAAATGAATGTCCTAGCACTTTTACCATTTTACCCTCTAAGGGTATTTTGGCCATTTTGCAGCCAAATTTTATTTAAGGCTCCACGAGGGGTCTTGTCACTCACTTGCATGTTTTAACCTTCATAAACTAGTTTTAAGAATATAATTGCATTTTTAAAGGTTTCTAGCACATCCCACACGCCATTGCCCTACAAGGGCATTTTGGTCATTCAGCAATGAATGATCCTAATCTTAGTTGTGGGATCATAGGACCTTCCATCTTGGCAGTTTAGAGCATTGGGGATCATTCCCTACAGTTTCCATGCATCATAAGTAGCGTGCACCATCATAAGTACATTTTCAAGCATTTTGGTACTTTTACCATCTTGCACTATTTTGACATGTGAATATTTCCAATAAGTCATATGCATATCTCTAGTGTTATTCAATGGTATCTCAATCCTTTGTGACAAATGTGATTTCATGCACTTATTTCATATTTTGGCCCCTCTAATTTTGGTCATTTCGGCCCTCAAAGTTCATTGCCATTCAAATAGTATGTCATTCTTCATCATGTTAAACCTAGTTTAGGTTTTTAATCATTCTGCACAGCTAACCTAAGGATGTCGACCATAGAGTTAGGATTTCTATCTTAGAAAAATGCATCAATCAGATCAATTTTATAGGACCTGTAATGTACTTATTACTTAATCACCTAATTAGTAATTAGGATTAAGACATTAATCTTGATTGGCCTAATTAGGCTAATAAATCTCAACCAAGATAAGTTAAATGTTTCAAAAATTAAGTTAACCAGTTGCATAATACGTATAACCAACAAGTGTATAGCAAATAATGTGCCCGTTAGTCGGCCGATTGCTGGGTGCCTAACACCTTGCCAGCCCGTAACCTGACACTTATCCAAAGATTTGGGTCTGACCAACCATTGAGTCTTAGAGTTAATTTAGAGCCCCTTCTTTGATCTTCTATGAAGGAGGGGCACCATTCATGGGTCCTAAACCCCAAATCCAGGTGGCAACTCTCATTTTCCATCTCCACACCCCCCTGGGGCACCAGACCTTCGTCCATTGTACCCACAACTGGATCTACTATGCAATCCATCATCAACTTCATGGTATATTGTGATGAGAGGATTGTGTTCCTCAAGCCAGTTGATGCATCCGAGGAAAAGAATGGTGCAAAATATATTTACAACTTACTGAAGAAGATGGTCCATGAGGTGGTTATAGAGAACATTGTCCAAGTGGTGACGAATAACGGAAATACTTCAAGAAGGCGGGGAAGAAATTGATGAACAAAAATAGATACTGCCTTTTTTGGATCCCTTGTGCAGCCCACTGCATTGACCTTATGCTGAAGCACACAGGGAAGAAGACATTGGTACAAAGTGTGGTTGAGAGGGCAAGACAAGTGACTGCATTTGTATACAACCATGGATATGCTCTACAGCTACTGAGGACCAAGTGTGGTGAGAATTTGGTTAGGAAAGCATTAATAGATTAACCACCAATTACATTGCCCTAAAGAGCTTGAGACAAAGAAGGTAGAACTCAGATCTATGTTTGCCTCAGAGGAGTGATTTTGTTGGAGCGAGACGGGTTCTCCAGAAGAGCTACCCAGTCGAGCATATCTAGTAAGCTATTCTGGCACAACCTGAAGAAGATCGTCACATTACTTGAGCGGTTGAGCCTAGGGTGAAGGTGTCAAGGCGGTCAATTCCAAGAAGAAACCTACCCTACAAACAGTTGTATGCAGCAATGGAGATGATGAAAGACCATGTGGCAGCAGTGATACCATAGTCCAAGATCGATGGGAGATGCAACATATCGATATCCACTGCATGGTGGTGGAGACAGATATGCGAGCCTTCGAGAGGAGCACAGGCAGAGGTGAAGCCAGAGCTGGAAACAATCCAATTCACAGGAGAGAGACAGTTTGATCATGCTACCCAAGATGCCGACCATGGTGCAAGTGTCCCTACACATGTAGAATGTACCAGAGGCTCACACTACAAAGGGGGCCAGATGAGGAACATGACAGTGTTGACATGGAAATTTAGTTTGTTCCTTGTCTGACACTAATGCAGATTCATCAGCAAAATAGGCTTGTTTTATTAGGAATAACTCTAGGGTTGGGTTCTATACATGTTGGGGCTTTGATCCCATGGGTTTTCTATGTAATAGGCCACTTTTATGGGCCTAAAATATGGGTAATTAGGTTGCATACGAGATTAGCCCTATACTTAGTTTATTTTCATGTTTTTAATGTTTTAAATCGAACCGATCCAAAGCTGGTTTGAACCAGTGGTTCAATTTAAGTGATTTTATTAGTTTTCCTTTTAGTTGTTTAGTTGGGCTGGATTAGGACTCTATTTTGAGTCTATTTCAGTTTCCTAGTCAGTTTAAGTTAGCTAATAGGTTAAGGATTGGGTTAGGCCTTTCTCTTTTAGTGTCTAAGTCTATTTTTGAGTCTTCTATATAAGTTTCTAAGGGAGGCCGACATTGAATACGAATTTGATTAATAAAAACTCAGCTTTATGCTTGCTACCTTTGTTGCTGCTGTTGCTCCTTGAGAGTGTTGCATCCTTGTGGGTTTATCCAGGTGGAAGGGATTGGTGGATCTCCAATCGACTCCTTGCATCGTGAAGATCGGGAGGGCTGCTACTTGTCTCCTTGCATCGTGAAGATCGGGAGACCCCATTATTCACCTTCAAAGCTGCTGCCATTGAAGATCGGTGTTCAAGTAAGTACTTCACAGTTTCAGCAATCACCCTTCTTCTCCTAATCCTCTAAACCCGGCCCCATCAATCCCCATTGCTGATACTCAATCATTACTACTTTCCTCATCCACCATTAATACCATAGATCCATTAGAACCCTAAAACCTGCAACTATTCTTCTTCCCTTCTAGAAGGTCACATGCAAGGTGATTTTCGTGAGAATTCTGCCCAACCAAATCTAACCGTTAGAACCTGCTAAAAATTTGATCGAATCTTCCTCAAACCCTAAGAGAGACTCAATTCAAATTTCAGCACCATCCACCCGATTGTCTGAAATTACAGTTTTACCCCTCTCTCCTACTTCCACTAGAAAACCTCCATAACTTCAAATCTGTCCATCAGTTTCCAACAAAACTTTCAGCATACATCCCTTACATCATTATTGACACTCGATCCAAGTTTCATCAGACCCCCACCACCCTAAACCCTAGAATCCCCTTCTCCTACCTCCATTAGGAATTGTCTCAAATAACCTTATCTTGCTGTCAAACTCATCTAACCTACTTCCATTCACTCAAATATCATAAAACATATACCATTAGACTTCCCTACACCTGCCTATCATTACCATATAAGACAACCCTAACCTAAACCTAACTTTAACCCTAATTTTGACCTAAAATTCAATTCTGCCCAAAATTGCAGAATTTCAAAACTCATCCAAACCCTAACTTTTTTATACAATAATAGCCTTCTAGACCTGCCCATTAATACCCTATAAACCCCTTTCCCAATATCCAACCCTAACCCTAGTTTTGCCCTAAATTACTAAACCCTAACTCAATCGGCCAGCCTTTGTGTGTGACCCCATTACCCTGGTTCCTAGTGGGATTACTCCTACCTAGGACTACATTAGACACACTTGGAGGCCTCAGTCTAGAGGGTAGTAGTGGGTTTTGGGCAGTCAAGACAGTAGCGTGCACCATCATTTCCCACAAAAACATCCAGTGTCGGATGTGGTGGGTTTGATCAGCATGGTTCTTCATCATCTTCATTCTATACAACTCATGATGATCAGTCACATGGTGTGGCATCTTTCGTGGATAGCATCTTTTCCTTCCCAGGCCACCAGCAGTCCTATTAGTCTAAGTCCACCGAGCAACTACAGTGGAGGCACGTTGCATCATCTTCCAAACTCGGTAATCTATATCCGAGGTTGGGTCACCTAGAGTATGTGGATGATGAGACATATCAGGCTGTTTTGATGGACTTCGAGCATTTCTTCCAACATACCATGACACGGCCATCTTTTGTGATCGAGTTCAAGTCTGAGAAATGATTTCATCGACGGCAGCAATCTTCCTCATCTTTCGAGCTCGCTCGGAACTCTATGTGATATTGACATATAGTAGGAGACTAGGAGGAAAGCACCTTTGATGTGAAGTCAACTTATGATATAATATTTTGATATTTATATTAAACGATTTTTCTCCATTTATCACTTGAAAATGCAGATTTTAATTGGTTTCATCATATTTTATATGTTATAGTACTAAATCATGCGTAACATAGGCCTATTTTTGAGAAATATACAGGCAAGGTATGGTGTACACTACCAACCTAGGGTACAAAACCAAGCTAACAATTTAAGTGTGTTTTTCAACAATCCAAAGGTTCTATTATGTTTAGGGGTGCTTAATTAGGCTATCTGCCAAGTTTCAGCCCAAAATATGGCCGTTTGACCACCGAAATGGTCAAACAAAACCATGCACCAAAACCTGTAGGATTTCGGCCAGGTTTTGGTTGAAATCCGAATTATTTTGACTTCTTGAACCTTGATTCACAGAAAACATGTGATCAATTTGGCTTCAAATATAAAGTGGGAATAACTCTGTACCAGATACAAAAATAATAAAGATATGTTGCGTGCTAAATAAAAAATATGCATTCCTTGTAACATGTTACTCAAGCATTAGATGTATTATTCTGATTTTAGTATACCTCTGGGCTCTGGTCAATGGTCAGTAGTCCTGATTGCATGCAGAAAAATCGATGCAACTCTTTATCTAGCTTCAATAAAAGGTACAGGAGGCAATCAACAAATGCAAATGAGAAGGAAAATTCTGGCCAAACCGCCAAAGCCATCTTCAATCAGCTGGTACATTGCTCTCACTCATCCACGGCTAGAGTTGGCAATGTGGCCATAGCTTCACCATCAAGCACAAGAAGATTCCCACTTTTAAAGCATTTCGTAGAGAATTTTACTCTGCATAATCGAAAAATATAGATTTCTAAGAGGAGTTCAAATAGAACACACAATAAACTGGAGGAAGATAAAGCTTATGAAATCATGGTAAGACAGGACACATACATGTATCTCTCCTGGTTTTGTCTTAGATTAACTGCCTGAACCTCAGCCACCACCTCATCTCCAAAGTACACTGGCAACTTAAAGTGCAAGCTTTGTGAGACATACACAGCTCCAGGCTACACATCCAACAAATGGATTATTTTGAATTACCAGATCTCAATGGCTAGGAAGAAGGTGCAAGATAAAAAAGCATTTCCCAAAAATGTTTATGCTCAACAAAGAAGAATTTAAGTATGCCGATTACAACAAGAAAAAGCATCATGAAAAAAGAATGTTGTAATGATTGTTTCTTGTTTTGCACAGTGAAATCACCAGAGGTAAGATTTTTGGAAAATATGGATGTTGGGGCAGAAAATAGAAGTCTGCTGTGTTTTGCACTCCTGAAGTCCATAGATGGTTTAGGAGATCTTTTACCTCTATTCTTGGCATGAGTCCATCAAACAAATATCTTCACACCCATCTTGTTAGGTAAATCCAAATCTAAGTATTTTCACTATTTTCTAGGCTGGGGTCGCCAACAAATTCTAATCTTGGGAGCCTTCATTCCTCTCTCAAACTGGGGGGCATTTTGCATGCAATTTAGGATTTTCAATCCTAGATCATAAATTGAAAATTGACTGCCAGGATAAAAATTGCATTTGGATGCATTGTATTCTGGACTGCAATCCTACAGATTTATATTGAAATTGTTCTTTGGTTGGCCTTCTTTTTATTGGTTTTATAAGCTAAGCGCTATTTACATTAAATAATACTAATCAATTACATTCCATGACAATTAGATTTATGATCATAATTCTAACCTTTTAACCTCAGCAAGCATGGACATCAAATATACAACAGATCAAAACCATTAGTGACATGGGTTGGAAACTGACACTACAACCAACAAAATTGACTAGCTCTTTGCAAGCAGAATAGAATCCAAGTAGCAACTTATTGAAAACAAAATGGACTTAGGAACAGGGATACCATATCCAAGCCATTTGGCGTGAAACGTGGGTAGGTATTTTGCTTAAACTGGCCCTATTATGACCCACAGTAGCAATGGGTCAAATTTTACTATAGAAATGGTGATGTAGATCAAAGCATGAAGAAAAGGGCAAAATTATTGTTCACATGGTACTGTTCACATGAACAGTGATATGGGCCCCAGCTGGGCAGCTGGCTTAGAGGAGTTGATATTAGGTTTTATTTTATTAGATTTTTATTTAGTTTCCTATTTGAGTTGTAAACCTAATTGGGAATCCTAGTTAGACTCTAGTTTCTATTTTTGTTGGGAAACCTAGTTGGGAATCCTAGTTAGAGTCTAGTTTCTATTTTTTTTGTCAAAGCCATTAGGATATATAAACATTGTAATCAGCTCTTGAGAATCCACGATTTAATGAATAAAGTTATGTTGCTGTTTGCAACGCATTGTCCTGAGAGAGGCTGGAAGGGTGAGATGCCCAGGCTGAGATAGTCAACCCCTCCTTACCCTTTCCCCATTCTTATATGTTCTCCATCGATTTCTGATCCCTACTCTGAGTTTATTTCCTGTGCACAACTAAGATCATCCAAATTCCCAGAAATGCTGCTGAGATCATCTACTGAAGTCTATACTGAAGTCCCCAAGTGTTGCTATCAAAGTTGCTGATATGACAGCCAAATCACACCTGCGGCTGGGCTTTGTTTCTATTTTCCTGCTGCAACTTCAAGCCTGTGGAACTTGAGATCCAACCATTGTTTTCCAGAAATATTTGGAGGACAAACTTCTATCAATATCCCCTCCATTCGATTCCAATTTGGGTTAGATCTGCTAGCTGGTTTGAGTCCTATTCCTTAACCTTCTAATTCTGAACCTAGTTTCTAATTTCATTAGTTTGTAATACCTCAGCAGCTTGTAACCCCTTTGAGACTTCCAGGGTTTGATAAGCCCTTAGAGGTCTACTTTCGGTTGGTGATTAAACCCCATCTAGTGACCATTATTTAGGGTTTGAATACCTACTGTTTTCCCTGAGTTAAACCTACTGTTTACAAATCTGATTTTGGTTTCTATTATTGTCTGCTAGTCCGAACTTGGAACCTGTTGGGTTCAATTATTGAGATCCTGCTTGGGAGTAGGTCACTGTGACTTGGTCTTACATTAAATGAGGAAGGAAGCCCTCCTTGTCAAAAATGCAAGGTGAGAGCAAGAATATGAGAGTACTAAATTCAATATTCATTAAATTTGATATCCCAACAATCTGTAATAATTTTAAGTAAATAAAATAGTTTATAACTTTTCAATAAATAACTAGATAAAATTATACATCTTAGAACAGAAGAAAAAAGGCATTTGTAAAAAAATAAAAAGAAACAAAAGATGTAAAGCAGTAGAGGTGAAGAGGAAAAATAAGGGGGTGGGGGGGGGGGAGGGGGAGTGAGAGAGGAGATTGCATTATAAATCAAAGCCCCTCTGTATGGGGAGCTGAAGCAAACTGTCGGGAGGAACAGAGGAAAGTGCGGTTCATAAAGAGTCAGCTGCAACCTCCCATGTTTGAGAGGAGTTGGCTGGGTTTTATGAAGTAGGGACTTTAGCAGGCCATTTTTTCCTTGCAGGAGAAGATTTGCATATTTCTTACGCAGAAGAAAATTCTCCGCAGAGGAAGACACTGAATCTAAAGTTTCAAGCATACTAGGATACAGTCAACACACACAGAAGCAGAAAGATAGAAATAGTTCTGCAGCTGTTGGGCCACTACAAATTGTGACAATTGGCCAGTCATCACCGGCACTATCAAGTTGCAGTTCTAGCACATGTAAAGAGAGATGGATGAACAAGGAGGTCAATGATAAACAAATAAAAAATATCACCTGTTAAGATGAATTATTATAAGTAAGCAGGGTATTTCTGGTATTTTAGTATTTTGGGTTGGTCAAGGTATTTATTTAATCGTCGTCATATCTTTTTTACACAGATATATAAGTAACTTCTGAGGGGTGTCACATATGGTCTCTGAATGTTTGTGGTGCTGTCTCTGATCTAGTAATGCTGCACATATTGATGTAGATCGAAGCATGAAGAAGAGAAGAGTCAGGAATTTTTTCATGTGGTACTGTTCATGTGAACAGTGTCACAGCCTATATTACCTTGATGGGAATCCTTCTAGAAGACCCAAGTTGAAGACTAAAACTGATGTAGATCACAAGTCCATAATCAGCCCAGCAAGGTTGTGGATTCGACTGCTGTGAGAAGCAGCCTGGTCTGATGATGTGGCAAGTATTTGCTGGTTCGATGGAGCATCACCTAAGGCAGCCTCAGCCCAAGCCCAAAGTGAAGCATGAAGAAGTTAAAAGACCAAAATACTGTTCACGCACTGTACATGTGAACAGTGTCACAGCCCATATTTTCCTTGTGTGGAGATATTTCTTTGAAGATTTTGTGGACCCATCAAGTGGAGAAAGATTTTATCCTAAAGCTGCCATAGTTTAGTTTCTATTTTCAGTTTTAGAAAGTATATTAGGTACTTTCTTATTTTCGTTTGTTTCTATTTTTGTTTCCTTGCTTGTTTAGAAGGCTGAACTATAAGGCCTAGTAGTTTCCAATTTTAGTTACCTTCTATTTTAGTTAGGATTTAGTAGTTTCTATTTTCCTAAGTTTCTATTTTAGATTAGTTTCTATTTTGGAAAGTTTCTATTTTATTGTAAGCTTGCCTAAGCTATTAATAGGCATCACATTATAATGAAAAAACAGAATTGGAGAATAGAATTTGTGGCTAAGCTTACCATCGATTATGGGAGAAATTCCATATTTCAACAGCTGGGATAGTTGTGGGTGAGAAGCCCATTCCCCTACCCCCCCCCCCTTCTTTTCTATATCCCTTTCTTCTTCTTCTTCTTATCCTTTTTATGTTCTTCTTCATATGTAACAGAAAAGTAGCAATAAAAAAACAAGAGTTGCAGTTTAATTTGTTCTTTTCATTGTATCGATCCTGCTGCAATCGATCTCCCGCTGGTTTCACTGGTTCGAGGTCGACTCTTGCATTAAAAACACTGTTCATGTGAACAATGTCAAAGCCAAAATTGGCCTTGTTTGGGATTGATTTTTAGAAAATCTTGTGGGCCCATCAAGTAGAGGAAGATTCTATCATAATGCTGCCATAGGTTAGTTTCTATTTTCAGTTTATATTAGTTTCTAATTTGGTTATCTTTGCATGTTTAGAAGGCTGAGTTATAAAGTCTTTAGTAGTTTCTAATTTCATTCAGTTTCTATTTCCATTAGTTACTATTTTCATTAGTTTCTATTTTCCAAATAGTTGCTAAGTTTTAATTTATATTTCTGTAGCCCAGCCTCAGTCTATATAAAGGCAGCTATTGTACTTGATTGACACAGAATTAATGAATGAACTTTTGAGGCAAATTGTTGCACTCGTCTATTGGAGTAAGACCCCTGTTCAACAGCCGGGATAGCTGTGAGTGAGAGACTCAGGCTGAGAAAGTCATTCCCCTACCCCTTTCTTCTATCTTTCTCCCTTCTCCTCTTTTCTTACCCTGCTCGATCTCCTTTAGTACTGCTGCTACTAATCTGTGACTGAACAACTGCTGCTGCTTCCTCTTAGATTAACACAAGTGCTGTGAAGATCCTTCGAAGACTGGTGCTATTCTCCAAGCATATACAAAGTTGTTGCTGCTGCTACTTCCATTCGATTGAAGACTGCTGCTGTCCTACGAGTTGATTGTTGCTGCAACTTTAGAGCCCCATAACTTCACAACCTTACATCCCAATCTGCTGGGTTTTGGAGTATAGAATCACACCACCTACCACCCCATTTGATTCCAGTTCTGGCCTATTCTATTGGCTGGTTTACCCCATAGCCAAAACCTTCTATTTTCATTCCACCATCATACCTTCATCTCTGTCCATCAAAACCACATCAAAATTGCAGCCGAGCCTCCCCTCAACAAGACCTCCACTCAATCCAGATTTGAGCCCAAGCTGAAGGTTGGTTTGGCCTATAAGGCTTAACCTTCTAATTTGGTGTTGCTTCCATATCTCCCAACTCCACCACCAGAATTGAGTGAAACTTTCAGCAGTGCTTTCCCTCCATACAAGCTTCAATCGATCCAAGTTTGGTTGCATCCCCATCGCTGGTTTGGTTTGAAATCCTAACCTTCTAATTCTGCCCTTGTTTCTAACTTGATTTTGTGGGTTATTTGGGACTAGTGTTCTAGTCTTACATTACATATCTCCTTCTATTTGAAGGGCATACTACCGAATTGCCCTCAAAAGTCATCCACAAGTACATGTGGGTTTTAAAATACTAGCGCTTCTAATGTTGGAAAGAAATCCAAATTCTCCATCTAGGCTTCAGGATTGAACCATTGAGTGCAATCATAATCCTGGCCCATTTTGTATTCTCAATCCTAGAATCCTAATCCTGATTGAACACCAAACAGAGCCTGTTCGAGTTGGATTGGGACTCTGATCAGGATTGTGATCTTGGATGTCATACCAAATGCCCACTTGATAAAATCTGTGGCATTGGCTCTACCAATATATGGATATCTACTTTTATACTCCTGATGCAGATCGAACCAGCCCAAGTATTGGCCAGTTTTGGACCAGGAAACACTGTTCACGTGAACAGTGTCATAGCCCAAATTTTCCTTGTGTGGAGATACTTTTTAGAAGATTTTGTAGGCCCATCAAGTGGAGAAAGATTCCATCCTAATGCTGCCATAGTTTAGGTTCTATTTTCAGCTTTAGAAAGTATATTAGGTAGATTCTAATTTCAGTTTGTTTCTATTTTTGTTTCCTTGCTTGTATAGAAGGCTGGATCTATAAAGCCTTAGTAGTTTCTATGTTCAGTTTAGTTTCTATTTTCATAATTAGAAGTTAGTACTTTCTATTTTGTAATTAGTAGTTAGTTTCCATTTTTGAAATTAGAAAGTCTTCACATCAACCTAGTTGTTGATAGTGCTATGTAACCGCATTCAAAGATTATAAATAAAAGCCAAGGAGGGGGGCCTAAGAGCTACACAGTTTTAGATTAAAAAAATTTCAGTCATAATTGCATGCCATTGCTGCTGCTGCTCTGCTCCCCAGTCAGTGTGCCTTGTGGATCTCAAGGTGAAGGGATTGGGGGATTACCAATCGACTCCTTGCATCTGTTAAGATCGGGAGGCCCTTTTTTTTCTCTGCTTTCAAGCTGTTTCAAGTTGCTTCAGGCTGCTTCAAGCTGCTGCTGCTAGATCTCTGAAAATCCAGTACGTTACTTTTATTTTCTTGCAATTTTCCTTCTTCTTCGCATCTGCCAACCTAAGCCTTATCATCTCCTTACACTCGACAGCAACCCCAGCTCCACCCTTCCCTCAAAAAACCTAATTCCCCTCAACCCTACAAAAACCCAAAACCCTAAAATATTGCCTAGACCTATCTAGCCACCCAAACCCATCCATCTCACAGCCGAACCTCTCCCCCACTGCTCTGAACACTCAACTAGAAACCCTACCCTGAATGCCCATCCTAAACCCTAATTTCATCCCTTTTCCTATTTCCCAAAACCCAAAACCCTAACCCTCACTTTCTGATTTTAAATCTTCACTCAAACCTCACCAAACCTATATCATTAGGCTTCTAAAAACCTGCCTAGCTTTACTAAATAAAATCCCACCCCATTACCCTAAGGCTAACCCTAGTTTTGACCTAATTTCCTCAAATCTGCCCCAATCGGCCAGCTGTTTTAGGAAGGTCCTGGTTATTAGCTCCTGGTGGATTTATCATCTATCTAAGACTACATTAACTCCTCATCTCAATTTTACAAAAAATGGAACATTACATAACAAAGTCGGAGGGGTGATAGTGCCAATAGGAAAGCTGTTATACTATAAAGATGGCCTCAGGCTCTCAGTTGTGTCTTAAAAAGACAGATTGGTTAAAGTTTAGAACTTCCAAGAATTATTTACAGAGTCCAATACTCAGCATGCTAAAGCCCCATGAATATTATTCAAATCCGCCATCTTACAGGCAAAAGGTAGGCTAATGAAGCTGGTTCAAGAGGCATACAAAGAGGGTTGAAATTCTTAACTAAGGCTTGGACAGGATCTGCAATGATGGATCAACTATTAGAAGCATGCAGCATGCAGATATCATGGCCTCCTTCATTACGTTGGTTTATTATTCATAGACCTCAGTTAGTCGCTCCTTATTCTGTGTAAATCCAAGATCCATTCTCCCACAATCGGGAGTGGGGAACGTACCTTTGATCGGAGAGTTATCCACAGAGGAGACAATGGAAGCTATAGAAGCTGTAGATGTATCCAACTCCTTAGTAACTGGCAAATATATTTGGTTCTTAAGTAAAAGAGGCATTCATACTGAAGCTCTCTATATCAATTATCAAGCTAAACTATGACGGTCCACTGAGAGATTTTAATGGGCTAAAATATGGAAACTTAATTGCCCCTAAACCCATTCTTTTGTTCATTTCAAAAACTCCTTGGACTTTTCCCACTGGTGACTTGTTCTGTATCATTTTACCCAAGAATGGTATGACTGGGTTTGGCATCTTATTATAAAGTACAAACAACTCTAAGATCCCAAGTTTCAAAGAAAAGGCAGATTGGAGGCTTGTATCATGTATGAATTGTACCAAGCAAGGAATCAGAAGTTCCAGGAAGAAATTTGAGCACAGTGCCACAGTAGTTTGCCAATTCCACTACACAGTTGGCTTGGATTAACTTAGTCTGCTACTGTTCATGGAGACCAAACATTCTTCAGACAACTAGTAACAATTCTGCAAGTGAGAACAGCTCACCTACAAACGTGCCTCAATGGTCACTCTGCAGTTAGTACTATGAATTGACTGTTTTGGAGTAGGAATGCCAGGGCACGAAAAGATATTTAGACTAAAGGACTCCTTGACATTAGCATTTCTGAACTGGATGCTTACTGATAATTGTTAGCTCGATGGAAAAGGCATCTACTTGTTCACGGAGAGTCTGCATACTGATATTAGACCAATAACTCTAGTTTTGATAACATGTATTAGACCAACGACTTTAGTTTTTGTTAACATGTTCAAGTTCAACAATGTACCAACTACCAATGTCACTCGGAATTAAGTGCCTCTTCTTAAGGCCAAACAAGGTACTTCTTCCCCATCTTGTGGATGAATAAATAAACAGTTAGTACTCAATCTCATACCGACCTCTTAGAACTAAAATTGTATACCATTTGCAAAGTGTTGGGATGTTGAGAGCTATAGAGGTATAGTCTCATCAGTTATCTGGGACCTTGGAATATACCCTTGGTCATCTCCACCTAATGCCTTAAGGTTTTGGGTTGGACCCCAAGTGGTATTTTGTAGCAACATATGTTTCATTCACAATCCTGGAGTATTGCTGCAATTAGCTTATAATGAAGAAATGGTGGCAAAGTGACTAGTTTATGTTTCATTTGGGTAAGAAAACAAACAGCTAGAACCCACGCACAAACTAACCATTTCTGATTAAAATTTCACTCCTTACCAGATTTGAAGTTTAGTTGTACAAAACACTTTCACAAGCCCAAAACTTTGTTTCGTAGAATCCAAACAAAATATAGAGACTGCTAATATACTTACGAAGTGAGAAGCAATGATCCGAGGGAAGAGAGAAGCAACAAGCAGCCCATGAACGAGACGATCCTCGAATCCAGCATCTCGGGCACTTTCTGAATCAAAATGCAATGGATTGACGTCATGGCTCAGCTTCGAGTACCCAAGAACATCCACATCAGAGAATCTCCGGGACTGTCTCAAAACGTCTCCAATTCTCAGAACACGAGATGCAGTGGATGAAGAGAAGCTCGGTCGACGGGAGGAAGATAGAAATGGAATGGGTTTCCAAAACAACCTTCTGAAAAGCATTGTGCGGTTGTGCCTTTCTCGAGTCTGGAACATAGTTAGTAAGTTCGGGAACGCAATAATACGGGTATGCATGTGTACGGAAATTAAACGGACCATACGGCAATAATACTTTTCAAAAATCCGGTGCAATAAAACGTGTATGGCAATGCTACGGTACGTGTTTAAGACGGTTGCACTGTAATACAGGCATATATTCATTATGCAACAGGCATGTACACCTAATAAACACAATAATATGTAACTGAAAGTTTGATTAGTTTGATAAAAATGGAGGAATGAAGCTAAAGATCAATTCTAATAACTTCAGTGTGCACAAGACACTCCAATCCTTCCTTACCATTATCAGGTAAAATCCCGAAAACCATAACCATTAGTAGAGAAATAAAACAGCCAGCTACAAAGAATAAATGGGAAATGCTAACAGATTGTTGATCCACCCTAATTCCTTTATGAAGGTTCCAGGTTTTAACTTTTATCAGTAATTGGCGCAAAACTTCCATCCTCAGGGTAGGAAGACATGGAGATAGGCGGCCACTTTTTCTTAATCACTATGTATGTGTGAAGTTTTTAAATTATGAATCATCAACCTTGAGTAGGAAAGGGTCATTGCAAAGATGGTAACATTTTTCTTGCAGCGCTGTTCTACTGATCGACCCTCCTTTCTCATAGAAGGGCAGTCCACATCTAGACACTCCTACGGCACCATTTTGGATGATGTTATCTCTTCAAGGAGCCAGTGACTTCTCATCTCTCCAAGCCAGCAGGACAGCATCGACCCCCTGTATTTTGTTTCTTACAAGCTAATTTCTCAGGGAAACAAAGGAAAACATATGCATTGAGGTGCTCCGAGTATTCACTGGTCTAATAGAGTTATATGATAGCACCTCATCTCAATTTTAAGATTCAGGAAGCAAATAAAGCATCTCTGTAAGGATAGAAAGCTCAGATAATTTATAGAGAAGAGAGAGAGAGACACAGTCACACACACAGAGAGAAAACTTACAGAGTAGATAGATTCTCGCTGGCCGAACTGAACGGAGATGGTGAATCTGCTGCTGCAATTGCCGACTGCCACAGGGGGTATTCCAGTATTGTGAGGTCGCACTTCACAGGTCGCTACAATCGCCGAGGAACGGAGACGGAGAAGAAGGGGGTCCAGGGTTTGGGGATTTTTTCATTCACCGGCCTGAAATTTACACGGAACGGAGACGGAGAAGAAGGGGTCTAGGTTTCGGGGTGGTAGCAGCATGCACGAATCAGTGAATCACACGAATGCGAATGGACAAGGGCAAGGAAGATTTTTCCAAAGAAGGAGAGAGAGGATAACACGGCACCGTGACAGCGTGGCCAGTCTTTTCCTTCTTTCTTTCTTTCTTTCTTTTTTTATTTTTTTTATTTTTTTTATTTTTTTTTATTTTTTTTTTGGGTTGATAAATAGCAATTTATTGATCAACTCATCTTGTACGCATGGATGGGGAGAGACACCTTTCCACCAACCACAGTGGATAGCGGTCAGATTGTCGTACACGAAGTGGACAGGGCCTTGTTGGCTAAAGAATCAGCTACAGTATTAGCTTATCTAGGAATAAGGGAGAATACAAAAGATATAAGAAAAATTGAGACAAGTAAGGTATGTTAGCTACTATGGGCCCATAAGAGGAAGGGAGGAGCGGATAGTGTCTTGCAAATATGAAACCACTACAGAACAATCTGATTCCACGATAACTTCCTCAAAGCAGTGCAAGATAGCCTCAAGAAGACCATTAGCGGATTGTTATAGCTTCTCCCACTTCAATAAATTGGAAGAGGTGAGCTTTGGATTTTGCAAACAGAGGCTTCCCACTGTGGTCACAAATAACAATGTCCAAGCCACCCATCTTGTGCTTCTTAGACAGAGATGCATCATGGTTTATTTTCACCACCGATTAGCATGGAGGAGCCCAGTCCTTTGCCCTTGGAGACTGAACAACGGATGGGGGGGGTTGCACCTGCCTAGTTGCTTGGCTTCTACAAATTCTGCATAAGCACGGTAAGCAGCCAAAATAAATTCATTGGGAGACCAGTTCTTGTACTTGAACAGTAGATCATTTCAAGCTCTCCACAACGTCCACATGATAAAATCAGCTAGTCTCACCGCTCGTTTGCGCTCTTTTTTGCTCATATTTTGCGTCTTACTCAAGCCTTCCAACCAATCTGCCAGTTTAACTTGGTATCTTGACGGATCTTGTAGCAGAGGCCAAAACCAAACCAAGTTTCTCTAGCCAATGGGCAATGGAAGTGGACATGCTCTGAGGACTCCACAGCCTCTCCACATCAATGGCATTAAGGATCTACTATGATTTGTCACTTTGATAATCCTTCACCCGTGGCAACATCCTCCGCACAAACTCGCCGTAGGAACGCTTGATCTTTAGTTGAGTTAGGCAATTCCAGACTTCCTTCCATACCGAGGGTGAGGTTTCTTCCCAAGTGCAAACTCTTGACGTGGATGGATGGATGGCGATCTTATAGGCCTGAAAATTACACTACAAATGGTATGCAGATTTAACAGAGAATTTTTTCGTCTTTAGATTCTACCCATACCTGTTTGCCCTCCGAAGGAAACACCTATAGGTGAATGCCAATAATCGCTTCCTTTTCAACCGAAGAGAACAAGTCTTCAATAATCTGTCGCTTCCACTGCCGACTTTCCTGACTGATGAGCTCTAAGACCTAGACTAATCCATAGTCACCTCTATATTGGCTTTGGATCCTAAAATTCAAATGGGTCGGCACACATCTATCATGCCAAATGTTTACTTGGTTCCCTACCCTAGTTAGCAAATTCGGATTCGGGAATTATTTGGGAGAGAAATTATTCGGAATAATGCGTTTGGTAATTTTAAAGATTCGGTCAAAAAAGTGAACTAAATAAATTTCGGATTCGAGAATTATTCATTTACAAAAACCAAATTCGGGCAAAAAGTTCGGACATTATTATTAATATTTGTATTAAGCATTAACTATTTTAAATTAATTAGCATGTGTGCATAAAATGTAAGTGATATAAAAATTAGAATACAATTTGGACAGAATATTAACCATTTAAATGAATTTGACAAAAGTTTATCAGTTCCATAGATCCCCACTAATTAATTCATAGCCAAGTTCAACCTGAGTGTGGTCCAAAGTTGAAACCCTGTTTTGATCGAGCATACCATCATATAATCCAACAATAAACATCAATAAAAACCAAAAGGTAGCATACTAGTGTTTCTACAATTTAAATAAGTCAAACAAAACTATCAGGGGTTGAGTCTCGCTCTCAGTGAAAGTGTCAACTGCTCCAAATAACAAGTCTTCAGTAACGTTATCATCTACATCATCCAACAATTTCTCTAGCTCTCTATCAATGTCCTCAACACTCTCATCATTATGGTAGACACTTATGTTGTCAAGATTAATAGGCAACATATTTTTCTGTTCAAGTGAAGCTTTCTTTTCCATCATCAATGAATTCATCCTGACATAAACTAAATCAGCTAACATCTCTACTGATAACTTGTTCCTTTTTTTTGTTTGTGCAGCATCCCAAGCACTCCAATTTCTCTCACAAGCTGAAGAACTACATGGTTGGCTTAAAACTCGAATAGCATACTTTTGTAAGATAGGAACAGTATCACCTTGAAGAGACCACCAAACTCCTATCATTGGAAAATATATATATGTAATTCTAAATTACAAATAATTTGTACATAAAGAAGAATAGAATAAATTTTTTAAATTGAAAGTTCTTATAAAACTTACGAGGATGACATTTTTCCATCATTATCATGGCACTTGAAGAAAAAATCATTGAGCTCTTCATTTGGTATGATGCCAACTGTTCATTAAAATCCCCCCTCTTAGCTTGTGGAACCAATGTATCACCAATGAACTCTGTTGCTTCTTTGAATTTAAGATTCTTTTTAAATCTTGGACCACAATAATAAGCAGGGTTAAGAATGACAGCTGCATAGTGAATTTGACTCAAAATGTTTACATCCTTTCTTTTATCACAGATTGCCAAAATCTGCTCATACCGATTATTTGTCTCCTTAAGTTGTTCTAGTACCCTTCTTGCTCTTTCCATTGCCTCATATAACTACCCCGAGATAAGTCCATCACCATCAACCAAACAAAGAACCCGAACGATGGGTTCCATAATCATTAGAATCTCTTTTGACTCGATCCAGAATGATTCTCTTTGAATAGTATTCAATACCCTACTTGCTTCAAAAGATCTAGAATTTCTTAGACCCCTCCACTCCGCTGATGCAACTAGGAGTCTAAGCTTCTCTTCCACTTCAACAATGGACTGAAGCATTAAGAAGTTGGAAGCAAATCTGGTCTTACAAGGATATTTCAGATTTTGTCTATGAATTGTCTCATCAACTGCAAGACAATGATAGATCTATACAAATAATCAATTAAGCCTTTTGCTTCATCAAAAATTTCCTGAACCCATATCACAGTCTCATAAATATCCTTCAACATTAAATTAATTCCATGAGCTGCACATCGAGTCCTAAACAACCAACAATATTTTCCTAGAAGCATATCAAATGCATTTTCATAATTGGAAGCATTGTCTGACACTATCTGAACAACATTTTCTAGACCAATACTTTCAAGCACAACTTTCAGAATATCAAAGATAAATGGATCAGTCACTTTAGCATGAGAATTCCTCTAATTTCAAGAAAAGAGCACCACCCGGTGAATAAGCAATGACATTAATAAAAGACCACCTCTTTAAGTCAGTCCATGAGTCTGACATAATGGTGCAACCCGTTTCCTTCCAAGATAACTTTACTTCTCCAGCAAATTTTTTAAGACCCTTTCTTGCTTCAGGGATAATTCTACCACGAAGGGTAGAATAACTTGGAATAGGAACACTAGGGCCATAACGGGCAGTACACTTTAATAAATTGATGAAAGACTCCGATTGAACAACATTGAAAGGAATGTTATTTTCAATAAAGAATTCACGGAGGTTGTTCTCCCAAGTCGGCTTATCTATATTAGGTGTGGCTTCTACCATTGTGGATTGCCTCTGACCACGTGAAGTCATAGAAAAAGAACTGGAACAAGTTTCACTTTTACTCTTACGTCTTTTATTACTTGTCTCAGAATTAACAACAAGAATGACTTGTGCTTGGACATCATCATTTACTTTTTCACAAGGGGCAACATCATGACCACTAACCCGAGCTCAATGATACTTAAGCCTAGTGACCCCTCCGTAAAATTATTTTTCACAAAATTTACATTTGAAGTAACCATTATCCAATTGTTCAGCATTTTGCCAAAACTTGTCTTTCAATTTTTTTCATTTTTCCTATTTGATGCAAAACATAAAACCAAATTCTATAAGAACCATAGAGCAAAAATGAAAAGAAAAGAACAAAAATTGTAGCAAAAAAGTGGCTTTGAACTTTGAACCCATTAAGAAACAACAATAAACAACAATAATCAGTATATTCAGTAGTAAACATAAAGAGGGCAAAACCTCTACTTGGTTGGACAAATATAAAACTACCACTAGCTTGGAAAAATATGGTCATGGTTTGGAGTTGGACTCAAAAGTCAAAACTGATGAGAGGTTTGAAATGCAAGGTCATTAATTTTGCAGTCATGGAATGCAGCAAGTATGGTTGTATGGGTTATATAATGGGAATTGGGGATCATCATGATTGTAGGGCCAATCTCTCTCTCTCTCTCTCTTTGATTGTAGGGCCTCTCAAAAAGAGCTTGGTGGGTACACACTACACTGAGTCACTGAGAACATCAAGAAAGCTAAAAGAAGTGGGTAGCACCAGTGGCTGTCTCTCTCTCTCTCTCTCTCTCTCTCTCTCTGTCTCTCTCTCTCTCTCAGTAACTAGCTAAAAGAAAGCTAATTTATCGATATTCTTCTCTGTAAATTACATATTAGCCTATAAAACCTATTAACTAGCAACCCCTCATTTTAGTGAGTTTTGCTTTCTCTGGGGCAGGTTTGGACTTTTCAAGTTTGAATTTTAGAATGGAACGTGTTTGTGAGGCTGGTTTACACGAGTTGATAGCGCTGAAACATGGGAAAGAAGATAGAACATAACAGAGTAAAGAAGGGGAAGAAGAAGTAGAGCTAGTGGGGCTACTGACACAGAATTGAATTAAAAAGGGGAATAGCTTTTTAAGCTTCCAATTTCGTCAATAATTATAGAAAAGTTGATTTGGGTTTGACCGCCACACCCTATTTCTCTTAAGCTTAGCCCTTCGAGATTAATGTGTGTGACAGAAAAGAGTAAGTTACACTCTTACAGTGGGATAGAAAAACAATAAATTTATAGATAAGAGGGAGAAGGCAAATACCTTAGATCCAAATCCGATGACAAGGTAAAGCTCTCCGCCAGGCGCTGAAGAAGAAGGGTTTGTGCTTTCTCTAGTTCAAAACTTCGAATCGAGATAAAAACAAGAATAGGGTTTGGCACTCTAGCTTTTCCACTCAAACTCAAACTCACTTTAAGTTCCAAGTTCCAACTTAAAGCTCCACTTCCACAAAGCTCTTGTTGTCTGTACCTGTAGGTCACCTTTAAATCTTCAATCCTCTTACCTCTATGGAGAAGAAACGGAGAAAAAGAGTTGAAAATCGAGTGAAAGTGTGATTGTATAAACAGCAAAATTGAAACCTAACCCTATAGCCAATAATTCCTCTTTTACCCTTTATTTATTAAAATCTGAATTATTCGAGTAAAATTCGGTCAAACCCGAATTATTCACGCTATTTAAAAAAAGTCTAATAAAGCGCGAATTTTACCGCTTCTTTGAACCCACTTCGGATTCGGACGACTTATTCGTAAAATTTGGTTCGGCCGAATAATTCGCTGAATTAAACAACTAGGTTCCTATGTGACTAGCATGTCCATGTCTAGTTTCTCTTATCTTTATGATGATTGCTTTGTGATTTCTCCTATTGTACATCATGATGCGATGATCATCTATAGACAGTCATTTATATCTTCATATTTGGTGTTATCATAGCTTATTGCATACAGGCATGTACTTTAGACCTTCTCTTTAACTTTCATCTATGTTTTCTCTAGTTTAGATCTAGGTCCTTTTTGTCTCTCTTCAATATGTCAATAGCATATTCTCATGTTTCCATGCATCATATGCATCTTTGCATTCCCCAGGTTTCCCTTTGATTTACCATTCATTTATGCATCCTAGTTTAAAGCTTGCATATTTAGGATTTGCTTCCTCGTGCATTATTTTTTCTTATTTCGTACATTGTTCGTTTACATTATGTATACTAACCATGCAGCCAAACACTTCAGGTATGTTTTCCTCAACTCTCCTCTTATTTTACTTTAAAGTATACTAACCCCTACCATGCAACCAAGCTTTCAGGTATGTTTTCTTACCTTTTCTTGTATTTTATTCATTTTCCTTGAACCTTATTCTTACCCAAAAGCCTATTATATCATTGCCTAGCCAAGTAATAGGAAGACCGGCTTGACCGGGCAGACTGGGATGCCTAAGAACGTGTTTGGTTGCTTACATCTCTAGTTGTTACATCTTTAGACTCATGAATCTTGATTTTTTTTACCATTTGGTTGTTTACATCCGATTTACATCTTAAGATACATCAAATCTAAAGATGCAGCATTTTACACTAAATATCTGAATCTTAAGATTTCACCTCATGAGGTGAAATCTTGAGATTCAAGTAATTTTACCCTATCATATAAAAAGGGTAACATCTTCAGATGCAAGAAAAAATCGTGAAAAAAGAGGCTTATCGTTGAACAAGGCAGAGAATAACGAAGGAGAACGAAGGAGATAGTGCTGCTAGGAGAAGTTGAAGGAGAACGAAGGAGGGAACTTCGGTGAGTTCATGGCTGTAGACATTGCACAAACATCGTATCTCTTTCTCTCTCTCTCTCTCTCTCTCTCTCTCTCTCTCTCTCTCAGTCTCACTCTCTCTGTTTTTAGGGTTTCTGGTGTTCGATCGAAGGAGACGAAGGTGGAACATTCTGCTGTTCGAGCTTTCTCTGTGTTTAAGTTTCTGGTGTTTGATTGAAGGAGAACGAAGGAGAACGAAGGTGCAGGAGTTTCTAGTGCCCTTTCTCTCCCCCATCTCCTACCTGCATTTTTTTTTTATTCTTTCTCATCTTCCTTCCCTTCTCTGTTGGCTGCATTTTTTTTGAAAGATCTTGAAATGGTTTTGTCATGAATAGATTGGACAGCCCAAAACTCCGAAGAATCAATAGTCCCTCTGGTTCAGATTCAGTCTTGATCTGAATATCCCTAATCACAGAGACGAACGCAGAATCGAAACACCGAAAGAAAAAGAAAACGAAAAAGAAAGGAGGGAATTTTCTCTTTTTTTGGGTAGTGTTCTAAGATTTTGTTTGGTTTCTAAATTTACTCGTGATTGATTGAATGGTGGAATAAAAACAATTAGTTGATTTGGTTCCTGTTTCTTCTTCTTTCTCCCTCTCTAACCTATAAACTTCTCCCTTTATTTTATTAAGTTATTCCATCAGCTGCAATAATTTCTTTGCATATTTTGATTCTATGAAATTCTGAAATATAAAGGAATACCAGATACTGTGTAGATTGAGTGATCGATATTGTCAACAATATCTGTTGATTGTTACACCTTCTAGATTTTGAAACAGGGAATGCCTAAGAATGGACAGTACCCTCCTCAATTGTTTTAATACATTTTCCAGACTAAATATGGTTTGGCTGGTCTGCTTCATATGGTTGTGCAGCATTGGTCTGCTCTCATAATTATTTGCTTGTTCATTCTTAAATGCTTGTTCATATGCAATTCTATTGCGTATGAGAGGTCCATTCTTAAATGGTTCTGTTGTAATTTTCAACTCTTTTATTTCTTGTTTGAATAGTTTGATGCTTAAGAAACCATATGCATATCTAAGATCAATTCAGTGTGGTGTTAAACTGAAATTGCAATCCATGTTGTAACTTGGGTGAATATAAACCATATTTAAAGTCAAAACTCTGTGGAAACATTGTGTATTGAACAGCCTTATGATTGGGTTGCAATTTTATTGAATTTGCATGTTTATTTTTGTTCTCTTATCATCCTCCAATCAGTTCAATATGAAGCACATCCACCTATAGGAGTTCTAATGCAACAGTGAGTTTTGCATGAGGATAGTTCTGAGTTCTAGTGTCTTTACATTTTGATTTGTAGATATACATATACATGGATACTGTACATGAGACTGATAAGGCCTACCAAGAGTGCAAGAAAAAAATAATTGTATTAGCAACTGTTGTTGCTATTCTAGGAGCGGAGTATTATAGAAGAACGCATTTGGTTAGGCAACCATATCGTGATGAGCGAAGCCGAGGCTATGTTGAGACACAAAGAATCATAGGGGTATGTGACACCACATGTCGAAACATTACAAGAATGAGCAGAAGAGCATTTTTTAATTTAAGTAAAATGATGCGAGAGAGAGGCCTTCTATAAGATAGCAGATTAGTGCAAGTGGAGGAGCAGTTGGTAATTTTTTTACAAACAATTGGCCATAATCTTAAGAACCATAAGGTTCTACATGATTTAGGTCGTTCAGGCGAGACTGTCAGTCGATACTTCAATATTGTGTTGGGTGCAACAATTAAATTGACTCCAATTTTATTGAAGCCTCCAACTAGAAGAATTCATGATCGAATATCAGGTAGTAGTAGGTTCTACCCATTCTTCAAGGATTGCATTGGTGCCATTGATGGTTCACATGTCCCAGCGTGGGTTTCGGTAGATAAACATAAGACATTTCGCGATAGAAAGGGTAATATATCTCAGAATATATTAGATGCCTGTGATTTTGACATGAGGTTTACTTACATATTATCTGGTTGGGAAGGATCAACATCAGATCCGAGAGTATTATATGAAGCCCTTCACAGAAATGGAGAAACAAAGATGGTGGTCCCTCCAGGTAAATACTATCTGGTTGATGCTGGGTATGCAAATCAGAGGGGGTTCCTGAGGCCATAACGTAATGTTCGGTATCATCTGAAAGAGTAGAGAAACTCTAATATGCGTCCAACTGATAAAAAGGAATTGTTTAACTTGCGTCATTCTTTGCTACGCAATGTAATTGAACGTGCCTTTGCTCTATTAAAGTCATGATTCAAGATATTAAAAAATCAGGCAGAATATCCTTTTAAGACGCAAGCAATGATTGTAGTAGCATGTGTTCTTCTTTACAATCATATTTTTACTCAAAATACTCTTGAAGAAGAAGAGGAGTTTTTAAAAAATGAGAGCAGCGATGATGAATCTTCTAATAGCAGTGATGAAACAGATGAGGAAGAAGATGGTGATGATGATATTGTTCCCATTGATGCTGAAGGGGTTATTGTTGGTGTTGATCATTGGGATGAATATCGAGAAGAGTTGGCGGACAACATGTGGGCTGGTTGGAATGTAGGAGATGATGATGATGAATATATGACAAATGTTGACGATTGAACTATTTCATGGGTTTTTTTTGGATGATGTAATCTTAATTTTAAATATTTGAACATGTTTTGGACATTTTCATTTCCTTTAATTTGGTTTTAATTAAGTTTGTGGACTTTTGAACATGTTTTGGATATTATTCAAATATTGTGTTTTTGTGGATGTGGAATGTTAATCATTTATTTTATGTTTATATGGATGTATCATATTAACAGTTTTATATATTTTGATAAACTGTTTATAAATTCAAATAGTTGTATTGTATGATGTTGAGTTTTTCCATCAGACAGGCATTGTAAAATATGACTTCAATGGAATTGGGTTCCCAATCTAGGACACAGGCATCCTGGCCTACTAATGTATCCAATCTGTTCCTAGAGTGCCTAATAAAGCAACATAAGAGTGGGAGGTCAGGAGACAATGGTTTGAAGAAAGAACAATGGGTGGATATTGCAAAAATCATAAAAGAACGTTGCAACATGACATATGAAGTGGAACAATTAAGAAATCATTACAGAGTTTGGAAAGCAAGGATTAAAGCATTAGGTGACCTACAGAAGCAGAGTGGGTTGGGTTAGAACTCAGTGGACAATAAGTTCGATGCACCCCAACATGTCTGGAATGAATTTAAGGTAATGCATATTTTCCTATGCATGATTCAGAGGTCATAACTACTGTATTATATTATATTAACATTGTCTCCCAATTGTCTCTTAGCAGAAAAAGGAAGAAAAATTTTGGAGAGAACATGGAGTGCTTCAACTGCATTTGGATGTTGCAGTTTGGATGGGGAACGAGATTGCGACGGGGAATGATTCTTTTCACCCATTTGATGCACTTCATGATGATAATATTGATTCTGTGCCAATTGATGGTTTAGACAACATGGACTTTGATGCTTTTGAAGACAGTCATGTCCACCCAAATGCCAGTGAAATTCCAGTGGGAAGTAGCAATCGTAGTGATCGTAGGCCACGTTCAAATGCCACAAGTGGTAAACCACCGAAGAAGAAAAAAGGGGGAACTGATAAGGTAGCTAGTCCTTTAAAGGCAATAGCTGAAGCAATGAAGGAAATGATTAAGAAGGATCCAGAAGCTGATTTTTGTAGCAATCTGTTTGCTACAATCAATGCAATTTCAGGCATAGATTTTACCAAGAAATGTGCTGCCAAAAGATTTTTTCAAGACAACAAGACCTTAGCAAACATATTAATGGAAGCAAATGAAGAAGAAAGGATGGCGGTATTGGACATGTATTTGCCAGTTTAAGATGCTGGACAAAGTAGGCTGTAAACTATTTAGTTGTGGATTTTTTTTTTCAAATTTGCTCTAAAACTGATCTCTCTTTTTTTTGGTACAAAACTGATGTGTCTCTTTTTTTGTGTACATTTCTATTTGGTTATAGATACCCATGAAGTGTTTAATTTGGCTTTCATCAATATGTTTGGGTTGAGATATCTTGTGTTTCCATGAGTTGTTTAGCCCTATGTCTAAAATGCATGAGATTGATTTACTTGTGTACGTTTATTTAATTATGAGATTGTATGAATAGATGGATGTCCAATATATGGATAGATAATGGTCATTTTTTTATTTTTTGGACATCTTATGAAAATGTCCAATACTTCAGGGAGAAGAAAAAATTCAATATGGTTAATTGTTTTTAACTCAAGGAGGTCAAAGTTCCATCTAATTATTTACACCTCGAAAGTTTTAAAAACTCATCAGTACCAAGGAATAATTGAGCTGTTGAAGCATTGAATTTGCTATTCCCTCTAGGAATATGTGGATTTTGGAACAGTTTTAATACTTCAAAGGACGAGTGACGTACCTACCTTCCCTTCCCCCCTCTCATTCTTTTTTTCATCCCCATTCCCTTAGTAGGGACAATTTCATTGTGTGCCTCATGTATGGGGATTTTCTTTTGCCTTCATTATTTTTGAGATTTTTGTCGGTCTTACCTTGTCTTTCAATGTAGATGGATAATGTGGCAAGTTGTGAGGATTATGATCGTAAATGTATAATATTGATATCGCATACAACAACTAACCCGGGAAGACGATTCTACAAATGCCGCGTGCACAAAGATTTTTTTATGTGGGTGGACCACTTACGAATTTGCCCATGTGGACAAGGGCAATGCAAGGTTCGTAGGTGCAAGCAAGGACTTGGAGAATGACGAGATTTTTGGTGTTGCCCACTATCCACCCCGGTATGACTACGCTTACCATAATGTATAATTTGTTTACATCCCATTCAATTAATTACATAGTATTGATTTATTTGTTTGTAGGAAAAAAAGAGAAGGTTGTGGATATTTCAAATTTATAGATGAAGGAGAATCTTCAACTTCAACCAGCAAATAAGGAATACCGCCGAAGATCTTACAATTGTCACATCAACACCAAGTCCTGACACAAACTATCTGCAAGGCATTGTCGAAGGAAAAATATCAGCTTCCCAAAAACATACAAAGGATTTGGAGGATATCCTGGACGTTATCAAAAAACTAAACATTAACAAGTAGGACGAGATCTTGGGAGGAAGGAAAAGAATGTGACAAAATCACGTGGCATTGTCAGACCCTCTTTTTTTTGTTTTATGTACTTGAATCAAGTGACACAAAAATGTGAACCAACTTGTTTGACTGAATTCTATTTAACTCTTCTGTTGTCGAAAAAAATATTCAATCAAGGCATCATATAATTAAAATCATTCTACCAACGCATCATATAATTAAATTTTCATATAATTAATTAAAGAGGTAGCATGGAAGGAAATGTGCACACATAATAACATTATTAAGTAATTTATCAAAAATTAAATTATTAAGTAGAAATATTAAAATTTTTAAATATTTATATTTTTATTTCAAACATATTTTATTATTACTAAATTATAAAATAATAAGTATAAATAATCTATTTCATATTGCATTTTATCACATTTTGGGTAGATTCAGGTTTCAGAATCAGGGTAACCAAACACTTATTCTGGTAGATTCAAGTTTCAGAATCAGGGTAACCAAACAGTTATTCTGGTAGATTCAAGTTTCAGAATCAGGGTAACCAAACAGTTATTCTATCAGATTCGTTCATCCACAGATACTTTGATCTATAGATGTTACATCTGAAGGTGTGGGTACATCCAGAAATTTACACAACCAAACGCATTCTAATACCTTCCCTGGACTCATACCCACACCAATGGACTGATTAGTCCCCAAAGGGCATCACAAGAGAGTCAACTTTACATTATGGGTCCTAGACCCTCCTCTAGGTGCTGACTCCAACATTCAATTAACTTTTCTCCTCAAAGAGGGATGAGGTGGAAGACACACGGCAATCCCCACCATATTATTGTCCTCATAAGTATGCTAGCGATATGGGTGCTAGCTTACAGTATACCACTAGCATACCCATCCAGCTCCCTTTTCTTATTGACACCCCTTAAGGTGTCAAATATTTTGTATCCTTATTTTTTTTTTTTTTTTTACCTTTTTAACATGACACATAATTTTTTCCAATAAGGGTAAAATATTATCATTTCATATGTGTGTAGGCACCTCATTTAGTCCTTTCCCCCCGAAGGTTTCTCATGACGATGATGAGAATCCTCCAAGGCATAAAGCCATTGTATCTGTGGATGTAGTGTTAGTGTGTACTACCCAAATCCATTTACCGATCGTCGATTTCCTTGGCCCAAATAGCCCAAATCATCCATGTTGACACCAAAGTTCAGGTCGACATTGAAAGACCCTGAGTTGACATCGACCCCACCTTCCATCGACATCGATATATCACTGTTGACGGTCGAGCAGAGCATTCTTATTGTCTAACTTATCTCGACATTCAGAATTTTTATACAGTCGAGCTATTTCCCTCGATGTTGAGTGTTGTTCATCGACAGCCACTCGATGTCGACCTTATCCCTTCTCGATATCGACTCGACCCCAGTTCACTATCGAATCTGTGTAAATCTGAGAAGCCCAAACTTACCATGTTTAGCTCCGATTTCAATTCCTTTCGCGACTAAACTCATTTTTGGCAACTTGGATGCGAATATTGGCTTCTTTAGGCCTTAAGAAACATTCCCTAAGGCAACTAAACACTGGCCCACATCCCATTGGCCCTTACCTTAACCAAACATCCATCGTCGATGCAAAGACAATCCCTTTCGATGATCTGGATCAAACCGAGCATCCTTACACAAATTTGAGAGTGCTCACACCCCTCTACATCTATAAATACAATCCTTCTCACATTGAGGAGGACCCCTGGTCTCTAGTTCAATTCCCTGATGGTTTAGTGCTTGCCTGCTCTAAGTTCAGGTACCCTACTCTAGTGCTTGGAGTCTTTGGTCTTCGGCCCTCCACTTGGCCTTATCCTATTGCCTTCCCTGCTTCTTGAGTACTATAATCCACACTTGAAGCTTCAAGATCACAGCTTAGAGTCATTTACCCGGTGATTTTGGTACTTAACAACGAAGTATGGCATACAAGGAGACAAGAGAAGCCACCACAAATGGCGATACTTGCTCCCGTACAAATTTCCTAAGTCACATAATGGAAGCCTCCACATCTCTGGCTTTAGATTTTCTTCTAATTAGGTAGGTAATCTTTCTTTTCTTTTCTTGAGGGTTCCAATCGAGTTTTATTGTTCATTTCACTTATTTATTTTGCATCTTTGGTGGCGTGTGATCCCATCTCTTTAGATGGTAGTCACACTTTCCTCTTTTTATTGTGTTTTCTTGCATGTGCATGTATTAATCCATGACCCCATCCCCTATAGTCTAAGACTCCCCTATACCTTGTTTTATATCATGAATTTTACATGTGTTTTCATGTATTACTAGTCCCCCTACCTTTCTCATGCACCCTTAGTTCAACTTTGGGCGTTTTCGCTATTATGCCATGTATTTTGAGTTTCTCTATGTTCTCATGTGTAAGTTTTTCTTCATAACATGCATGTAATCTAGGCTTCACTCTCTTTACTATACTTCCATTGTTTTTTTTCATACCCCTGCATTGCTTACATACCCGATTTTGTCCTGATATTGTCATCTTCTATATATTATAGGCTTTGCAGAGTTTATTTTACTTTTCTATATAGCAACCCTTGACATGCACCCAAACCTCCGACTATGTCGTCTCATCTTTTCTTGTTTATCACATTCCTTATTTTCGTTCTTTCTTGTACTTTACATTACAATCCAAAAGCATTTTATACCCCTTGCCATGCCTAGCAATAGAAAGACCGGTAAGTCCGGGCAGACTGGGGTGCCTAATACCTTTCCCGGACCGTAACTTGACCCATACCCAGACCAACAGACCATTTCTCCCCAGAAGGACGTATTCATGAGAGTCATACATTTACAATTCCGGGTCTTAGACCTCCTCTAGTGGTGATTCCTACATACATTCTCTTCATGTCTCACTTTTTCCCTAAGGAGGGATGAGGTGGAGGACACATAGTGATCCCTCACCATGTCACTGTCCTCACAATATGTTATTGAAATATATGCATGACTATGACACCATTTGGAGGACATATCACTTCCAATTAATTTTTGAAAATCCTTTGGGGAAATATCATCCCCCCCTCTAAGTTTTCTTAATATCAATCTAATACCCAAGTTTTGAAAAATGATAATGTCCTCCTTTATTTTTTTAAGATTCTATCAACCGTATCCTAAGTGATTAATTTTGTTAAAATAGCATATAAAAAGAGGATATTACCCTCGTCTCTACCCTCAATTCTTTCTTCTTTCTTATTCTTGTAGCCACGGTCACCATCACGGCTGTATCCACCACCGCCTCCACCCTCCTTACTGGTCTACCTCTCTCTCTCTCTCTCTCACTCATGTAACGTAGTTGTGCGATCTGAGGTTGAGCTCGTTAATGGAGTCTCTGATCTAAGTTTTTGTTCTCCGGCGAGACCAGGAATCCAAATTTTGAGCTGAGCTGATGATATGTAATCGTATTTTTAGAGAATCTTCAAGTCGGCTTTGAGACATTTGCTCTGGTTTCTCATTTCTACTTCTCTCTTAGACAGTGAAATCAAAAAGCCTTTAATCTCCCCAGTCTTTAGATTGATTTCAGGAAACGAAGAATGAAATCAATTTTGTTTGAGATTTCTCTTTAAAACCCTAGAAGAGATCGAGTTACTGAGTTATTACGAAACAAAACATCGAGCGGAGACCTCGCACTTTGTCTTGGTTTTCTCCGTTCTTGTTGTTTGAGTTAATAAAACAAGAAGCGTCGATGACAGAGCAACTCACAGAAGAGCAGATCTCGGAGTTCAAGGAAGCTTTTAGCGTCTTTGATAAGGATGGAGATGGTTGCATCACCACCAAAGAGTTGGGTACTGTGATGAGATCATTGGGGCAAAATCCAACTGAAGCTGACCTCCAGGATATGATTAATGAGGTTGATGTGATAAAAACGGAACAATTGATTTCCCTGAGTTCTTGAATTTGATGGCACGGAAAATGAAGGAGACTGATTCTGAGGAAGAATTGAAGGAAGCCTTCATGGTGTTTGACAAAAACCAAAATGGTTACATCTCAGCTGCAGAGCTGCGGCATGTAATGACAAATCTGGAAGAGAAATAGACAGATGAGGAAGTGGACGAGATGATCTGAGAAGCAGATGTGGACGGTGATGGCCAGGTCGATTACCAAGAGTTTGTGAGGATGATGCTAACCAAGTGAAGTGAGTTGGTGTTGCTGATTTGGGTGCAGGAAACAAAATTGAACCTATAATGTAGATGCCAGCAGTAGCAAACAAACGATTTACTTTTAGCTCGCACCTTGTGTGGACCTGTTCTCTGTAGGCCTAGTTTGTTCTTTTGTTTCTGTTTCTTTTCAATAGTGATTACTGTTTTACATGCTCATATATAGAGCTTTGAACTCTTTTCTGAGATGGCAATAGATGGGTTTGGTATGGCCTAATCAGTTTTAGGTTAGAAAAAAGAAAAAAAGAGAGAAGAGATTTGAGAAGCTACCCAACTGCAACCTCAAGCCGGCGAAGGATTTAAAACGGAAAAGGTAAAGTTCGAGAGAGAGAGGGGTGCATTGATGTGGGGGTGGTGAGAAGTTTGCTGCCACTGCTGGTTTTACACATGGATTGCTCTACGAGACTGAAATCTATTTTCGAATCTGAAGCAGTTGCAGGTTTATGGAATGGTGGGTCTGTGGGAAGACATTCGTACAAAAGCTTAGGATGATAAAAACTAGAAAAGGGGTGGCTGGTGGAAGAAACGTAGAGATGAAGAGGAGAAAAAGGGGTTTTGGGGGAAAAAAGATGAAAGAGGGGTTATTGGAATAGAAAGGGTAAAATTGAAATTAAATTATATTAAAAGTAATTTGGGGTTTTAAAAATATTGGACATGCCACATCATCATTTAATGACGTTTTTTAACAGTTAAGGTTAAGTTGGTAGAATCTTTAAAAAGTTGGAGAAGGCATTATCAATTTTCAAAATTTGAGTATTGGATTGATATTAAGGAAACTTAGAGGGGAGGGGGATGATATTTTTTCAAATCCTTTTACACCCGTAATTTAAAAAAATTTTGAAAATAAAACAAGGGACAATTAAAAAAAAGGTCTTAAGTTCTAAATACACCTATAGAGGGTTTCAAAAATTATTTAAAAGTGACATGTTATTATGTCATTATTTACCCTTATTGGTAATATTTAACACATGTGAAATGACAATATTTACCCTTATTGGTAAAAATTTGTGTAATCTTGAAAGGGCAAAAAAAATAAAATGTTACACATTATTTGACACCTCAAGGGGTGTCAATAAGAAAACCCCTATATATATTAACACCTCTTTATTTATTTTTGGTATATATATATATTATAACAATTCACCGTTCTTTTTGGAATGATTTGCATTTTTATTTTGTTTTGAGAAAAATTTAATAATAATTACGGATTCATTTTGCAAACCCAATATTAACCAGGAGAGGGATAGGCACACCGCCTGTGTGTGGTAAGCTAGCGGGCGACAACAAGGGGGCATGAGATGAGTATAATATATGAGGGGCAATGGGGTAATTTCAAAGGAAAAAGAGAGACACAATGAATGCTAATTTACGGTACATTGGTGGTGTGCCCAACCTTTTTGCCCAGTTTAATACACTTGGCAAAAAAAAAATCTTACACATTATTTGACACCTCAAGGGGTGTCAATAAGAAAATCCGTCCATATATTAACACCACACCATTCTCTTTGGGATGATTTGTATTTTTATCTTATTTTTGAGAAAAATTAATAATAATTTATGGATTCATTATGCAAGCCCAATATTAACTAGAAGAAGGATAGGCACATCGAGCAACAATGAGGGCACATGATGAGATATCGTACAGGAGGGGCAATGGAGTTATTTTAGAGGAAAAAGAGAGACACATTGGATGCTAGTTTATGGTACACTGACAGTGTGCCAACCTTTTCCCTAGTCAGGGCGTACAATAATTTTTATCCTCTCAAGTGCGGTGCACGATGGTCGTGGGACTAAGAGGATAAACTTTAAGGGTGCATTTTCTTTTTTTTTTGGTAGAAAAGATGTACTTTCCGTTGGATGCACAAGTGAGACACTGCCCACTCGTGAGAATAAAGATCCGACATAAAGCTAAAGCATTTTCTTTCACTAGTCTAACGAGCGAGAAAAAGAGAACCATTACTTCTCACAATCTCACGTGGGCTCATAGTTCGTAATCTTGGATCGGATCGGTATCGGCCGAGACCGATCCTGAAACCAATCCAATCCAGATCTTTTTTATTATAAAAAAAAGGGACAAAAGTGTCATATTTGCCCCAATTTGGGTGATTCCAATTCGTATTGGCCGATCTGATCCGATCCACCCGATACCGAGATTACGAAACTTGCGTGGGCCAATGGGCAGATAAGGTTATGATCTTGCTCTCTAGTCACTTCTCTCTTTTCGCGTTCCCCTGCACATAAACGAAGAAATGGGTCTTACCAAAAAAAAAAAAAAAAAAAAAAGAAATGGGAATTGTGCCTCAGCCTTCCTGGTTCCCCATACCTATAGGGCAACCCACTCCCGCCCACCTCATAACCACGGCAGCTGCTCTCCGATTGGGCGAGCTCCTCCACCTTCGCACCCACATCCACCTACGATCAGGCTTGTCCTCTCTCCTTCGGTCCCCTTTCAAGGTACGCCCTTCTCAGCCTAACAATTTGTCGAACACATTCATGGGTACTACTAATGAATCAAGTTCCACTGGTTTAACATTTTCTTCGTTCCTCCTTTCTTTACTTTTTGGTCTTAGTGGGCTCTCAGATTGCTGACGCTAGTGTTGTTAAACGCTTAATCGACATATTATGTTGCTTAATCCACATTACCAATCCCCCCCACCCTTTTTTTTGTGGGTACTGTCTCACCTTTATGCAAACTGCCTATATTAAATTTCTGAATAGAGTTAGATCTCTTAGGGACTATTTGGTGTATGTCGTGATGAGTGTCATTGTAGGCTCCGGGAATATCATAATGAAAATTTGAAAAAAAGGGCCTCATGGCAATCGGCTTTCATGAGTTTTTCTCGTTGTTGATGGGAACCAATAACTTTGGATCCTTTGCAATTGCGTTTGTCATCCAAAATCATAAGTTTTTGATTATCTTAAATAGATTAGATATCTTAATTTATAGGAAAAGGTAGAATTGATGTATTTGGTTAATTCCAGGGTTCAGCCTAAGATGGTGTTTATGCTTTCAATTTTTCAGAAAGGATTGCATCAGCCTTCATATTTTCAAAATAGATTGATGATTTTATGGTATTCTCAAGTCCCAAATATTTTTTTTAAATGCTGAAGTATCATAATTTCATGCAGTCGAAAGAGAACTTTTGGGAAGTTCTCATACAAGTTCCTTGAGAATGAGTATCTTGGGTTGTTACTCTAGAATCCTTCTACAGACCTGCAGAATCATTAGACATGGTTAGGAATTAGTGATGAATACTGAACATCAAAGTTTTGTCACCCTTGGATTGGCCGCAGACAAAGGTCCACACGGTTTAGATCAATTGTAGTCCAATTTTTCTTGGCTTCCCAGTGGTCCATCTAGGGCAAAATGGTTTTGAGGTCATCAACTGTATCGTCCAAATGTGAAGCTTTCTGTTTTGTGGGTTACAGATTATACTATTCATATATTGGACGATCATATATAACCAAATAAGATATTTCATTAGATGACATCCTAACCTTCATTTCATTGTCAATTTGGCAGTGGTTGAATGGTTCTTTTTTTTTTTTTGTGGAGGGGGAGAAGAGGTTAGTTCAGAGGAGTGGAAACATCTGGATGATATAGATTGATAGTTGTGTTTCTCAAAGATAAGTTGATATGTGATCAAGGTACTAAAACTCGGAACTTGACCCTAACTCGACCTTGGGAAAAACCGAGATCTCGAGATCTCGATCGAGTTGGTGCATTTTTCTTTTTTTCAACTCGAAACCTGGTTTCGGTGGGTTTTAGACCTAGTTGGGGTTTGAAACTTGGTACTCATCCTATTTTAGGCCATTTAAACACAATGACACTATCAGATTTTGCAAAAACAAAATCCAAATAGGAGTTTCACTTAGTGGGAAACCAGTACAGACAGTTACTTATGCCAAAAATCATGACAAATACTTATTGTTAGCATTATTATGGAGTTCTTTTTTTATTTAGTTCAATCTGGATTTTCCTTCTTCTCTTCTTTGTATAATCCAGCTTGAGGGAGAGTGTTGGAATATGTAATCCAGAATACCGTGGTGGTATTCTGGTCCTTTTGGGGTAGTTTTATTCCTATGTTATTAGGTTTAAGTGGCTGCTCTTATAGAGTCATCTAGTTAGGGGTAATTATGTCTACAGTTGGCTATGTGAGTTTAGTCCCACATCGCCTAGTTCAGTCCTTTGTAACTTTCCCCTATAATAGAGGGGCTTACCTATCAATGAAATATAACATTATTATTATTATTCCATTCTCTCATTCTCTCTTTCTACCCACGATTCTTCCAACACTTATTTATGCCTAACTTCATTTAAGTAAATGTTTTTGTATTTGTATTTCATTTACTTAAGATATTAATCATAAATAAGAAAATACCCCCTATTTGAATCCAATAAAAATAGTAAAAAAGTCAAATTCCAAAAAGAAAAAAAGTCAACCCCCAGTTCAAGAACAAAAAATTGGATTTTTGGCGGTGGATGCAATTTTCAACTTTCTAATGTTAGGTTTTTTTTTTTCAAATCTAAAAATTCCATAAATCTTAATATGGTAAAACATTGCTAAAAAAGTGCGGTAAAATATTCATTTGTTTTGATGTCCAAAAAATTATTTCATTTAGAGTGATTTTGACAGCACTCGCGCACACCAAATTATGAAAGCTTTCCAACAAGTCCAAGATTGCTTAAATCTGATTTATATTGAAGGAATTATGTACCGGTCAAACTTAATTTCGTGTGCGCGAGTGCTGTCAAAATCGCTCTGAATGAAAATATTTTTTTGGACATCAAAATAAATGAATATTTTACTGCACTTTTGATTTTAGCAATGTTTTACCATATTAAAATTTATGAAAATTTTAAATTTGAGAAAAAAAACCGCAGCATTAGAAAGTTGAAAATTGCATCTACCGCCGAAAATCCAGTTTTTGTTCTTGAATTGGGGGGGGGTTGAATTTTTTTTCCTTTTGGAATTTGATTTTTTAACTATTTTTATTAGATTCAATTAGGGGGTATTTGCTTATTTATGAATAATATCTTAAGTAAATGAAATACAAAAACATTTACTTAAATGATATTAGGCATAAATAAGTGTCTGTCCTGTGTTTGTATACCAAGGTTTGCATAGATAGGTGTCTGTATACCAAAATGGCAGACTCAGTAGAAGTGGAACAGCCTCTCGTTCGTGATATCTCGAGACAGCTTGAGATATGGCACTTTTATAACATAAGATGGGTCGAGATCTGGGTTGACCCGAGATCTCAGGTTGAGATCTTAAGTTACCCGAGATCTTGACCGAGATATTGCATTTTTTAAACTTGTATTACGTCTCGTCTCGACCTCACAGAAAATCGAGTTCTCGAACTATGTATGTAATGGAGGTTTCTACTTTACATCTAGTGTCTTCATTTATGCAAATTAACACACACACACACACATATTACAACAATTAAAAATTCAAAGGAAAGCTTCTTATGTGGCATCTGAGAACAAGAAGAGAAGCTCTTCCTAATGCAGGAAAAACACAGAAAAGGGCATATTTTGGTCTACACGAGTCTTGGGATGAGTGATGTACCTATTTGTGAATGCATAGTGGACTGTTCTAGAAGCTCTTCTTTATCCTATCTGTTAAAATATTTTAATAGTGAACCGGTGGGGTATATTGTCTTTCTATATATTTTCCACTATAATCAACTCTAATTAAATAGAGTCAGCTATGTGGGAGCAATTATGTAACTTCTCTCTCCCTTCTTCTATTATAAATAAAGAGGCTTGGGTGTTCATTAACAAATCCAAGCATTGAGCTCTAATTCTCTCCTGTTAACATGGTATTAGAGCATGTTTGAGAGTGATCCAATATGTGGTTCCGCACGTTCCACCACTTCTCCGTTCATTTCAAATACTGATCGTGAAACACCATGAGCAGCAGGATGTTGAAGTCCGGGATTCGAAGTGAAATTTTTGAGTGGAGTTCAAATCCCTCTCTTTTTTTTTCCCCACTTCTTCTTTCTTCTTCCATCTTTCCTATTCTCTTTCTAGTTTCGTTCATTGTTGCAGGGCAGCACTAATGAGGTGATCCATGAATCTAGTTGCTGTCCCTCAATACCTCATTCATTGATGATCTAATTCAGGATCGATAGCAGCTGTGCCACTTCCTACCTGCCATTTTTTGAAGCTTCAATTTAGGGATTGATTCCCTCTCTATCAGTGAGGATCAATTCTCCTTTCTTAGAAGATCATGACCAGCAGGGATTTCTTGGACAAGCTTCTATCTTACAACCTCTTCCCTCTATCGATATCAACCAATTTTAGGGTTTTTTTTTTCTAAACCTTGACAATAGCGATCTAGGGTTTCTGGGCATCTGTTGTTGCTGATATTTGGAGGAGTGTCTCACCATCATCTCTGGAAAACTCGATCTGATTGTTGGCCCTATTGCACCTTTTTTGGTTGTTTTCTTACATCGGCAGCCTCTTGCGATTTGGGTTTTTTTTGGCAAAACTCTAACATGTATCGATCTCCTTAGTGGCTTATTTTCTTGAGCTGATATTTGAAGGTTATATTCATCTGCCGGTTGGTTTGTGAGAATTGCTCCCATATTCATCTGACTCGATTTCTCTTGACATCATGACTGGCTTTGACTTCTCTTCTGCCAACTCTGGTTCTGATGGACAAGGTCTTAATGACTACATTTCCCTTTGCTGTTAATTCAATAAAATTGGATGGATCCAATTATTTGATGTGGTCCAGGTCTACATACCTTGCTATTGTTGGTTGAGGGCTTACTGGACACATTACTGGTACCACTGAGAAACTGATTGCACCTGGTTCAGCCCAAGATCGCTGGATCTCCAATGATTCACTGGTTATGTCATATTTACTTGGTTCTATGCAATCTGATCTTGCCGGTGGCTATCTATTATTGGAGACTGCTTCTCAAATATGGTCTACCGCAAAGGAAACCTATGGACAACTCGGCAATGATGCATAGGTGAAAAAACTTCATGACATGACCCAGAAGGATCTCCTATTTCCAATACTATGCTGTCATGCGTAGTTTATGGCAGCAATTAGACCATTACTCTGAATATCAGCCAACCATTGCAACCGAAATTGCTGCCTATCGGAAGCATGCGGATAAAATCAGGGTTTATAATTTTCTGGCCGAGTTAAATGTTGAATATGACCAGATTCGAGTTCAAGTTTTGGGCTAAGTTCCATTTCCTACCTTGGAGCAGTCCTATGCCTTAGTTCTTTTTGAAGAAAATCGTAGGGCAGCAATGTTACATACTCCCACTACTGACTGATCTGCTCTACCGACTGCTGCCACTGCTGCTCCTAGTGATTTTTCTAAAGGGACTGTGAAGTGTGAACACTGTAATAAACCCTATTACCCCAAAGCCACTTGTTGGAAGCTTTAAAGTAATCCGGCTGATTTTGAGGCTAAGCGTGTTGCTCGTGGGAAGTCGAAAAACAAAGCCAATCATACTGAGACTGTTACCACAGCTCCTACTATTGACACTGGTCTCTCCCTGGATGAACTTCAGGCATTTCATCGTATGTTATAGGCTTCTGCTACATCTAATCGACTCCTGCTAATCATTCCACCACTTTAGGTTCCAATTTTTCCCATTCAGGTATTTCGTGTGCTGGTCATTGTGCATTGATAGTCTCCACTCCTTGGATTATAGACTTCGGTGCCACTGATCATATGACTGGATCCTCCAGCCTCTTTCATCACTATTCACCCACTTTTGGGAAAGACAAAGTTCGGGTAACTGATGGTTCTCTCTCCTCTATCTCTGGGAAAGGCTTTATCAGTTGCTCCCCTTCTTTCACTTTATCCTCTATTTTACATTTACCTAACTTTACTACTAATCTTCTGTGTCCATTAGTATTCTTACTCGTGACTTGAATTGTAAATGACTTTTTTCCTTCCCACTGTGTTTTTTAGGATCTGGCAACGGGGGCGATGATTGGATGTGCTAAAATGCATGGTGGATTGTATCTACTTGATGATGGTTGTCCTCCTCCACTAACATTACCATCTCCCATTCATCATAATTCATTAGTCTCTTCTGAACTCCAACAATGGCATAATCTATTAGGTCACCGCCCTTAGAAACTTTATCTCATTTATTTCCAACATTAGTTGAGCAATATAATAAAGATGATTTTTTTTTGGGAGGCTTGTGTTCTGGCCAAACTGACTCATTCCACTTATTCTATTTCTAAAAAAAGAAGTCTTTCCCTTTTTAATATGGTTCATACTGGTGTGTGGGGGGTCCTAGTCGGAAGCCTTCTCTTTCTGGCCATCGTTGGTTTGTTTCCTTCATTAACTGTCACTCCAGGAGTACATGGGTGTATTTGATGCATGAAAAAAGTGATGTTTTCTTATGTTTACAACATTTTCACAAGTTGGTTCAGACCCAATTCAATGCCACTTTCAAAATTTTTAGGAGTGACAATGGCAAAGAGTATATGGAAAGTCAGTTCCAAAATACCTTATTGCCCATGGGATACTCCACCAGACCAATTGTGTTGATACACCTACCCAGGATGGAGTAGCTGAAAGAAAAACCGCCACCTCTTAGAGATGGCTCAGGCTCTTATGTTTGCCTGTAATGTTCCCCCCCCCCCAATATTGGGGGGATGCTGTTCTTACTGCAACCTACCTCATTAATAGGATGCTTACCTGAGTTCTTGACTCGCGTACCCCAGCTGACCTTTTACATGGCTCCTCAGCCTATGTTGTTCCCCCTAAAGTTTTTGGCTGTGTTTGTTATGCTCGGGATACTTGGTCCCCTGGTAAACTTGAGCACTGTGGCCTTCGTTGCATTTTCTTGGGTTATTCTCCCTCCCAGAAGGGTTATAAATGTTACTATCCACCCACCTGTCGTACGGTGGTGTATTTGGATGTTATTTTCCATGAAACTCTTTCCTATTATCCCACTACACCTCTTCAGGGGGAGAATTCCAGTGAAGATGTGTTAACTCTTGGGGCCCCTCTTAAGGTACCAGTGTATAACTAGCCTGAACCCACTCTTATTCCTTACATGCCATTTAACGGAGAGGATCCCACATGGGGGGAGACCTTGGATAATGGTAATAATGCAGTTCCTATTCATGGGGAGCTCACTCTAGTCCAGAAAACCATTGGAGAATTTCAGAGGAGAATTAATGACTCCGATCTCAAAACATATCAGAGAGGATGTTCCAAAAACAAGCAACTTCCATCCACTGCAACACCAGTGCCCATTCAGTTGCCGACTCTGGATCTGGATCATCCTCCTACTCCAGGTAAAATCCCTTCTCTTGAGTTACCTATTGCTCTTCGCAAAGGTACTAGGACTTGTACAGTTGTACTCAACATCCTATATCTCATGTTATCTCCTATAATTCCCTTTCTCCATCCTTTCGTGCATTTGTTTCTTCTCTTTCTTCTGTTTGTATTCCCCAGAATTGGTAGGAAGCTCTTACAGATGGAAAGTGGAAGGCAACAATGATGGAAGAAATGAGAGCCTTACAAAAAATTGATACATGGGATCTTGTGGTTCTTCCTCTAGGGAAAAGACCAGTTGGATGTAAATGGGTGTTTGTGGTAAAACAAAAGGTAGATGGCACTGTGGATCGATATTAGGCACGGCTAATGGCAAATGGGTTCGTTTAGACATATGGGATTGACTATCTGGAGACCTTTGCACCTGTTGCAAAACTAAACATTGTCAGAGTGCTATTATTTTGTGCAATAAATTTGGGGTGGGATTTACAATAGTCGGATGTGAAGAATGCCTTCCTCCACGGAGAGCTTGAAGAGGAGGTATATATGGATATTCCACCTGGTTTCTCATGTGACAAAACCAGCGGCAAGGTATGTAAGTTGAGCCTGGCAAAGAAAGTGTGAGGTACAAGGAATAATTTATGGCATTTGCTTGCTTTTGTTATATGGTCATCTCCTTCAAATGAGTGAATCTTCAGGTCTTTGAAGTGTCTTACTGTGGCCACGTGGTTGTAGAGATTTTTAGCTTGATTTACTTCTGGTTCTTCATTCTAAGGAATTTTTAACCATTTCTTCCATTACCTTTGTAATGACTAGCTTAAGATCATCAATGATGATTCCTTGTGTATAGGATTTGTCATACATAGGTTATATTTCATCTTCCATGATACTTCTTTATGCTTGGCTTTGCACTTTGTTTTTTTGGATGAATAAAAATTTTACCAAAGAGAAGGAATACAAGGAGCCCCCAGAATACAGGGGGAGAAGAGAACATCCTACAATACATAGAGCTAACCGACCCCCTAGGGTGAAGGGGAGAGAAGAGAAGAAGGGAGACACTAGGAAGCAACAATGAGCTTGTTCCTTGGGGAATTAACACAAGAGGAAGAAGGGGAAGGAGAGGAGGATTTGGAGCTGACATTGAAGGAGATGGAATCCCAAATCTGCCTGAAAGACCTAGAGTTGGAAGTCCATTTTCTAATGTTGCGCTCCATCCAAATATGCGAGATTGTAGCCCCAAAAGCCAAAAAACCAATTCTATCACAAATCGAATTGCCCCCAAAAGCTTGGATGATCCACTTCCACTCGCTTTGAAGGGGCAGAATCCTTCTTCTCCTAGGCCAGCATTTGATGAGGATTCCAGACCATATAAGCCGAAAAAGGGCATTCAAAGGACAGATGATCAACCGATTCGGAACCGTTCCAACAGAAGCAGCAAGTAAGAGAGACACTAAGATGCCGTCAAATGAGGAAAGCCTGAGTTGGAAGACCGTTTGAAAGCATGCGTCAAACACAAAAGCTATGTCTTGGGATATGGCCTTTGAACCAAGCAACCTTGTACCAATCAATAGAGGGGCCTCTAGATCTTAAGTGATTCCAAGCCGATTTGGAGCTGAAGATACCTGAGGCTGAAGGAGTCCATAAAATCAGATCTCTTGAATTTGAATTCCTTCCGATCAGAGGAGGGAGAGAGTTCCAAATAAAAGCAAGCTGCGGGGAAGGAGGGGGGGCCCAAGTTCCGGAGGAGATGGTCTCTGCAACTGTTGAAAGTCTGTGGAGACCAGCCCTGTAAATGTTCCTGGAGCTCACTAAAGGAAGAAGGATGCCCAAGGGATGCCAATGATCAAGCCAGAGTCTTGTGGTGGAGCCATTTGCAATCTTGGTAGTAATAGCTCCAAGGGCTAAGCTTCTCCATTTGAGAATGTTTTTCCAAACCCAAGAAGCATCCGGAGAGCTGCTGACAGGCCAGATAGAATCATTTTGAAGGAACCCTGAATTCCTGAATAGATCCAATCCATCCAAATACTGTTGTGCTTGGCTGCAAGCTTCCAAATGAGCTTAATAATTCCAGCCTTGTGGACCTCTTTAATTCTTTTTAATCCAAGACCCCCCTTCTTTCTTAGGCAGACAAACAGAGGACCAACTGATAGGGTGGAGAAATCTAGAAGATTCGATACCTTTGCAGAGATAGCCACACATGAGAGCTTCAATAGCTTTGATGATGGATTGGTGGGGAACAAAAATACCGGACCAATAGATGTAAGATGCTTGCATGACTGATCTGATCAGTTCGAGGCGACCGGCATAGGAGAGAAGCTTTCCTTTCCAAAGCTGGAGCTTTTTCCGAAGAAGCTCAAGGATAGGAGTGCAGTAATGTGCCGAGAGCCTGGGATATCATTAACTTTTTTGATCAATGATAATATTACCTTATTTTAAAGTATTGTCGTGTTATTTTATGGGCTTTCACCCTGTCACTCACTATTATCACTGAGATTAATCTATTTGTTTGATCATTATGAGAATTACAACGGAACTACTGAGATTATCGTCCTTGTGTTTATTACTCTAGATGCAAGTGAGGTTGTTCACCCTTAAGAAATAAAAATAAAAGTAAAAGTATGCAACTGGTGTTCCTATCAAAACAGACTACTTCTGTAACCGTGGGAGACTTGAATGTTATGGAAAAATCAATGAGCACTTCTATGCTATAGCAATTTCGATAAAATAAGTTTGTGATCCAGCAAAGTATTCTTCATCATTTTTTTCACTTATTTAATTTTATATTTCGTTCTTCCATATCTTCATCACTTATTCTCTTACAATTGCAGGGGCTCTCTAATTTTGATAATTTGCTTCAATTCAAGGATGTATGGCATGAAAGAGCATTTCTATTCAAAGGAACAAAATTTCTTCGATCATCAAAGGATGCTTTCTCAGAAACATGTGCGTCTTGCTTATGTTTCTTTGGTGGAAAAAACTCTAATACAGATTTTGGAGGCAAGGGAAAATCACATTTGGAGTCATCTAGCAAAAATTCCTTAAATGGAAGAAAATGGACGAATATCCTCCTTGCAATTAATGTCTTGTGAGTTCATACTTCATGAAAAATAGATGTAAATACAATTAAGGCATGCTTGTATTGCACCATCTTGCTTTTTCTAATCCTTCTCTTGATGGAATGCTGGTTTTGCTTTCTTATAGCGATTTGAAATGCTGATTACTGGTCACACTTGATCCCCCTTATGGTTTTTAAGTGGGAATCATGATTAACAATTTATAGCATTTTTCTTAGTGAACTTGGATTTGATTTTATCTTTTCCCATGTTGCTGGAATAGCTCTCCAATGAATTGAGAAGGACAACCTGTAGCCAATATAGCTGAATAGCCACCCATATCCTTCTGTATTATCATCGTCCTTGAGATATTACTCTCAGTTCCTCGTTTTTCAATCCTTCTTGTTATTGGACCTCATAGGATGATAACAGATTTAAGTTTTCACAAATGTAGTCACTAGTCAGTTATTACAAAACCAGTAGCAATATTCACAAAAACAAGTTGAGAAAAAGGAAGAAGAAAACAGGGGAAGAGAAGAAACAGTTTGGAAGAAGAATAGCCCCCTTTCCAGTCAACCCCTCTCACTATTGAAGAAAAGAATAAATCACCACAACAACCAGATCCCTGAATATGGACATAATAACAGAAATACATCTGTGGTATACAAATAATTCCAGAAACACCCCTGCAATCATGGAACACAGTTTCTCTGAAATTTCGCAAAACTGTGCAAAATATTTCGGCTGAGCAAGGGCTCGAAACCAAACCCTATGCGATATCAAGGACTGCACATATTTCAATCGAAATTTCGAGGTTTTAGTCGAATTTCGGTCAAAATTTTCGTTTTGCCAAAATTTTGGCCGAAACATTACTTTGACCATAGTTTAAATACCACATTTTGAACGAATTTGTTCATTTCGCCTAGTTTTGCCAGTGAACCTTGGAAAACCCAGTTTTGGTGCTTTCTTGGCCTAATCATTGCTGTACAAGGTTGGAACAAGTACTTGGGCAGTAGAGATACACAGTGGAAGCGACGATTTGCTACATTGTTGGAAGATTTGTTCAAAATTCAAAAAATTGGGCATAGGAGTGATTTGATTCGGCAGCAGCAGCAGGGACATTCTAAATGTTTTGATCCTCCCCGAAACTTGATGTGGTACTAATAGTCTACGACTCTAGGATGGGCATAGGGTTGAAGAAGAAGAAGAAGAGGTAGAGAGGGGCACTACCAAGTACCAATTAGGAGAAAAGATACTCCCCCACCGGCAGCAATAAGATTTATAACAACCTAACAAGATTACAAGTATACCTTCAAAAAGGGGCTTACCCAGTGCACGAGGCTCCCGCCACAGCAGGGTCTGGGAGGGTCATACTGTACGCAGCCTTACCCCTGCTTTCACAAAGAGGCTGTTTCCAGCCTCGAACCCGTGACCACTTGGTCACAATGGAGCAACCTTTTACCGTTGCACCAAGGCCCGCCCTCTTTTATGTATACCCTCACATAAACCTAAAACAGTAACAGATAAAGACTAAAACACCCCTATGGTAGACAGTAACTGATAAACAACAACCATTACTCATAAACACTAATAACCAGCAACTTTCAACACAATATTCTTAACACTCCTGCTCAAGCTGGAGCATATATATATACCTCCAGCTTGAAACAATCAGAACATAAATAACCAGGAGGACCAAACTGAATAAATATATCAGAAGTAGAGGCCAGTGGCCAGCAACCACTTCCAGACTTGTGAAAACAAAAGAACTGCATTAGCAGCAACATATAGAAATCTTCAAAAAGCAGCATGAGCAGCAACAGAGAGAAATCTTCGAGAACCGCATTTGCTGCAACAGAAAGAAATCTTCGAAAAGAAATCCAGATGGTATCGAACAATATAAGCGGCAGAAAATATCAGCTGCAGGCATGAAGATTGCAACTGGCAAAGATGAAAAAAGAGAACATCAATAGCAACAGGCCAGAAAATAGAAAAAAAAAGTCATCGTTGCAGGCTAGAAAACGTCTACAACAGTAGCAACAGCCCAGAAAATAGCTGCTGTGGAAGACCGAACAAATCATCTCTGTGGGCTAGAAATCTGAAATCTTCAACTAGAAGAACTTCAGACAAACAGGAGGGAGAAAACTTTAACAAGAACTCCAGGTAGATAAAAATCTTCAATAAGAAGAAATCCACAATAACAAATCTTCAATGAGAAGACAGAATCTTTGATAGGAAGACAAGCATATCGTCTTCAATAAGAAGATAGGCAGACAATCATGAAAGGCAAGGCAAATAATCTTCATAACTCCCATCATAACAATACAGGCAGATGGGAAATAATCTTTATTACTCCCATCATAACAATACTCTCCCTCATGTGGACAAATACGTAGAGAAGTAAACAAAGAGAACCTGTTGAGTCCCAATATCACCGACATAAATTGTTGTCGTAACTGAATGTAACCAGAAGCAGTAGCAGCAGTAAGGTCTCTTAGTGATAAGAGCTAGATAAAGCTAAGAAAATAAATAAACGCCAATAGAATCAACCACAACATACTGTTAAGAATAAGGGTTCTGACTAGTATGCTAAGATAAGGACTATGACTCAGCCTTGCCTAGCTTTCCTTAATTGTAATACGTTGTAATCCTAAATCCTCTCTTTAAATAAGAAAGGCCTCTATCATTCTATATAAGCCAAATCATTCTCTCATTATCTTATTTTCAACTTGGTATCAGAGCTCAATATATTGGGTGTTTTTTTAATCCACCGCCAGTGGGATCGAATGCTCCATCAATCGGGTCGACCTCCCTTCTCTGGCCAAGCATGGTGATGCAGATTTATCACCAAACTGGGCTTCTTTCCTTAGGAATAAGTCTAGGGTTAGGTTATAGACATATTGGGCCTTTGGTACCATGGGTTTTCAATGTAATAGGTCACTTTTATAGACCTAAAGTAGGGGTATATAAGTTGCATACGGTATTAGCCCTATACTTAGTTTATTTTCATGTTTTAGTGCTTTAAATTGAACCGGTTGAACCACTGGTCTAATTTAAGTGATTTTAGAATATAATCTTTTTAACTTAAGTTATATTTTAGGGTTCACACCTCTACACGAATTTTAGAGAGGGAGTATTTTGTATTGAGACGGCCTGGGATTTCCTATTCCTAGGCTGCATAGGAATTTAGGCCTTTGGCCAATATGAATAAAGAACAACCGTGGGGCTTCTCTTTACCTCACTATTTTATGAAATCTGCTCTTGCAAGCTACTGCAACCTTCTATTGAAGATGTGCTTTGTGTGTGACCAAAGCTGGTGGGATTGATGTGTGATCCAGTCGACACCTTACAGTGTGAAGCCCGGGTGGTTCGTTGGTGGGATTGGTGTTTGATCCAATTGACACTCTGCGTTGTAAAGCCTAAGTGGTTCCTTTCAAGTTCTAGTTTCAAGTTTCAGTCCAAGATTCGATTTTATTCAAGTTCCTCCATCTACAAGCATCTGCTGATCACATTCTGCCATTACAAGTAAGTCTGAAATATTTTCCATCCCTCAATTCTATTTCTAATCCGCTACAGCCCCAAACCCTAGAAAACTCCACTTCCATTAAAAGTTTAAAACCCCATAAACCCTAATTTCTGCCCAGCCCATCCTAGCCATCAAAATATCACCCCAAGCTGGCCGAGTGCTCCATTCCCTCTAGGGAACACTCGATCCAAACCTGGTTCCAATCCCTTCATCCTAAACCCTAGATTCCTTTAATTTTCATTATTTAAAAGCCTGAAACCTAATCCTAATTTGCTGTTAATTCAAGTTTGCCCACTTCCGTCATCAAAACATCTCAGGACCTTCACTGATAGACTCCCCTACCCTTGCCTAGCATAACCAACAAGTCAAACCCGAACCATAATTTTGACCTAAAACCATTTTCTGCCCCAATCGGACTACCAGTTCATATCAGATCCTATTGTACTGGCTCATAGTTGGTCCCCTACCAACCTAGGACTACATTACATGGTAGATTGAACATGCTCTTACGCATCTCGCGCCATGCCTGACCACTGCCTAACTCTACTGACCACCTGGTCCTATAGTCCTTCACTACCCATCAATCATCATCTTCTTCCCCTGCCTGGTTCTAGCGTCACCACCGGCCACCCCTCGCTGATCACCACCATCCCTTGCTAGCCTCGCTGATCATCGCTAGCCCCTCCTGCCGGCCTCACCGATCATTGCCAACCCTCTGCTGGCCTTGTTGATCATCACCGGCCCCTTGCTGGCTTTGCCGAACATAACCAGCCCCTCTTGTTAGCCTTGCTGATCACCGTCGGCCCTCCGCGGCCCTTCGCTGGCCGCGTCGATCACCGCTATCCTTGCTTGGAGTCCTACAATCTTTAACTAGGCCTTGTGCACCCTCTACCGAGGCCCTGCCTGGCCTCCTCCACCTCCGTCTGGCCCCAGTAACTCCACCAAGGCCCTGCCTAGCCTCCTTCGAACTCCTCCTAGGCCCCAACGACCTGTATGGCCTCTGTGCCCCTTGTCTAGGACCTGCACCTCCGCCTGTGACTTGACTAGCCCCACTAGCCTGGTCTATGCGCCCTTAGCCGTGGCTCCCTGCCATTTCCGGCTGGCCTTTTGCCTTGGCTCTGTTGTGTGCTTTTATGATACGGTAAACATACCTGGACCCTATTTATTTTCTCATTTTTTTTAAGCATCCTATATCTTGCTTGTGCTGACTCAACTACTCTATGGCGGAGAGTAGCATTAGTGGCACCTCCCTAGGAGCAGTTGGGGGTAGTGAGGTGAGTAGTGTTGGGACTCATGGCCATAACCCATCCCTCTGGCTGAGTCTGACAAAGTTGAATGGGACCAATTACCTTGTATGATCAAAGGCATGTATGCTTACTATTCGTGGTAACCATTTTTGGGGTATCTAATGGGTGACACCACCATGCCAACTGAAGGCTTGTTATGTCCTTTTTCCGGAATCCTATGGAGTCTGCAATCAACCATAGTTTTGTTCTTCTGAATTCCACAAAGGAGTTATGGGATCCGGTTAAGCAGACATATGCACAGACTAATAATTATGCACAAATCTATGAACTTCGTCGACAAGTTCGAGAGACTACTCGAAGGATTTTTCACTTATAACTTACTACTCTGGCAACAGTTGGATTTTTATCATCTTGTTCCCATGCTTATACTACTAATGCTAGTACAGCATTAAGCAAGAGCGTTAGATAGAACAAGTCTATGATTTTCGTACTGGCTTGAATTTGGAGTATGATCAGATCCATGTTAAGATTCTCTGCAAAGATACGTTTCCTGCCTTGCTTCAAGCTTATAACTTGGTTCAACATGAAGATTGTCACCACGCTGTCATGATCCGTCCATTGTTCCTAATCACTCTGCTCTGGTCAGTACTCCTGCTAGGATGGAATCTTCTGGTGCTAAGCCTGGCGCTCCTGCAAAGGAACCAGTAAAGTCTAACTATTGTGGCAGGCCCCGCCACACCTGTGAGACATATTGGAAGCTTCATGATCGTCCTGAAGGAGGCCCTGGTGGGAAAGAAGTTTCTGTATCCTCTCATTCACATTTTTCTGTGGTTGTCGACAATTCTTGGCCATCCCTCCTTTTGTGCTTTGTGTTTATTGTTTCCTTCTTTGATTAAGCAATGTAACCCAAACAAATTTGTTTGTGACACTTGTGAGTTGTCTAAACATACTCGTTCTTTTTATTCCCCAACTGTAAATAGAATTGATGTTCCTTTTTTTTTATTCACTCAGATGTGTGGACCCTCTTGCATTTTCGCTTGGGGTTGTTTCAAATGGTTTATTTCACTATTGATTATTGCACTCGCCTAACCTGGGTTTATCTCCTCCGTACTGAATTCGAGGCCTTTAGTTGTTTCTGCTCATTTCATGCTGTGATTCAGACACAGTTCAATGCCTAGGTTCGGATTCTTCGCAATGATAATGGTATCGAGTATATTGACAACAACTTTTGTCAATATCTAGATGGGAACGGTATTAAAACCAAACATCCTGTTTTCGCATCCCAGAACAGAATAGTATTCCTGAACGGAAAAATCGTCATCTTCTGTTGGTTACCCTCTCTCTTTTATTCACTATGAATGTTCCTAAATTTTATTGGAGGGGTGCTGTGCTAACTGCGGCCTATCTCATCAGCATGGAGTGTCCTTGATTTTCAAACACCTGTTAGCCTTCTTCGGATCCATCTCTTGCCTCCCATCTTCCTCCAAGGGTGTTTGGTTGTATTTGTATTGCTCACAACTCCACCTCCTCCAGGTCCAAGCTAGATCCAAGGGCTTTCCATTATATCTTCCTTGGATATTCTGCCCCTTAGAAAGATTACAAGTGTTATCATCCTCCTTACCCCCGCCTCTATGTCACAATGGATGTCACCTTCCATGAATCTGAGTTCTACTTCCAGTCATCTCTTGAGGGGGAGAGTATTATGGTAGAGATTCCTTCTACAGAGATTCTTCCTAGTCCTTTTGTCATTGGCAATGGTCGTATTGAGGGGGAGTAGCCAAAAAGAGATTGCAGTTAGGGGGAGAATGTTGACACTCCAATACCAGAATTGTCCGAACCAAACTTGTTCACATACTTACGGAAGAAGACTTAGACAAGGCAGCCCACTACAGACCTACCATGTCAATCAGAACTTCTTGATCAACCTCCTTCATCTCAGTTAGATAATAAGGATCCTCCCATTGATACTGATGACACTAATGTTCCTATCGCTATTAGGAAAGGAGTTAGAGCATGCACTAAACATCCTATTTCTAACTTCGTTTTCTATGAATCCCTGTCTCCATCGTATCAAACCTTTGTTTCTTCTCTATCCTATATGTCTATTCTGCAGGGTTGGAAAGACGCTATATCTGATCCTACGTGGAAGGAAGCTATGGTGGAGGAAATGCAAGCTCTTGGGAAAAATGTCACGTTGAACCTTATTTCTCTTCTGACAAGAAAATGACCAGTAGGATGTAAATGGGTGTTCACCGTAAAACAAAAGGCAGATGGCAGTGTTGAAAGATACAAAGCCAAGGTGGTTGCAAAGGGCTTTACCCAGACCTATGGTATCGACCATCAAGATACATTTGCTCCTGTAGCCAAGATGAACTCAGTTCGAGCTCTCCTATCATGTGCTGCTAATCTTGGGTGGAGGCTTCAACAACTGCATGTCAAAAATGCTTTCCTCCATGGAGATCTTGAGGAAGAGGTTTACATGGATATCCCTTCAGGTTTCGCATCTCCATCTACAACTGATAAGGTGTGCAAGTTAAGGAAGTCACTCTATGGCCTTAAGCAGTCACCAAGGGCTTGGTTTGGCGGTTCCTGAAGGTGATGCAGAAGTTTGGATACAATCAAAGTCATGTGATCACACTTTGTTTGTTAAGCAAGACGATAGTAAGGTTACTACTTTTATCGTATATATTTGATGATATAGTAGTAACAGGCAATGATGACATTGAATCCTCCAAATTGAAAGCTCAGTTAGTCAAGGAGTTCGAGATGAAGGATTTGGGACCTCTCAGATACTTCTTGTGAATGGAGGTAGCAAGATCTGACAGAGGTATCTTTATCTCCCAGAGGAAGTATGTCCTAGACCTTCTCAGTGAGATTGGTATGCTTGGGTGTAAACTTGTTGATTCCCCTATCGAGGTCAACCACCAACTTAACAGTGAAGGTAGTATGATCCAGTGGATAGGGAGAGATATCAGAGGCTTGTTGGTTTGATTTATCTCTCATACTTGGCCTGATATAGCATATGCTGTGGAGGTGGTTGGTTAGCAGGTTTCTACATCCTCCACGGACTACATACCTTGAGGCAGTAAATCAAATTCTGAGTTACTTAAAATCAGCTCTTGGAAAGGGAGTTTTATTCTCCAATCATGGTAATCTGAATTTGAAAGCCTTTACTAATGCCGACTGGGCTGGCTTTATAGATGATCGACAATCTACTTCTGGATATTGTACCTTCCTTGGAGGAAATCTGGTTACCTGGAGAAACAAGAAGCAACCAGTGGTCTCCAGATCCGTTGCAAAAGCAGAGTACTGAGCAATGGCTCAAGTTGTATGTGAGCTTATATGGCTTAAGGTGTTACTTGGTGATCTGGGGGTGACATCTGAGGAACTGATGAGACCCTACTATGATAACAAGGCAACAATTAGTATGGTTCATAATCCAGTCCAGGATGACAGGACCAACTGACCAAGCATATCGAGTTCGATAGACACTTCATCAAAGAGAAGCTTGAACAAGGCTTGATTTGCATTTCATTTGTTACTTTCGAAAACCAGTTAGCTGATGTTTTTACGAAGGGTTTTAAATTTTAAGGTATTTCATCCTATTATAACAAGTTGGGCATGAGAGACATCTATGCACCAACTTGAGGGGGAGTGTTACGTATAAGGCCATAAGGGTTATGACTAGAATGCTAGGATAAGGACTATGACTCAGCCTTACCTAGCTTTCCTTAATTGTAATTTGTTGTAATCTTAAATCCTCTCTATAAATAAGAAAGGCCTCTGTCATTCAAGACAAGCCAAATCATTCTCTCATTATCTTATTTTCAACTTATACCCATAAAGCCAATAGAGTAGATTTCGTAGGAAGAAAAATCTTCTTACTTAGAAATAGAATGAGCACAGATCATCAAGAACCGCCAACAAACTTCATGCGCATGTGAGAAATTCATGCATAGGGATAGAAACATCTGTCATGCCTTAATAATCCATAGTATAATAACTCGACCAGCACCTTTCCATGCAAGGATTGATTTTCAAACCATAAGAAAGCTCCAAAAACAACTCAATGGATGGAAAAATATGTATAGCAGGATATGCTAATGTAGAGCCAAGTCACAAGTGACTTAACCCCAGAACAGGATCTTAATTACAACCAAATCAGACACTGATAACAGTCTCAACAACAGTACATGTAACAACCACCAACAATAGGTGAACAATAGGGTAAGGCAACCCTCACCATGGTACTATATCTCGCGATATATCGGTTTCTCGGGCCTACCGAGATACCCGAAATATCCGAAATTTCGCGAAATTTGGCCGAAATATTGCATTTTTTCTGCAATATTTCGGGGGTCCATCTCGGTGGGTATTTGGCCATATCTAGGACTGATACTTCATGGACACCCTTATTTAAGCTAAATAAACACATTTAAACCATAAAATTGTAAAAAAATGAATTCAAAGTGGTGTTTTGGGCTTGCACCCTTGATTGATAGTATACGGTCGCCGACCCTAATGTATAAATAGTTAAATACACATTGATTAGGCAGTTAAAGACATAAAAGAAATTTAAACAAACTAACTAAAACTCATAAGACATAATTCATAAATCATATTCTCATAAACTCCATAATAATCAATAACTCAATACTCAATAGCTCAAATGCTTAAAGGCAATACACAAAGTGTCAAAGTCATAAACTCACAACTCATAAGTTCACAAATCAGTGAAATCACAACTTACAACTTACAACTTACAAGTTACAAGTGCAAATAATAGTTGCTGTTCCTCCTTGGATTAACCCCACTTATGGCCCGCTGGAGTCGACGTCCATTGTTCTCTGTTTGAAGGACATATGTGGACCACGGTATAGTTTCGGAGAAGAAACAAGTGTAGTCATCCACAAGTGTCATGTAAATGGAGTCATCAACATACTGTAGGTAACCTATCCTAGGATATGGGCTAGGGTTACCAATCAATCCAGTCTGTGAAGAAGATGATCCAGTATGATATGATGTCGGCGCCGGCGGAAGCGGCGTTGGTACTGGCTGCATGTATGGCTGGTGAGGTTGGTAGCTAGGGTATGCAAAGATGTCATCTACAAAAGATGATCCAGTATGTCCCTGGGACTGGGACTGGTAGTCATAGTCCCCTACCCCACTAAACTGCCCATATGATCCAGATCCATATCCACCGTGAGGTTGTGATGCACTATAATCCGACGGAGTGGTATGTGCGTCAAAAGATGGGGCATGCCAATGCCCAGTCGGTCTTCCCTCCCTATCACCCATACTCAAACCGCCAACAGAGCTAGATAAGTCATCAATGTCCATATAATCAACTTGTAACTGTGTTTGTCGACCCCTACGCTTCCTGCTGTATGGTTGTAGGGGGGTCTTGCAGGTGGGGGTGCGGGGTCACGTGCTCCGTGGTCTGTATCCTGTGTGGCATGATCAAATTGTGTCTCTCCAGTGAATCGGATTGGCTCTACAGGCGCCGTATCCTCGCCTACCACATAACGCTCTCGCATTCCATCAAAACCTTCACCACCACCACCACCACCACCACCATCACCATCACCATCACCATCACCATCACCATCACCACCATCACCATCACCACCATCATCATCATCATCTGAGGACCTAGACCAATCATCATCACCAGCAACATTGCCACCAGTGGGCTGGAATGGTATGGGTGAGGCTTCCCGTGCATGTATCTGACCCTCGTCAGCCATATAATCATCCACATCAGTACCAATCTCGGAAGCTATGACGGGGTCGGGCCTACCACCCCTCCTGATCCAACACTGGCTCACCTCTATCCCTCACCCAATCCACAGTAGGGTCCTCATCGTCTGAGTCAACTTGAAAGATGTCGGCGAGGTCAATAGTGCCCCTCTGTCCCTCATGTCCCATGCGTATGTGTTGCAGTTTCAGCCTCAAGTTGTAGTGCACATACACCATGTCAGATAGACGTTCAGACCCCAATCTGTTGCGCCTCTTGGAGTGGATGAGTGCAAAGGTACTCTAGTTCCTCTCACAGCCAGATGCGGAACATGTTTGGGCAAGGACTTTGATTGCTATTCTTCTTAAATTCTCAGTCGATTCCCCATACAACACCCACCATTCAGCTGCATTACAAGTTTACAACAAAAAAAAGACATGTGTCAAATGTTGTTTCAACTTTCAAATTTCAATACATATGTAATTTAAAACTTAGAAGAATTACCAGCATTACCACGTGCTCTGCGCTTATTGCAAGATAGTTCCAAAACTTCCCAATGCATCCCTAAATATCTTGATCTACACCCATGTGGAAAATTAGTAAGTACTTCTTCACTACTTGTTTCACAGCATCAATAAGTTGAGTTTCCAAATGAATTCTAAGACTCCCCTCATTGTTGCAAATAGCTTGTAGTACACCATCTGGCTCCAACTTCTTCACTACTTGTTTCACAACATCAATAAGTTGAGTTTCCAACCCAAGCCTATTATTATATTGATACTTGGGGTTCAAGTAGTATGCTGAAATTTGACATGTAGAAATGAGATATTGTCAAATGCATAGGTAATTAGTAAATAGTAATACTATGAATTAGTTACATAAAACAAATTTACTCACCAGCCTTATGCAGTGGATGCATAAGTTGATTCTCCCAGCGAGTATTGATGATATCCAAGAAGTGCTTGCTACTGCGAGGAGCCACACTATAGACACTATCTTTCATTAAGTCCATTGCAGCATATAGGACTGGCATGGTTGGGCCCTTGAGAGCGGAGTCAGCAATATGTAGAACTTTAACTACTGGCTCCAAAACTTTCACCACTTTGCTTAGTTTTGTCCAGAAGTCCTCAGATGACATGGTTGCTTGTGCTTCCCTCCCACTTGCAGTATTGGAACCCTTCCATTCAAACCACTCCTCAGAAGCAAACATACTTCTCAGCCCGGCCTTCTTTGTCTCAATGCTTTTTAGGGCAATGTAGTTGGTGGCAAATCTTGTGATGCCAGGCCTAACCAAGTCACCCCCACATTTTTCCCTCAGTAGATTGAGTGCATAGGAGTGGTTGTATACGAAGTTGGTGATTTGTCTTGCACTTTCAACCACAGTCTTCACCAACTTTAACTTTCCCATATCCTTTAGCATTAAATCAATGCAATGGGCTGCACAAGGAGTCCAGAAGAGCCGGTACTTACTGTTGTTCATCATCTTCTCACCGGCTAGCTTGAAGTTGCTTCCGTTGTCTGTTACAATCTGGACAACGTTCTCAATTCCCACATCTTTTTCAACTACTTCCTTTAACAATCTGTAAATGTATTTCACATCCTTTATCTCTTTGGATGCATCCACAGATTTGAGGAAAACTGTCATCCCATCACAATAAACCATAAAATTGATGATGGATTTTCTTGTAGGCCCAGTCCATCCATCTGCCATTATAGTCACCCCATATGTCTCCCACATACTCCTCATCTCCCTAATGTGCTCATCAATCTCAGACTTTTGTTGAGGTAGATAAACATTCATTACCTCATATGGGGTGGGGCCCTTGAATCCTGGGCCAGCCTCTGCAATTATATCTATCATAATATCATAATGGGGGCCTTGTGCAGTGTTTGCTGGGATGGTATGGTATAGCATCCACTTAGCTATTGATTTTTTAACCAACCCCTTCATCCCCTTCTATGCTCATTTGATTCTTGGTTGACTGCTTCCTTTCTTCCTATGCAGTTTAGGATCTGATGCTGATGGTGGTATTGGTACTAATAGAGGTGTTGGGGCTGCCCTCACACTTTGTGATCTTGTACAAAGATTGAAAGATCTAGAACCTCCAGATGTGCCAGCTCCTCCACTACCCCATACTCTTTGTCTCTGCTGATCATCTTGAAAACTAACTCTACTCCTTGAAATAGTCCGTCGAAAATCCCTAGCCTCCTCTGCTGTTTGTATATCATCAGGTACTGTAATGTCCTCATCATTATCATCATCATCATCATCATCATTATCATCATGGTATTGTCCTCCTCCTCCCATTGAACTCCTCACTGTATCATCAAGTTGTTCTCTTATTCTCTGCTTGTCAGCCTTCCTCTTCTTCTTTCCCCTCAAACTGTCTCCAATTTCTCTAGCTACTTGAGTAGGGACCATATGACACCTACAACATCTTTAGATCCTCCAGTCAGATGTTGTTTAAGTCTACTGGACCCACCTCCCAAAAACTGCACGTGACAATAGTTACATTGGGATTTTCTCTTATCCCCATCAATTGGAGTGCCATGTAACCATGCAATGTCACCCCTATGTTGGCTGGCTGGTCTCTCTTGTTCTCTCTGTTCTTTTTGCTCCCTCTGCCCCCTCTGTTGACTACTTTCCCCCACCTTTTGCTTGGCCTTCGTACGTTGTCTTTCACGATCCGCCATAATAATACTTGTTTACTGCAATGCAAGTAAAACAAATAATTAAAAACTTAATGTAGAAGCACTTCAATTGACACTTTTAGAATACTAAAACACTTGTATAGCTATTTAATATTTTTCCCCTAACCCTTATATTTTTCGTATAATTAAAAACAATTTTTTATATAAATATTGACCTAACACAACAAAACCGAAAATTATTAAACATAATATATATCTAATGCATTTCAAAACATGTAGAAATTACTTTCATATTTTTTCATTAATTTTCAAACCTAAAACTCATATTTTTCCTTATTTATTTCTTTTTTTTTTTTTTAATTTTTTATATATTTTTCTTAATTTCTGAAAATTAAAATAATTATTTATAGGCAGAAAAATAAGTTCGGCACCGTGAAGCTGTAGATCGGCCATTGGTTTCTAACATATATTTAATTCATTCCCATCTAAGTTATATTACCCCTAATTTTTCCTATTTTAGTTGTAGGAAAATCAATTTTTAAAACCAGAAAAAAAAAAAAAATACATATGGAAAAAAAAATTCGACACCGTGAGGTTGTAGATCAGCCTCCGGTGTCTAACATATATTAATATCATCACCATACAACATGTATTGAACATACTATTTTCAAAAAAATTTGTTTTAGAGAAAAAAGAATTACCTTGAATAGTGAAAAATCCTTCACAATCTTGCTAGGAGGTGTTCCCGACGTGTTTTTGGCGATGATCCTTCGAAGCAGATGAAGAACAAGTAGGAACATCCTTAGAATCCAAGTTGGAAGAGTAGAGAAGCATGAAAAAAGCCCCAAAATCAGTTCTGCCAAGCTCTCGGTCGATATATCGACCGTTAGCTGGTGAAATATGGGTTTTATACCCAAGTTTTAATGGGTCACGTGCCTCGGTTTGTAGCATTTCGCCGATATATCGGTATGTGACCGAAATATCTCGAAATGGTCGAAATATCGACCGAAATATTGATTTTTTTCATTTCGCCCTTGCATTTTGTCTCGGCTATGTCGAAATTACCGAAATATCACAATATATCGCCGATATATCGCGAAATTTTGTACCATGACCCTCACAACTCTACGAACCTCTAACAAGGGTTTCGAATAATCCCAGCCGATCAGAAAAGTCAACAGCAACTAAAGGAGGCCTATCACAGGGTATTAACAAGGTCCAAATAATCAGAAAACTAACAATACTCTGAACAGCCTTCACAAAGGTTGGATGGGGCCAATATTCTTATCGAAGGGAGGCCCAATGGGTATTAACAAACCCTCCTAATGTCAGCTTAATGCAATGGTTAGCTACTGAGATATGGGCAAGTCACGAAATTACAAGGTACATTTAGAAATTAGAAAGTATGTGAAATAGACAAACCCAGTCATCTGATGTACACCAAACCACCATTGAACTACATCATATGCAAACCCCAGGCAAGAGAAGTCCAGAATTCACGAGAAATCTGGTTGAGTCACATCTATAGTTCAGATCTGAACAAATCCCTGGTTGAACACTTGATTAATAGTGCAGAAAAACACATCAAAAAATTATAGGTCAATCCAATGGATGGATGACATCCTACAGAATTTTCCTAGTTGGAATAGGAAAACTCATAAAGAAGAAACAAACCAGTCACAGGGTTCTGAGAGAACACCTTATATTGCAAAACAACACCTTATATCGCAGGAACAGAGAGAATCTCAACATAGATATAAACCTCTCAATTGCTGAAACCAACAAGAAGCAGAACTGTGGAACAATACATATCTGACAGTCCAATAATCTGATCTGCTTCAAACTCCCATCGAATGGAGATCTTAAGCACAAGAGTTGACTGTCAAAATTTGATAAAAATCCAATTGGCAGATAAGGAAATACTGCAGTGGAACAGAATTAGAAACTCCAAAAGAGTGTCTCAGTGCACAAGGCTTCCACTACTACAGGGTCTGGGAGGGGCAAATGTACACAGCCTTACCCTCTGCTTCGCAGGAGAGGCTTTTTCCAAGTTTTGGACCCGCAACCAATAGGTTGCAATAGCGCAACTTAACCATTGCGCCAAGGCTCGCCCACTAATTAGAAACTCCAATTCCTAAAAAATTGGAACTAGCAGGACTTACAATCAACCTAACTGATCAGGTTTAAATTTCAATCAAGCACTCCTTATAGGGGCAGAGAAGAACTTGTCAAGGATGACTCACATCCAAGGGGTTGATTCTCTTCCTTCAAAATTTGATACCAACTTGGAGAAAGAGAGATTTCTTGATCAGATCATCACAAACAGTAACCAAAGGTCCTTTGATCATCAAAAGAACACTTGCAGAGGAGATATCTATAATAGAAATATAGATTACCTTCATTCTTCACGTTTAGATCTCATGATCAATCAAGAACAGCATAGTAGCAATATTGCTGCAGTTATGAATGGACTCCTTAAGAGACTCTCAAAACAGATTTAACCAGACAAGAATGTTATTTAGGCCTGCTCTGATACCATGTGACAAAGTAGGACAAAATAAATCAGCAAAAGAAAGAAGAGAGAAGAGGAAGTTGATAAAAGAAGAAGAGGCAGAGACGGAGACTACTGATTAGGAGGAGGAAAGATATTCTCCTACCGGTAGAAATAAGATGTAAAACAACCTAACAATAGTCAAGATTACAAATATATCCTTGGTTATATACACCCTCTCATAAACCTAAAACAGTAACTTGTAAAGTCCAAAGTACCTCCTGGTAGAGAATAACTAATAACCAACAACCATAACTCATAAACACTAATAACCAGCAACTGTAACACAGTATTCTTAACATGAACCAAAGTCTGGATATGTTTGGATTTTCTTTTGCCCTTTTGGATTGGTCCTTTGTTTGAGCGGAGTTCAATGATGTGAACTACCCTGATATAGTGACTGCTTTGGAAACTTTGTTATCTGATAGGGGAGGGGAGATGTACTTACTATTATGTTTTTTTTTTAAATAATCTGCCTCTCTAGGAAAAGTTTTCCCCTTGTAAAGCCTTTCGACCTTTTTGCTAAATTTTTAAAAGTTGGATTCGTTAGTAAATACTGTTTCAAATTTAATTTAATTTATGCATTGTTTCTTGAATCTACTTGATCTTCAATGATGGAATTCTTGTTTGAAGTATATGTCATTCTGGTCCTGCCGTTTCAAATTTATGGGTTTTTTTTGGTTTACAAATTCTCAAAATAAAAACTATGTTCTTTCTCCATTTGATTCATACTGGTTAAAAAGAATAAAAGAAAAGAAAATAACTAATGGATTGTACAGAATTTGATTGGAAATGCCAAATGTATAATATTATATTGAAATTATTGTCTTATTAGTTGGGCAAACTAGATGTTGTCTCTGATAGAGCTAATGTTGTTTTAACCATACCTAGAAATTGAAAAAGTGAGCTGAAAACAGTCAGGATTTCGAGTGTTTCTAAAATTTTTTCTTATGTTTGTACCAATTCCAGAAAAAAAAGAGGCCTATCCTTTGTTATGATTTGATATTACACTTTTCATGGCTTCTTGTGCTTGCACCTTTATTTTCTCTTCTTATTTTTTGTATTTTCTAAGTAGGAACTTGAAATACTTCTTTGTTTGATGATGTCCTGTCACCAGAGTATATGTTGCTCAAATTGCTACCCAGGGGAAGCTGATAATTTGGGGAGCTAAGGTTAGAGGCATAACAAGCTAATTTTCTTTGCTACACCCTCCCCTTCACCAAACTGTTTTGTTGTGAAGGATTTCCATTGCAAGCTTTTCTCATCTCAGCTGCATTAACTTATGTGCAGATTAATAGCTTCATTGATAGAGGACAATTATGGCGGTTGGTGACCTCTTCCTTTCTACATGCAAACATTGGTCATCTCATGGTTTGGTTTTAAACCTGCCTATCTGATTCCACTATATCAATGTTGAAATGATAGTATTTTTCTCTGCCTTCATTTTCAGGTCAACTGTTATTCTTTGAACTCTGTCGGTCCTATCATGGAGGATACCACTGGCACTAGAAGATTTCTTGCAGTTTATTTCACTTCTGCAATTGCAAGTAATAGCCCATACCTACTATTGATAGAAAATGATATTGCTTATGCTCCTACCAATGACTTAGAGTTTTCAGACAATCAGGTTCAGCGATGAGTTACTGGTTCTGCAAAGCACCCGCAGTTGGTGCATCGGGGGCAATTTTTGGACTAGTATGTCATCTGACTATATTTTCTTATAGCTACATTACATTCTAAGATGTCAAATTGTCAATAATTCTATTTGCTTGGAACATTATTGTGGCTGAAGAAACTAACTAGGAAGCAGTTGCTTGAAGATTAAAATTAAATACTAGGAATGTTGAGTCTGGAAAGTATGCATATTCAATGTATGATGATAATGAAAGGCAAGGTAACACTACACTAACCCCAAGTAGGTCCACTGGCACAACTCAAATATAGGTACTGGTTCAGACTTGTAACAGCATATAAACTCGACCCAAACAGTAAATAAACAAGGTTATCCATGGTTTAAAGTATCGACCGATTCTTCGTATCGGTATCGTCGAGTCCGATTCGGTATCGGTCGAGTCCGATACGATCGGTATCGGTCACTCGATATGACTGATCGTCTCTTTTTTAAAAAAATTGGACTGTCTCTCGAAATGTATTGGCCGATCGATACGATACGACCTGTTACACCCCGGCCTGGTTCATAACGGCCAAGTGTGACTGGATGTCTCTAACACCCATCCAATCCCCAAGGATCGCAAGTGTAGTACCCTATTTATAACAATTATCACAATACAGAATTTAAACGCAGCGGAAGCAATTTAAATACTAGAGATAATGGCAATAATAGAGAAGGCTAAGTGATAATGCATTTATATATAAAACAGAAGTTTGAATTACATTGATAGATTCACACAGTAACCCAAAACAAAAAGATACAAGATCTATAATTAGCTAAGTATACAAAAGTGTTTTATAAACAAAAGAGTGGGGAGATAGCCTGGTCTGTCAGGCACTTCAAGAGAATGCACAATCATCAAACGAGCACGCGACATTGTGCTCCACTTAGAGCGGAGTATCAACTCCATAAGCAGTAGGAGGGTCCTGAGCGGATGAAGCTCTCATAGACACACCAGCAACAGTAGAAGTAGTATCATCTGAAAAATATAAGTATCCACAGGGGTGAGCTCCACTGAGCCCAGCAAGGGAAACACACATGCATATGCAGATAGTCCATGATGAATGACCTAAGTTAAGCATGCTCCTAACATTCATACTAGGGCTCATGGGGTATAAGTGTTACTGTAGTAAATGTGATATCCTCGGTCCCGGAAACACATAACCAGACGTCGGTCACCCGAGTGATACCGATCTACTATGGTGGGGACCCGGCAGCTCAGGCATTATACATCTGACGCTAACGAACCCCCAAATGCTAACCCTACTGTTTGTTCCCATTCCTGTAATACTCTTCGGATATGGGACAGTGAATGGCATTCCGGAATCATCCCTTCAGACCTACCACGGGTTATCCAACACCTCTCCTCTGTTGGTAAGGGCCGTAGCACTGGGTTCATGCCAGTCCTAACCATATGCATTTTAATATGATGTCATATGTTTCAATAAGAGTAGTACGTTAAAGCTGTCCAACAACATCATCATAAACCACAGTAATTCCAAGAATAAGTAATATGTGCAATGCAATATGAGAATGCATCCTACATTATGCACATCTAATGCAAAGAAATAAAAGCTAATAAAACTATATGACTTGAGTTATAAGATTGATGCATGGTATGGCAGTCACAATAAAATAGAAATTAATAACATAAACACTCCAAATTAAATTCATATTCCCTTACCTAAAGTTGGATGAATATCCAAACTAAATTTGCTTCCAATCCCACAATAATAACTTAATAAGCTGGCTTAACAGACCTATATAACCATTAAATAGTGTGTATTAGTTATGGTAGAAATCTAGGTCAAAACCCCTAAGAAATAGATCAACAAAACACAGCAGAATCCGGCTGCCACAGGGGCCAGACGTCCGGCTGGATGCCTGCAACAACATCCGGCTGGACTTCCAGAATTGGGGTTTTTACTCCTTAAGGCTGGATCTTTACATGCACAAACCCAATTTGGTAAAGGAGTGTACAGTTAAGTTAGATTCAGTGATTTGGGTTAATTGAACCCAAATACACGTCTCAAGGTGGGGGTTTAACCAATTCCTATGCTAGGGTTTAATAAGGTTATAACCCTAATGGAAATTGAAGGAGAAAGAGAGGATTTAGGTCAAATACAGAATTAGGTTCAAGGGCCTACCTGAAATTGAAGATGGAGCAGACAATGGCAATCCAAATTCCAATTTGTGGAAGAACTCCTAGCTCCAAGCTTCCAATTAGATCAAAGTTTCAAACCCTAGCTTCTTCTCTTCTCTTTTCCTTCTCTTTTCTCTTCTTTCTCTCTTTTCTTCCAAAGCTGAAATCGATTTGGTCTCTTTTAGATGATAGGAAATGAAATAGGAACTAAGTAATGTATATATACTAAGCCTTAACTAAGGCTCGTTTGCCTAGTTTAAGTAAAATCAGTTTTGTAAAACAGTTTCTCTAATCTAATTTTACAGAATTGATGTATAATTACTTATATTTAAGTCACCTATTTGATGTCATATGACATAATTAAGAAGGGTCAGCTAGGGTAGGCTATGAGGAATTGAATTCCACACTGGGGACATGGGTCCCACAAGTGGAAAATACCATTTTGCCCCTGTGTATTGATTAAGCAATATATATATATATATACATCAGAATGGAATAATACTTACAATTCAGTCTATGAAATGAAGAGTTTCTGCATGTGTGCATCCAAGCATGTCTGACACATGTAGCTCAGGTGCAGGCAGCCTGCGGAATCCTCAGAGCCAAGAATGGCTTGCTGTGATGACTCCCCGGAATCCTCCATAGGTAAGTCAGAGAATTGATCTGCATCCTCCACCGATGCAGCCCACAGCATCGAGGCAACCATCGACACTGAACCAAAACCTGAAATCACACAAGTTTCAAAGTTCAAATTTATAGCGGATTTCACATGACCGATACGTATCGATACCATCGATACGTTCAGTAAAGGGTTCTGTGGGTGGTTTAATATGTATTGGCCGATAGGGCTCGATACATACTGATACATTACCGATACGTACCGATACATTCCATAAAAAATCCATTTTTACTCAGACTCGATACAACTCCTAATCTAATGAAGAATGAAGGAAAACTCTCAACCAAGAGTCTAAAATCTTGCATTTTATCTTGGTTTTTCACACTTTTAGACTAAAAAAAGAATCAAGGAGTGCTACAACATAATCCTTTGCATCATCCAATACTCTTAATGGCTATAGACGATTACAACATGTAAGAAACTTCATCTTTTATAACATTTTCAATTTAATACACTTGTTTGGTTATGCATTATTCACCATTTTAGTGTTTATGGATGACACTTGTTATATATTGCTTATTTATATTGTTTTTTGTTCCAAAAGTGTATTTCCATGTGTATCTTGGCCATTTCTATGAGTATCTGTATTGTTCGATACGTATCTCTGATACGATATGATACGTCTCTTAAAATCACCCGACCGATACGATACCTGATACCAATACTTTAAACCTTGGTTATAATAGACCCTTAAACCCATCCAATATTCATATGGAATAACCCTCACAAAACACACATGTGACAACAACCAAACACTCCTATTGCAGGCTCAAAACTGTGGACAAAAAACTCAGAAATAAACTTGATATAAAATATCACATCACCAGTCAAGAGTATAGGAAGATATTACCATTGATTGGAAGGAACAATAGGGTGAATCAGCCGTCCAAAAATCAGCTTCAATTGATGGCTATAGACTGAGATTATGCCAGGATAACAAAACAGAAACTAAGTTCAAAATTAGAAACTTAGGCACCGTTTGATAACGTGTTGTTTCTGCTGTTTCTGTGCCAATAATGTTCCCAGCACACAAATGGCACAGAAAAAGCGTTTGATAAACCTGTTTTGTTTCAGGTGTTTCTGTTACCATAAATTAAAATTTATAACAGTTTATACCCAAAAAAACGTTATTGTAAAAACAACAATTTCTTGTTTTTACCATTTCGTGTACAAATTCATAAAAGTGTTTCAACTTACAAAAACTTGTTGCTCGATAATTGTTGGTGAAAAAAGGACAAACCGAGAGTCGTCTTCTCGTCTCTGCGATTGAAACCTCCTATCTCACCTGAATCAACCTCACCCCACTCCTGCAACTCGTCTCCATCGCCATTGTTGAAGGTATGAACTAGAAGAAATCCTCAAGAGACTCGTCTTCTCCTCTCTGCGATTGAAAGCTCCTCTCTCACTTAGAAGAAATCCTCAAGAGACTCGTCTTCTCCTCTCTGCGATTGAAAGCTGTTCTCTCACCCGAAGCAACCTCAACTCTTGCAACTCGCCTCCATCACTATTGTTGAAGGTACGAACTACTCTCCATGTGTGTGTGTGTGCGCTTGAGAAACCCTTGCTTGCTACTCCCGATTTTAGGGTCTTCAGTTACCTCTCAATCCATCTATCTCAACTTCCACAGACTCCAAGAGAAATCGTGATTTTGTTGTGAAGAACAAAGATGAGAACATCTCCCAGCCGACGCCCTATCCAGCTAGCCAATGAGGAACTCCGAAATTTGGCTAGCGCAGCCTATGTTGAGATCCCGCATGAGCCAACGTCTACAAGGAAAAGCAGTTAACGAGGTCGAGGAGGGTTGATGGACCCTCTACTCAACTACCTCCAGAACGATGTCTTACCAGAAGACAAGGCCGAGGCAAGGAAGATCAGGATGAGAGCTGCAAAGTATACCGTCCTAGACGGGGTACTGTACAAGCGGGGGGCAACAGCACCACTACTCCGGTGCTTAGGACCCAAGGGGGCAGAGTACGCCCTAGCCGAAGTCCATGAGGGGATATGTGGAAGCCACATGGGGGGACGAGCCCTAGCCTATAAAATCCTCCGCCAGGGGCTATACTGGCCACGAATGCAAGAGGAGGCCATCCAATATGCCAAGAAGTGCGAGCAATGTCAGTTGTTCGCCCCCGTACCCCATCTACCCGCCACCAAGCTGACATCAATCCTCAACCCCATACCTTTTGCCATGTGGGGACTAGACATCTTAGGTAACTTCACCGCAGCACCGGGAAACAGAAAGTACCTGGTCGTCGCGATCGACTACTTCACCAAGTGGGTCGAAGTTAAACCTTTGGCCAAGATAACAGAGACAGAGATGGAGAAGTTCGTCCGCGACGACGTTGTCTACAGGTTCGGGGTACCACGGATACTCGTCTCAGACAATGGAAAACAATTCAACAACCCCAAATTCCAAGCATTTTGTCACAGCTACAACATTGACTATCGGCCGCCGTCGGTAGCATACGCCAAGCAATGGTCGGTGGAGGTCACCAAAGAACGCCATCTGGAAGGAGTCAAGAAAAGGCTAGAAGGAGCCAAAGACAAGTGGGTAGAAGAGCTACAAGCGCTCCGTGGGCATACCGAACTACAGTACGGACGCCCACAGGAGAGAGCCCATTCCGCCTAGCATATGGCACTGAAGCATTGGCGCCAGTAGAGGTCTGCGCCATGTCCTATAGGGTTCTGCACTTCAATGAACGTACCTATGTCGACGGACTGCGGGCGAACCTAGACTTTATAGATGAGGTCCGCGAGAGAGCATCGCTAGGAACGTCGCCTACCGAACGCATCGCTGTGTACTATAATGCCAGGGTCAAGGAAAGGCTATTCCACCAGGGGAGATTTAGTACTACGGAGGGCAAGTACATCATAGCCACGATAGGGGAAGTCGCACCCAATCGGGAAGGACCCTACATAGTTTCCAAGCAGATACGCCCAGGGACTTACCGCTGAAGACTCGGGGGCAAGAAGGTAGACCGTACTGGAACTCGGAACATCTGAAGAAGTACTACCAGTAGAAGCATAACAGTAATGGTAGTGATAACAGAAGCAGTAGCAGTAGGAGTAGCAGTAGGCGACATCACTGTTTCAAGGCCAATGAGAATTTCATTCAAAATAAAGAGATGTTGCAAGAATACTTGTCCTCTTCTACCAATCAATCGAATCACTGCCACTACATTACGGCGACATGCCAACACTGAGGCTTCATGCCTAAGGCGATATGCCAAACATCGAGGCTTTATGCCTAAGGCGACATGCCAACATCGAGGCTTCATGCCTAAGGCGACATGCCAACACTGAGGCTTTATGCCTAAGGCGACATGCCAACATCGAGGCTTCATGCCTAAGGCAACATGCCAAACATCGAGGCTTTATGCCTAAGGCGACATGCCAACATGAGGCTTTATGCCTAAGGTAACATGCCAACATCGAGGCTTTTTGCCTAAGGCGACATGCCAACATGAGGCTTTATGCCTAAGGCAACATGCCAACATCGAGGCTTCATGCCTAAGGCGACATGCCAACATCGAGGCTTCATGCCTAAGGCGATATGCCAACACTGAGGCTTCATGCCTAAGGCGATATGCCAACACTGAGGCTTTATGTCTAAGGCGACATGCCATCATCGAGGCTTCATGCCTAAGGCGATATGCCAACACTGAGGCTTTATGCCTAAGGCAACATGCCAACATCGAGGCTTTATGCCTAAGGCAACATGCCAACATCGAGGCTTCATGCCTAAGGCGATATGCCAACACTGAGGCTCTACGCCTAAGGCGGTAACCAACCAAGGTCCGAGGATCACCAAGGCACGATGCCACTACCAAAATCCCATGACTATCAAGGGTCAGAGAGTATCAACGCGCAAACAATCACCAGGAGACAATGCAGTCAAAGAAAATCAAAAGCGATCACATAGAAAAGTCATAGTAGTTACAAACTCAAGTTCAAAAAAGGAAAAAGGTTGAGACGTCTACAGGATCGGTACAGCCGTAGGGTCAAGGGATCACAGAGGGATGGGTCACCTCCGATCCAGCAGGGGACATCATGTCCACCTCAAGAGGACGCGCAGCAGCACCCCCCTCAGGCAGGACAACCTCCACCTCTGACACCGGAACGCTCTCCACCACAGCTACACCCGGAAGCGCCGCAGCAAACTCGGAGAACCCCAAAACAGAGAAGTCATAATCGGGGGTCACCTCTAGGACACAAGCGGCTAAGTCCCGGACCCCTCCCTCATAGGCGGGCTGAAGCTGCGCCTGATACAGCGTCGAGAACGCAGGGGATGCCTGGAACTCAGCCACAGCTCGCTTACCTGCAGATGCCAGCTCCGCCTCATGCCTTCCCCTCAATGAATGAAGCTCCTCCTCCAAGGGAAGAACCCTAGCCGAGCTCTCGGCCGCACCAGCAGAGGTTGCACGCAGCTCCTCAGACACCTCCAGGAGCTTCCTGGACGCCACCGCAAGCTCCCCCGACACCCTCTGTGGGTCGGCCTTGGCTCTCTCACGGGCATCAATCTGTCCCTGGAGCTCCCTCTCCACGTCACGCAGGATGCGTTGTATCTGCACCTCACGAGAAGCATGACCCTCCAATCGAAGCACCGCCTCAGCAATACGGTGATGGACCTACAATCAACATGGCAGGCGGTAAAACAATCTAAAAATAAAGGGAGCAATAAACATGACGAGACAAAAAAGGGATAACTCACCGAGGCCATATCATAGTAGAGGGTCTGAGCCAGACAAGCATCGCTAAGCCTCTGTAAGGCCATCCTCGCGGTAGGGAGCCTTCCCCTATCCATCCACTCCCGCGACACGCCGGCTTCGGCCAAGGTCGAGCCCTCCGGCACGCCCAAGGTGATTACTAGGGACTCACCCAGCGTGGGAAGATCAGTGGCAGTACCGCCAGAGGAACTCACACCTTTCCCCTTGGAAAGGGGCAATACAGAAGATCCGGAAGGAACGACAGAGGGAGGCAGAGGCACAGAGCCGGAAACGCCATCATCATCAGAAGTACGGGAAAGGAGGACACGCACACCAGAGCTCGTCACGCGGGCATGTCCTGGTCCACCCTTCCGCTTCGCTCCAACAACCACAGGCGCAGAAGCGCCACTAACATCGGTCCCTCCAGAGATGGACCACCCCGAGAAGCGGCCTTCCTCCCGCAGATGCAAGGAGCAAACCAAGTCCGGACGCGTATCCACCTGCATAGACCGCCCAACTAATCGATGACATATACATTCAAATACCAACAGCCTATCAAGTACAAAAGACAATGCTCTTACGGACTCACTTCTAGAGAGACAGACGGCCTTCGAGTCCAACTCCCGGACGTGGAACGGATCGCGACCAGCGCACCTGAGGGAGTCACCCTCAAAATCACTCACCAAGCCCCGATCACCCTCTTGAGGTTAATAACTTCCCTAACAACCGTAATGGGCATCGGGGGACCGTGGCAAAAAAGAAGCGATCCCTCCAATACTTCACGTGACTAGTGATCCCCGTAAGAAGCTCCACAGAGGCATAGGGCCCCTTGAGCACGCGGCGAGCAAAGTGATAGCATCCATGGTTCCCCTTCTTCAACAGATAAAAGTGGGAGAAAAGGGGAACAGTGGTGGCACGCCCCAGGCGGGCGAAGAAGACATAGAAACCCAAGATCACCCTCCAAGAGTTGGGCAACACCTGCCCAGGGGTGAGGTGGCAATGCTCTAACACTAACTCGACAAAGCGAGGGATAAGAAGGCGAAGGCCCTTGAGAAAAAATGAACGGTAGAGACAGATCTCACCCGCACGGTGAGAGAAGGCATACTCGCCAGGCCCAGGAGCACGCAACATGACCTCGGCGGGAATACGGAACTTCTCACGGAGGGAGACCAAGTCAGAAGGTGACAAGATGCTAGCAACAGGGCCTAACCTATCAGAAGGACCGGCGGCTGAGGATGCCGCCCCAGAGGGTTGACGATCCCTACTGGGACCGGAGACACTAGAAGGTCCCACTCCTCCATCAGTATCACTAGGGGAGGGTATAGAGGAGGGAGTACCCACAGAAGAAGGCGATCCGGGGGAGCGCTCCTCTGAAGATCCAACCCCGACTGAAGCAGGGCCAAGGTCACCCGGGAACGACATGAAGGACAAGAGGGGAATGAACTACTTACTCGAGAAAGCAATCTCCCCGAAGCTGGCAAGAAAAATGAAAGGAATGCCACCTGCAAAATATAAACAGCAGATCCATCACATACAAGAGGAAGAACAGGGAAGAAGAGCGAGGGTCCATCACACCCACGCCGCGGCCACCATAGGCGCGGCATCACCGGCAAGGCGCGGCCACACCGGCAAGGCGTGGACAGCTAGGTGCGGCCACACCGGCAAGGCGTGGCCAGCTAGGCGCGGCCACACCCACAGGCGTGGCCACCCAGGCGCGGCCACACCCGCAGGCGCGGCCTCACTGAGGCGCGGCCACACCCGCAGGCACGGCCTCACCAAGGCGCGGCCACACCCGCAAGCGCGGCCTCACCGCGGCCTCACCGAGGTGCTGCCATACCCGCAGGCGCGGCCTCACCGAGGCGCCGCCCTACAAAAAAAAAAAAAAACAAAAAAAAAGAGAAAAAGAAAGAAAGGGGATCGATTTACCTCAGAAAAAAGGCGACCGTGTGGAAAGACAGGCACACGGCGATGACGTAGCCACACCACGAGGCACAATCAAGTGGTAGAGGTCACAAGAGGCAAGGCACTCAAGCCAAGCACCACTCAAGCCTTCCAAGCAAACCAAGGCACCAAGAGAACACAAACCAAGCACAAGGACCCAAAATCAAGCAAAGTGGATACTAGTGGAGGTGACCCAAAAACAAGCACATGGTGGGCACCAAAGAGAGGACAAAAGACAAAAAGGGGAATGCAAAGGGGGAATTAAAGGAGAGCAAAAGGGGAGACAAAAAGTAAGAAAGAGAAATGAGAAGTGAAAGAAGGGAAAGTGAGAGGAAGGAACATATACCTACAAAAAACAAAAGAAGAAAAAGTGTAGGAGCAAAGGTTTGAACCCCCAACCTCTCCTACCTCATTAGTGGATTTAGAGGCAAACCCCACAAGGAAAGTCTATTCGCAGCAGACCCCTCACGATGTAAAGGCATCTACTCTCTTGGACATCCTATCCCAAGAGAGTGGGGGGCAAATGATACATCCAATATTCACCGGGCCAATCAACGACCGCCACGTGTCACAGACGACCCGCTCCATAGCCAAGGGGAACGAACCGGGGTCCCAGCACCCGGGCGCGGCCAACACCCAGGCGCGGCCTTACCCAGGCGCGGCCACCACTCGGGCGCTGCCTCACCCAGGCGCAGCCTCAGCCAGGCGCGACCACCCCTCGGGCGCGGCCACACATCCGGGGTGCAGCCTCACCCTAGGGGCGGCCTCACCTAGGCGCGGCCTCACTCAGGCGCGGCCACCACTCGGGCCGGCCTCGCCTAGGCGCGGCCACACATCCAGGCGCGGCCTCACCCAGGCGCGGCCTCACCCAGGCGCGGCCTGCACCTAGGCACAGCATCGTGGGCACGTGTGGTGGAGGCTACCCATCTACGACCCGATCGTATCGCTAAGACTCATGTCACCACCAGGGCTCTAGACCGCTTAGAGGTCACGTCACCCAGACGGATTCAAGCACTAAGGACGTTATCACCACACGCGGGTATCTATCCACTAAGGATCCTGATGCCACCAGGACACTCCCTCCCACGGGGAGATGGCCAATCAGGATAGAGCCCCATTACCCAAGGCCTCTATCCACTCAACGGGACAATCGCCATCAAACTGGGACTCTCCACACCGCCATACGCTACTATAAAAGGCAAGGTACACAACCCCATCAGGGACAGCTAAACTCATACTGAATAATCACTATTCATCTATTTGCGCCAGGAGATCTAACTTTGGCATCGGAGAGCCCTAGGCCGGGACCACACCGGTTCTCTCTGTTGACCCCTTTGGTCCACTTGCAGGTGACGGCACTCGCAGGACCGCTCGATGATTTCTTGACGCAACACAACCCATAGCATTAGCTTGAATGGGCTCACAGTTTGGAAATCTTTTTCAAATGGTACAGGTTGACTGAGGCAAGAAAGATCTTATTTGTAGAGGCTAAGCTGAAGGACACAGCTTGAGTCTGGTGGATCAAGCACCATCAACAGAATCAAACGCGAGGCATTGGGTTAGTCACTACTTGGGCTAAGATGAGTGAAGCCATCAGCCGGAGATTCTTGTCTACCGACTATAAGTAGCGCATGCACCTTAGGTTTGCATACTTGGGACAGGAAGTATGACAGTTGAGGGGTATGTCGTCCGGTTTTACTATTTAGCCACTTGATCTTATTTTGAGTGGGATGAAGAGGTGTTGGTGCCACAGTTCCGCAGCAGTTTGCATCCTTGGATCAGTGCTGCACTATCATCCCGTTGATTGCCTACAATGGGGGATGCTATACAGGTGACATATCAAGTAGGATAAAGTCTAAAACGGCCATACACTCAAGGAACACCCTTTTCCTAGGGGTAACAGTTCCAGTCAACAATAGTCCTCTCCCCAGGAAAAGTCATTTAGCAAGCCACAGTCTAGTGGTTCATCTATGGCATTTTCATGACTGAATTGACCATAGTCTCCACCCCGGCGTGGTTCCGACAGACCTCCTGTGATTCCAAAGACTGCCATTCAGACTATTCAGTGTTTTACGTGCAAAGGATACAATCATATTAGTGCTCAGTGAGGTGTATCAAGGGCGAGGATGGAAGAGTGTTGGTTAGGGAATTGTGAAGAGATGGGACGAGTATTTTTGTGACTTACTTAATGGAGTTGGGCCGAGTAGTAATGACCCACACGAGCACTCTAGTCGACTTGATACCACACATCATAATTATGTTAGAAAGGTTAGTGTGGCGGAAGTTAAAGAAGTATTAAAAAAGATGAAAGCTGGCAAGATTCCAGACCTTGATGAGATTCCAATAGAAGTGTGGAAAGCCCTAGGTGGTGTTGGGTTTATTGGTTAACCAAGTTTTTTAACAAGATTATGAACACAAAGAGGATGCCAGATGATTGGAGGAGAAGCATTGTAGTCCCAATTTACAAAAATAAAGGTGATATCCAGAGTTGCAATAATTATAGAAGCATAAAACTAATGAGCCATACTATGAAACTTTGGGAGAAGATTATTGAAGCCCGTTTGAGAAGGGAGACTCATATCTCAGTGAACTAGTTTGGCTTCATGCCAGGTAGATCCACAACAGAAGCTATTTACTTATTGAGGAGGCTCAGGGAAAGGTATAGAGACAGCAAGAAGGATGTCCATATGGTTTTTCACTGACCTGGAAAAAGCCTATGACCGATTCCCTAGAGATTTAATCTAGCATACTCTGGCGAAAAGAGGAGTGTTGAGTAAATATTTGCAGGTAATTAAAGATATGCATGAGGGTGTGGTAACTAGTGTAAGATCAGTGGGATGGCAAGGCAAGGAATTCCCAATTACGATTGGGTTACATTAGGGATCCGCCTTAAGTCCTTATCTATTTGCGCCTATCATGGATGAGCAAACCAAAAGAATTCAAGACGAGGTCCCATGGCGTATGCTCTTCGCCGACGATATTGTTCTAGTACATGAGACAAAAGAAGGGATTAACACTAAGTTAGAGCTTTGGAGATCAACCTTGGAAACAAGATGCCTTAAGATTAGTAGAATGAAGACGAAGTATATGATGTGTAATTTTAGTCACAATATGATGGATACTGATATGGTGCGAATTGAGGAAAGAGAGATACTGCAAAGTGACTATTTTAGATATCTAGGGTCTATCATAAATAAAGAAGGTGACATAGAGGATGAAGTTTCACAGAGAATTAAAGTGGGATGGATGTAGTGGAGAGGTGTGTCCGGAGTGTTGTGTGACTGACGTATTCCTTTAAAGCTTAAAGGAAAATTCTATAGGACTGTTTTTCGACCGGCCATGATGTATGGGGCAGAATGTTGAGCAGTTAAGAAGTGTCATATTGATAAGCTTTGTGTATCAGAGATGAGGATGTTAAGATGGATGTGTAGAAAAATAAGGAAGGATAAAGTACGGAATGAACTTATTAGATCGGACTTGGGAGTAGCCCCGATCAATGACAAACTACGATAAAGTCGTTTAAGGTGGTATGGTCATATTCAACGGAGACCTAGTGACGCCCCAGTGAGGAGGAGTGATATGATCCCGATTGAAGGAGCTGAAAGAGCTAGGGGCAGACCTAAAATGACCATAGGAGAAGTGATGAAGGAAATGTATAGGTTAGGGCTTGTTACAAGTATAACCTCGGACAGAACCTACTGGAGGTCAAGAGCCCATGTCGTAGACCCCATTTAGCTGAGATTTTCCTGACGGGTTGGACTATGCCTCTTTCCTCCTCTTACTATCCTTTTCCTTTCTCATCTCTCTTTTCCCATATCTTCTTTCCTTTTTTTGGTTAAATTTACGTTTTCCATATTTTGTTTTGTTTGGATCCATATAGCTGACCCCCTTAAGTTGGGATAAGGCTGAGTTGTTGTTGTTTTTGTCCCAACCATTTGGTGGCTTATTTGGAGGCAAAGCGTGAGCTAGTTGAAGTCAACGACAATGACAGTGATGTGGAACGACACCCTTGTGATGTTCTTTGTCATGTTTTGACCATTCATAAGGTCATTGAGGATGAAGATTGGCGCCACAATTGTATCTTCCAGACCCGTGTGAAGTGCACTGACCAATTATGTAGTTTGGTGATCGAGGTAGTTGTAGTAATGTTGTCTTTGAAGATGCTGTTTGTAAGCTGGGATTGCAGACAGAGCCACATCCAACTCCCTGCAAAGTTGCATGGCTGAACAACACAAATCTCAAGATTACTGATACGTGTTTGCTCACTTATTCTATTGGTGGATTTGTGGATACAATGCAATGTGAAGTCTTGCCTCTGAAGGTGTGTCATATTCTTCTTGGTCGACCTTGGTAGTTCGATAAGAAGGTACAACATTGTGGGTATGCGAATACTTACTCTTTCAAGCATGACAACAAAGCCATGAAGTTTTTTCCTGCTAAGGATCTCCCTGACATTAAGCTCAAGCAGGTAGTAGGATCATTTCTCCTCCAACATGTTGATTCAGATAGCCTCCTTGGTCCTTATCCCAACTCGAGGGAGTCGAGTTCTTTTTGGTGGAGGAGAATTGATGCAGTAGCACTTGAATGGTTGTACAAATATGACCGGCTTTGGAAACCTAAACCTGGATGGAACCGGTCCAACCCAGTTTTTGGGGCCAACAAGGGTTGGAAGTAGTTTACTTGGTCTTTATGTCTTTTATTTGCTTTGGGTAGGATACGTAGGAATAGGCTAGCTTTTACCCGACATTTGTTATTGAAATCTTATACCCTTATCATCATAAGTTCATAACCAATAATAGTCATAGCCCATTCTTTACCATGCGACGCAACCCACTTGTTTTTATTTTTAACTATATTTAGTTTTGGAGTTGGATTACAAGTTGTTTTTCAGTGTAGAGTCTAAGGGTGTCAGTTGGGCAGTTTGGTTAAAAAATGTTTCGGTTTCGGTTCCCTGAAACCAAACTAATAAGGACTTTGCGATTTCGGCTTGGTTTTGGTTTTGGTTCATTGTTGGCATCGGATTCGGTTCGGTTCGGTTTGTGATAACGGTTTCAATTCGGTTCGGTTTGGTTTGAAGCCCGGGTATAGGCTGGTTTTGGGTAGGGATTAGGTAGAGCTTTTGGGGGTTGGTTTTAGTATTCGGTTCGGTTCGGGTTCGGTCCTATCGGGCGGGCCAATCGGTGGCCCATTGGGTTAGTCTGAATTGAGCTGAAACCAAGTATGCTTTGACCCGTAAACCGAAGCAGAACTGATAAGGCCTCAGTTCGGTTTGGATTGGGCTCAAGCGGGTCGGCCCGGCCCGGCCCGGTTTTAACGGTTCGGTTTAGGTTTTGACACCCTTAATAGAGTCTAATTAAGAGTCTTTACTTTTCTTTATTTATACTTGCATGTATCCAACTAAAGGAACAGATTTGAAAATAGAAATTGTTGGTTTGCTCAATGAGAGTGAGTGTGTGCATGTTTGTTCCTCTCCTCCCCCTGCAATTCTGAGACTCCATCTTAGATTTCTCTTCTTCCCTAACTGGCCCCCCCACCACAGGGAAAGCTGAACGGACCAAAAATGCATACTAGTTTAGTTTTTTGGCCAATAAAAACACAGAAGCTCAAGGAAACCTATCGTTTTGGATAGATCTACGAGATTCTTGAGCCAAAAACTCCAAAATGTGATATCCAAGGAGATCTACACCCCCTCTTGTAATGTTATACTGATTTAAAGACTCAAAACAGTACCAAAACAAAATCTTTTCTCGAGAAATAAATTCCAGATTAAGGAGAAAATGCACAAGACAAAATCTGATGGTCAAATGGGCCTGAAATTCAGGTTGAGTTCTGTTCTTAGGGTTAAGAACACTTGCTGAAAGTTTGGGTTTGATCCAATGGTAGGATCTGAAATTAGGGACCAATACTAGTGGAGCTAGGATAAGGGTATATCAGTCAATACACAAAATAGATTAATTTCCAGAAAACAGAAATATGATGAACAATCGAATCTGATGCTTATGACAGAAATCTCAGCAAATATTATTAAGCAGAATGAGCAACTCGATTCAGCAATTAGATGAACAGAAATTCAGTTGAGAGATAAAGGGCAAAATAGGGAGATAATATTTATCTCCAGATCAGCAGGTCTGATCAGTGAGAAATTCCGGTCGAAAGTCTCCTTGAGGATGAAAAAAAACAACTTAAAAGTTGAGGATGATCTGATGGTCAGTTTTCCTCAATCGTATTCCGAGTAAAAAATCCCTTGCATATGAAATCCCTGATCAGAGTCGGACTATGAATTGCAGAAAACCAGAAGAATACTTACTTGATTTATGGAGGTGAAGGATTAAGAAGAATAAGAGTAAAGAAAAAACACCCAGGCTTCTCACTGCAAGGTGGTTGGAAGGATCGAACACCAACCAGCCTTGATCATACTCAAGGATCCTTGATCAAACACAAGGTTCTTCACGCAGGAAGAGTGTGAGAGTAGCAGCTTTCTATTTGATTTTCAAAATCGTGGTTGATGAAAACCTTCCCCACACAGCCTTTTATCAATAATTAAAAAGAGTTGGAGTTGGTTAGGGAGACCCCTTAGCAGATTCCAACATTACATAACACTATCGTCTTAAAATTCTACTTGGACTTTAAGAGGATGTGGACCCAAAATTAAATAATTAAAGCAATAAAAGAAAAGAACTCTAACTTAAATTGAACCACTAGTTCAACAAGACTGAGCCAAAAACAACTTACAGGATTAAATAAAAGAACTAAACATGAACAAAGAGATGGCCACGCTAGGCCTGGCCTTTATTGGACTTCCTCTTGCGGTATGTCTTCAATACTGCATCATCTTGATCTCATTTTCTGAGTGAAGGGGCTGATTCCAGGCAATCTTGATTGGCATTTGAGGATGGAAATCCCTGTTCGGAGTCTGAAATTTTAAATGCTGGCTCCAAATCCCATAATGAAAGACCAGAGGAAAGGCTTAGCAGTGGGATTCTAAATAAAAACTGAAATCCTAGAAGGAAAATTTGAGTCCATAGTTGTCACAGCGGCTAGGTGATCCAAGGCGCCGGAGAGGGCCCAAAATCAAGGTGACACCAATTAGGCGACCAAGGCACCTGCATAGGCGACCAAGGCGCTTGGACGCCTATGCGACGCCTTGACAACTATTTGAGTTACAAGTGATTTACATGATTGAGGGTGGGCCTTGGTGCAACGGTAAAGGTTGCTCTATTGTGACTAAAGTGGTCACGGGTTCGAGTCTAGAAACAGCTTCTCTGCGAAAGCCAGGGGTAAGGCTGCGTACATTATGACCCTCCCCAGACCCCACAGTGACGGGAGCCTCGTGCACTGGGTACGCCCCTTTTAATTGATTTACATGATTACAAGCAAGGTATAATATCTCGCGATATATCGGTATCTCGGTAGGGCGGTAACTCGGGCCTACCGAGATACCCGAAATATCCGAAATTTCGCGAAATATGGCTGAAATATTGCATTTTTTTTGCAATATTTTGGGGGTCCATCTCGGTGGGTATTTGACCATATCTAGGCCTGATACTTCATGGACACCCTTATTTAAGCTAAATAAACACATTTAAACCATAAAATTGCAAAAAAATGAATTCAAAGTGGTGTTTTGGGCTTGCACCCTTGATTGACAGTTTACGGTCGCCGACCCTAATGTATAAATAGTTAAATACACATTGATTAGGCAGTTAAAGACTTAAAGACATAAAAGAAATTTAAACAAACTAATTAAAACTCATAAGACATAATTCATAAATCATATTCTCATAAACTCCATAATAGTCAATAACTCAAAACTCAATAGCTCAAATGCTTAAAGCCTTAAAGGCAATACACAAAGTGTCAAAGTCACAAACTCATTAGTCATAACTCATAAGTTCACAAATCAACTTACAACTTACAAGTGCTAATAATAGCTGTTGTGCCTCCCTGGATCAACTCCACTCATGGCCCGCTGCAGTCGACGTCCATTGTTCTCTGTTTGAAGGACATATGTGGACCACGGTATAGTTTCGGAGAAGAAACGAGTGTAGTCATCCACAAGTGTCATGTAAATGGAGTCATCAACATACTGTAGGTAACCTATCATAGGATATGGGCTAGGGTTACCAATTGATCCAGCCTGTGAAGAAGATGATCCAGTATGATATGACGTCGGCCCCGGCGGAAGCGGCGTTGGCACTGGCTGCATGTATGGCTGGTGAGGTTGGTAGCTAGGGTATGCAAAGATGTCATCTACAAAAGATGATCTAGTATGTCCTTGCGACTGGGACTGGGACTGGGACTGGTAGTCATAGTCCCCTACCCCACTAAACTGCCCATATGATCCATATCCATATCCACCGTGAGGATGTGATGCACTATAATCCGATGACAATGGAGTGGTATGTGCGTCAAAAGATGGGGCACGCCAATGCCCAGTCAGTCCTCCCTCCCTATCACCCATACTCAAACTGCCAACAGATCTAGATAGGTCATCAATGTCCATATAATCAGGTCGCAACTGTGTTTGTCGACCCCTACGTTTCCTGCTGTATCGTTGTAGGGGGGTCTTGAGGGTGGGGGTACGGGGTCACGTGCTCCGTGGTCCGTATCCTGTGTGGCATGATCATATTGTGTCTCCAGTGAATTGGACTGGTTGTATAGGCGCCGTATCCTCGCCTACCACATAACGCTCTCGCATGCCATCAAAATCTTCACCACCACCACCACCACCACCACCACCACTACCACCACCACCATCACCATCACCACCATCATCATCATCTGAGGACCTAGACCAGTCATCATCACCAGCAACATTGCCACCAGTGGGCTGGAATGGTATGGGTGAGGCTTCCCGTGCATGTATCTGACCCTCGTCAGCCATATAATCATCCACATCAGCACCAATCTCGGAAACTTTCACGGGGTCGGGCCTACCTCCCTCCTGATCCAACACTGGCTCACCTCTATCCCTCACCCAATCCACAATAGGGTCCTCATCGTCTGAGTCAACTTGAAAGATGTCGGGGAGGTCAATAGTGCCCCTTTGTCCCTCATGTCCCATGCGTATGTGTTGCAGTTTCAGCCTCAAGTTGTAGTGCACATACACCATGTCAGATAGACGTTCAAACCCCAATCTGTTGCGCCTCTTGGAGTGGATGAGTGCAAAGGTTCTCCAGTTCCTTTCACAGCCAGATGCGGAACATGTTTGGTCAAGGACTTTGATTGCTATTCTTCTTAAATTCTCAGTCGATTCCCCATACAACACCCACCATTCAGTTGCATTACAAGTTTACAACAAAAAAAGACATGTGTCAAATGTTGTTTCAACTTTCAAATTTCAATACATATGTAATTTAAAACTTAAAAGAATTACCAGCATCACCGCGTGCTCTGCCTTGTATCACAGCATCAGTTCCAAAACTTTCCAATGCATCCCTAAATATCTTGATCTACATCTATGTGGAAAATTAGTAAGTACTTCTTCACTACTTGTTTCACAGCATCAATAAGTTGAGTTTCCAAATGAATTCTAAGACTCACCTCATTGTTGCAAATAGCTTGGAGTGCACCATCTGGCTCCAACTTCTTCACTACTTGTTTCACAGCATCAATAAGTTGAGTTTCCAACCCAAGCCTATTATTATATTGATACTTGGGGTTCAAGTAGTATGTTGAAATTTGACATATAGAAATGAGATATTGTCAACTGCATAGGTAATTAGTAAATAGTAATACTATGAATTAGTTACATAAAACAAATTTACTCACCAGTCTTATGCAGTGGATGCATAAGTTGATTCTCCCAGCGAGTATTGATGATATCCAAAAAGTGCTTGCTACTGCGAGGAGCCACACTGTAGACACTATCTTTCATCAAGTCCATTGCAGCATATAGGACTGGCATGGTTGGGCCCTTGAGAGCAGAGTCAGCAATATGTAGAACTTTTAACTACTGGCTCCAAAACTTTCACCACTTTGCTTAGTTTTGTCCAGAAGTCCTCAGATGACATGGTTGCTTGTGCTTCCCTCCCACTTGCAGTATTGGAACACTTCCATCTAAACCACTCCTCAGAAGCAAACATACTTCTTAGCCCGGCCTTCTTTGTTTCAATGTTTTTTAGGGCATTGTAGTTGGTGGCAAATCTTGTGATGCCAGGCCTAACCAAGTCACCCCCACATTTCTCTCTCAGCAGATTGAGTGCATAGGAGTGGTTGTTGTATACAAAGTTGGTGACTTGTCTTACACTTTCAACCATAGTCTTCACCAACTTTAACTTTCCCATATCCTTTAGTATTAAATCAATGCAATGGGCTGCACAAGGAGTCCAGAAGAGCCGGTATTTACTGTTGTTCATCATCTTCTCACCGGCCAGCTTGAAGTTGCTTCCATTGTCCGTTACAATCTGGACAACGTTCTCAATGCCCACATCTTTCTCAACTACTTCCTTTAACAATCTGTAAATGTATTTCGCATCCTTTATCTCTTTGGATGCATCCACAGATTTGAGGAAAACTGTCCTCCCATCACAATAAACCATAAAATTGATGGACTTTCTTGTAGGCCCAGTCCATCCATCTGCCATTATAGTCACCCCATATGTCTCCTACATACTCCTCATCTCCCTAATGTACTCATCAATCTCAGACTTTTGTTGAGGTAAATAAACATTCATTACCTCATATGGGGTGGGGCCCTTGAATCCTGGGCCAGCCTCTGCAATAGTATCTATTATGGTATCATAATGGGGGCCTTGTGCAGTGTTTGCTGGGATGGTATGATATAGCATTCACTTAGCTATTGATTCTTTAACCAACCCCTTCATCCCCTTTCATGCTCCTTTGATTCTTGGTTGACTGCTTCCTTTCTTCTTATGCAGTTTAGGATCTGATGCTGATGGTGGTACTGGTACTGATAGAGGTGTTGGGGCTGCCCTCACACTTTGTGATCTTTTAAAAGGATTGAAAGATCTAGAACCTCCAGATGTGCCAGCTCCTCCACTACCCTCAACTCTCTGTCTCTGCTGATCATCTTGAAAACTCACTCTACTCCTTGAAACAGTCCGTCGAAAATCCCTAGCCTCCTCTGATGTTTGTATATCATCAAGTACTGCAATGTCCTCATCATCATCATTATCATGGTATTGTCTTCCTCCTCCCATTGAACTCCTCATTGTATCCTCAAGTTGTTCTCTTATCTTCTGCTTGTTAGCCTTCTTCTTCTTCTTTCCCCGCAAATTGTGACCAATTTCTCTAGTTACTTGAGTAGGGATCCAGATGTTGTTTAAGTCTACTGGACCCACCTCCCAAAAACTGCGTGTGACAATAGTTACATTGGGATTTTCTCTTATCCCCATCAATTGGAGTGCCATGTAACCATGCAATGTCACCCCTATGCTGGCTGGCTGGTCTCTCTTGTTCTCTCTGTTCTCTTTGCTCCCTCTGCCCCCTTTGTTGACTACTTTCCCCCACCTTCTGCGTGCCCTTCGCACGTTGTCTTTCACGATCCGCCATAATAATACTTGTTTACTGCAATGTAAGTAAAACAAATAATTAAAAACTTAATGTAGATGCACTTCAATTGGCACTTTTAGAATACTAATACACTTGTATAGCTATTTAATATTTTTCCCCTAACCCTTATATTTTTCGCATAATTAAAAACAATTTTTTATATATAATTTTAATATAAATATTGACCTAACACAACAAAATCGAAAATTAGTAAACATAATATATATCTAATGCATTTCAAAACATGTAGAAATTACTTTCATATATTTTCATTATTTTTCAAACTTAAAACTCATATTTTTCCTTATTTATTTCTTTTCTTTTTAATTTTTTATATATTTTCTTAATTTTTAAAAATTAAAATAATTATTTATGGGCAGAAAAATAAATTCGACACCGTGAAGCCGTAGATCGGCCATTGGTGTCTAACATATATTTAATTCATTGCCATCTAAGTCATATTACCCCTAATTATTTCCTATTTTAGTTGTAGGAAAATCAATTTTTAAAACCAGAAAAAAAAAAAAAAATACATATGGAAAAAAAATTTCGACACCGTGAGGCTGTAGATCGGCCTCCGGTGTCTTACATATATAAATTTCATCACCATCCAACAACATTTGTACATTGTATTTTCAAAAAAATAGTTTTAGAGGAATAGGATTTACCTTAAATAGTGGAAAAAGGCTTGGAGGATGAGCTTAGATGAGCCTCCGACGTGTTTCCGGCGATAATGCGTCGAAAACTATGAAGAACAATGCTTGGAGAGTGAAAGAAAATCAAGGAGAAGAGAAGAAATGAGGAAAGAAGAAGGAAAAAACAGAGCTGTGCAGGTCTTGGTCGATATTTCGACCGAGACCTGCGATATTTGGTCTTTATGTAAGAGGTCACGTGACCTTTAAGTGAAAAACATGACTTTTTTTCATATTTCGCCGATATATCGGTTTTCGACCGAAATGTGCCGATATATCTCGAAATATTGACCGAAATATTGCACCTTTTCATTTCGTTTGGACATTTCGTCTCGACCAGGTCGAAATTACTGAAATATGGCGAAATTTTGCCGATATATTGCGAGATTTAGTTCCTTGATTACAAGTAAAGACCAAAGCTAACCATGATTAGCTTAAGGTCATCCCAAAAGCACAATGGAAGTAGCACACGACTGGATGGAAGTACTTGATTTTTTGAAAGATTACCAGCATACCGTAGACTTTCCGAAACTATGAAAACCAAAAATTGGCAGTTACATGCAAATTGATCCTCTTGATGCATGCTTGTGGACCCTGAAGCTAGCCAGTCCATTTTGCTCCAACTTTTTTCTTGATCGTGCCAAACCAGGACTTGGGAATGTAAATCCTGTACAAACGTGCTCTTGAATTTTATGACCACATCAACATCAAATGATTGTGTTGGTGGCAGTTAAAATGTTATAAACTCACTGCAAGAATAAGTGAGAGAATAGTACATGACTAGCTTGAGGCTATTTTTTGGGGTCTGCAGAGATAAACAATTTAGTGGGTTTTAACTGATCTTTCATATAGTCCAATAATTAGAAGACTCTAATCCTACTAAGATGAAATGGTTACAAATTTCATGGACATGGGAGGAGCATTTCCTGTATACAATTCATCCATTCCTTTACCGGACACTTCAATGGTTAATTTACTGCTGTGCCATAATCGACCATGGATCTGTCTACTGGATGACTGTTCATCTATACTTTATGTATGGTTTGTATATTTGCGAAAGAACAATTTATTTTGTTTCGTGTGATTGCTGAGGAATCAGCGACTGGCTCTCTCCCTGTCCTTCAGATTTAAAAATGTGATGAAGAACAATGGAGTGCCAAATGTTGATGACTTAATATTCGCTTCTTTGACGCTTTTATCGCTTAAGAGGCAAGATTGGTTAGGGATTATAGTGGAAGTTAAAGAAAAGAAGTGATAACTGAAAGATTGAATGAAGAGGTATGGCAGGGCGGGCATCAAATTAAATGGTTTTTTTTGGGGGTGGGGATGATCTTTCTTGGAGGAAAATAATGGATGAATCATTGCCAATAACGATTACTTGAAGATTTCTTGGTGGGATAATAGAGAACTGGTTGGCTTGAAGGTGTAAATTTTTTTTATCTGATTATTGATATTGCTTACAAACCCTAGGCGTGATTGGCTAGGTCCATTTTATTCTCTGTTCGTTCTTTTTTCTACTTCCATTCAATTTAGTCTTTTTAAGAATTTTCTTCTTGTTTGATTGAAGACTTGGCTTGCCCCTTGACTCCCTCGCATCAATATGGCGCAGGATTATCTTTGTTGTAACGTTTTGAATTTACTTTTTTTTTTTTAATCTGTAGTTTTGAAATTCCCTGTTATGAGTAACTTCATATTTAATATGTATTCGAACTGAGACATTATTGATTGTAAATGGAGACTTAGTATTTATGGTAACTGGTAAGTGCAGTTTTATTTACTAGACCCTCCCCAGACCCGCCACGTGCACTGGGTACACCATTTTGCAGTTTTATTTACTAACCTTAGTAAGTTTTTTTCCCTTCCCCCACCCCACAAACCCAAGTTGGAGTAGGATGGGTAACTAATAGTTATTTGTATCTAGTCAAAGTTGAAGTGGGTTTTTTTGTTTGACTGGGAATTGGCATAAGTATGGCCTATAAATTTGTGTGTAATCAGTACTTTTGCTTCGAGTTTATGTTATGGTCTTTTTCATTGTCAAGGGAATGGTTCTCCCCCTTCCTGAAGGTTTGGTGGTGTAGAAAACCTAGGACCTGTAACCAGTAACTCTACAGAGGAAAAAGGAGAAAAGAGAAGATGGAAGAAGACTGTGCGATAGATTACCGCTCCAGCCAATGTTCCTTTTTATAATAGGCTTGGACAGATTACATACTTAAAATAGAACTCTAGTCTAACTAGGAAAGGAACTAAACTAGGAAACTAAATAACTATGTATACCCCAACTGACTCATATCTCAACACTCCTCCTCAAGCTGGAGTATACATATATCAAAAGAAAGCTCCAGCTTGGACCAATAAGAATAGAAAAAATAAATGCTACACCAGTCTTGGGCAGTAGTTGTAGACTCCAGTGACCACAGAGAGACCTCCAATCAACCACCATAAAGCACACACTCCAAACATTCTAACACTCCCCCTCAAGTTGGCGCATAGAAAACACACATGCCCAACTTGAACGAAATAGGACGAAGTAGCTTTCCAAATTGTCGCAGCAGTGTCTGGCAGTAAGTACCCACTTGTAATATAGTACTTGGATTTGACACATGGGCGAATGGATGATGCTCCCAAATAATCCTGGACAGTTAAATCTTCAAGAACTGGATATAATTGATCTTCAAAACTCGGACAGACTTGATCAACAAACCGGGACAGATTTGTTCTGCAAAGCCTGAGAAGTATCGTTCTTCAAAATAGAGAGAAGCACCGATCTTAATAAAGGCAGAAAAAAAGGCAGACACAATCTTCCAAAGAAGACAGCTTTCATCGATCTTCAATAACTGTCCTGTGATGAATCTCGGATCTTCACAGTGACAAAAAATCTTGAAGATAAACAAGTAGGGCAGCAAACATCGAAAAACCTTTAATCTACCCAACTGTAAATCCAATCCTCAAATAGGCAACCAAATAAGATCCCAAAATATCTTCAATACTTCAATCTCCCCCTCACGGCAAATACAACCCAATAACTAAAGGTACCTAATGGCAATGGTGGAAACAAACTGGTCTTCAATGTTTTGCACAAATGTTCTGCAATGTCTGCAAGGGTCTGCAAGTTTTGCAATGTGTACAAGTTTCTGCATGTTCTGCACTGTGTGCAAGTTTCTGCATGTTTTGCAATGTCTGTAAGTTTTTGCATGTTCTGCAATGGAATTGTACACAATCTCCCCCTCACATTTAACGGTACATGAGGATAAATAATGGAGATGATGGAAGGGATAATGGCAAAGTGTAATTGTCCAGAATTTCCAAAGGTGTTATGGGTAAATAAAAAAGAAGGAATGGCAAAATTATAATTTACCAGAAATTTCCAAAGGTGTTATGGGTAAATACCAAAGGTATGGGATATAAAGGGAATTAGAACTATTGCAAGGGGAATGACAGAATTGTAAATAACACAAAGTTGAAAAAGGGATGGCATGTTGGTAAATGTGGTGAACAGTATAGGATTTCTTTGAAAGAAACAAAGAGGGCCGTAGGGTCAAGGAATAAATAAGTGCAAAAGGTAAGGGTAAAGCTGGAATGTGGTTGAAATCCACTTTTAAACACCATCCAAGCCAAAGGGTAAACTTGGATTGATAAGAGAAAAAGAGAGGGGCATATGAGAAAATGTGAATTAAAGGAAAAATAAGAAAGTCGTGGAGAAGGGGAAGTCAACAAGAGGTAACGTGACTGTCTTCTTCTCCTTTACAGGCACGCAACCAGCAAAGCAAACAAATTGCAAGAAAACCAACTCAAAAAAGAAACCCATTTGGAATAGGAAAGCTGAGAATCGAAGAATAGCAGTGGTCTCCCATCTCCAGCGTGAACTAGAGGTGGAAACCTCAGAATCGACCATACCAATATCACTTCAGAAGGCTCTGGTAGTTCAATTCGAAGCAAGGTACTAAAACTCGGAACTCGACCCCAACTCGAAAATCCTGTTAGCGTTGTTAGAATATCTTGTATAAGGGTAGTTCTGTCATTGTCCTGTTATAAGACATGACCAAGTTGTATTTATCCTTTTCTTGTTTTATTTCTCTTTACCTCCCTAGGGAGGACTGTAATTTGGAAGACTTTATTAATGAAGTAATATGTGTGTTGAGCATAACTCAACACACACAATCAATTTTCCCATCCTCTTCTCTTCTCTCCTCCTTCTTCTTGTTGTAAATCTCTTCTCTCTTACTAGATTCGATCTATCTCTAAGTTCCTACTTGGTATCAGAGCAGTTCTTTCGCTGGAGGTTATACTATGTGAAAAATCACACATACTACATTCTTAGGAGTTGTATTCTTCAACTCAACAACACTGGAGAGAGATTCCCAGCTCGCAAAGTGTATTTGACGCCCTAGAAGCTGGACAGAGCATTACAGCCAGCGTGTAGAGCATTCTGCTCATCTCTCTCTCATCTCTTCACCCTTTGTGATGAGGACTGAGGCATTTGAATCGCCTGAAGGCCTTCTTTCAGACCCCCAACAGCTTGGTTATTGAAAGGAGCTGATTGAGGAGCTTAGCTCAATTCATCGGTGCTTCCCAGGTATCGACAGATTCTGGTTCCTCTTCTTGTTGAGGTTTTTTCTTGGCTGTAATGGGAGAGATGGTCCCTATTAATTGCTGATATCAACTACTTGAATGTCTTTGGCTATTGTGGAATGGAACAAAAGTTTTTTTTTGAGTGTTATACTTTTTCATCAAGGATGTGCTCTTAGGTTACTTGTTAGCTGGGCTGCTACTTCTTGTTTCCCGTTGTTGGCAGCCAACACATTGGATGGTTATGAGATGCACTCAAGGTGTTTGATATAAGTTCTCCTTCAGTTTTTACCTGCTTGGGCAGTGTATTGTTCCCTTTGTTTGCTGGTTTTCTTGCTTATGTGTGGGTAGAGATTACTCCCCAGTTGTGGAAGACACCGATCTGTTTTGTTGAATATTTTGGTACCATTTTTACTATGTCTGGGGCTGACTCTGAGGTCAGTGGACCACTTCCGGCTAGTGGCCTCCCCACTATGGCTTCCTTTGACAATCCCAACACTCAAATATCTGTTGTGAAATTGGACAATACCAACTACTTGGATTGGTCCCGTTTTGTGAAGTTGTCCCTACGCAGTAGGGGAAAGTTGGGTTACATTACTGGGTCCATCACATCTCCTACTACAACTGCTCCAGGCTATCTCAAGTGGGAGACTAAGAACTCCACTATTATGACTTGGCTGATTTTCTCTATGAAACTTGAGATAGGTAGGAGGTTTATGAGTAAGGAGACTGCCAAAGATATCTGGGACAGTGTCTCCGAGGTTTTTGATAGAGTTGGTGATGCAACAAAAGTGTATCACATCCTCCAAAAAATCATCCATATCAAACAAGGTGATAGGAGTATACCTGACTACTGCAACACTGTAATCAGCTTGTGGGAGGTATATGATCACTATAACAACTTCCAGCTGTCCAATTTTGATGATGAGGCAAAGGTCTACAGGAGCCATGAAAAGGAAAGGATCCTTATTTTGCTTGGTGGTCTTAACCCAAAATATGAGCCTCTTCGCTTGCAATTCTTAGGGAGATCTCCCTTTCCATCTTTGGATGAAGTGTGCAGCTACTTGCAAAGTGAGGAAACCAGGAAAATAACTATGGATATTGCACCATCAACAGAGATATCTGCTCTTGTTTCTAGTTCCCACAAAGACTGGAAAAGTGGGGGAAAAGGTCAAGGGCCAACTCGTGGAGATCACCGTGAGAGGTTTAAATGTGATCACTGTGGAAAACTTGGACACACCAAGGACAAGTGTTGGGATCTTCATGGGCAGCCCCTTGGTATGTGTGGTGGTTCATCTAGTGCCCATGGAGTCAAGTGATGGGGAGCTAGGGCTTACTCTGTGACATCTGAGTCTGAGACATCTAGACCCCAGCCTGCTCCTGACTCCATTTCGCATGATAATATTGCAGCCCTCCATCGGCTGATGTCTAATCTTGGAGGGTCAGCTACTGGTTCTACCTCTGGAGGGTCAGCTACTTCTGCCTCGGCTCTGTAGGTCTCGTCTGCTCCTTCTACTGCACCCACCTGGGTTATTGACTCTAGAGCCTCTGATCACATGATTGGTATGTCCCAGTATTATGATTCCTACTCCATTTGCTCTGGCCGGGACAAGGTAAGGGTTGCTGATGGTTCCCTTTCTTCTGTCTCTGGTAAGGGTAATGTGAGAGTTACTCCTTCTATTTCCCTTAAGTTTGTCCTTCATGTTCCTGATTTTGCTACTAACCTATTATCAGTGAGTCATCTAATCAAATCCTTAAATTGTTGTGTCACCTTCTTTCCTTCCTATTGTCTTTTTCAAGATTTGGAGACAAAGAGGGTTATTGGCAGTGGGATTGAAAAGGAGGACTCTACCTTCTTGAACCACGGTTACCTAATCAATCTACTGCTGCAGCTTATGTTTGTGGTCAGAGTGACCATAGTACTTTGGAGTCTGTAATGCTTTGGCATCAACGTTTAGGTCATCCCTCTTTTGTTGTTATGAGGAGATAGTTACCCCACTTGTTTACTTATTTTCCTTCTTCGTATGTTTTTCAGTGTGAATCTTGTATTTTTGCTAAACACTGTTGCACATCTTATCCTTATCATGGTAATAGATTTACTGCATCTTTTTCTCTTGTTTATACTAATGTTTGGAGACCTTCTCCTACTACTTCTTTATCTGGATTTCGTTACTTTGTTTCGTTTGTGGATGACTATTCTAGGTCTGCTTGGACTGTTTTGTTGAAACAAAAGAGTGATGTTTGTGATGCTTTTAAGGATTTTTATCAACTTATCCATACTTAGTTTGGTACTCGAATCCAAAGTGTTAGGTCTGATAAGGGGGGTGAGTACATGTATGGGGGGCTCCAACAGTTTTTTACTGATAATGGCATCATCCATCAACTGGCTTGTGTTGACACCCCCCAGCAAAATAGGGTGGCTGAGCGAAAAAACCGCCATTTGCTGGAAATCACTAGGGGTCTTCTCTTTGGTATGCATGCGCCTAAGACTTTCTGGTCTGATGCACTTCTTAGTTCTTACCGCTGCCTTCCTTATTAACCGGATGCCAACTCCACTTCTTGGCTCCAAATCCCCCTGGCTCTTCTTTCTCCTCAATCCTCAGTTTTCTCCTTGCCTCCAAAAGTCTTTGGTTGTGTTTGCTATGTTCATGTCAACAAATCAGCCTGCACCAAGCTTGATCCCAAAGCTCTCAAGTGCATCTTCTTGGGCTACTCTGATTCAACCAAAGGGTATAAGTGCTTCCATCCTCCTTCTCGAAGGCGACTTCTCTCCAAAGATGTCACCTTCTTTGAGTCTATCCCTTACTTTTCTTCCCCTCATCATCTTGTTCAGGGGGGAGAGTACTAGCAGTAAACAGGATGCTGATGTCATCATTCCTTTTCTATCTCCCTTGCCTACCTCCACTTCACCATTCCTATTTGATATTGGAAAGTACAAAGAAGTGGATGTTATTGACGATGCTGATGTTGATGGTGTTGTTGATATTGATGCTAGTAGTGGTGGTGATGCTAGTAGAAAAAAAGAATATAAGGGAATAAGATTCAAAGATGTTGTATTCACAAGAGGTAAATGCTTGTTGAAGGGAAAAGGAAAGCAACCATGGTATAAGCAACCCTGCCAAGACCCCTCTTTGGATCCACATCCTTAGTCTCATCCTCCTCAATCAGGTAATACTTCTCCTTCTGAGTTAGATCTTCCCATTGCTATGAGAAAGGGGAAGAGAGCCTGTACTAACCCCATAGCCCAGTTTGTTTCCTATTACTCTATTTCTCCTACATGTATTGCCTTTTCCACTGCCCTTGAGTCTTCTTTCACAAAGGCCTTATCCGATCCAAAATGGATGCAAGCAATGTCTGAGGAAATGGTGGCTCTGGAGAAGAACAATACTTGGACGCTAGTTGATCTTTCCAGGGGGAGAACTGCAGTTGGATGCAGATGGGTTTATACAATCACGTATAGATCCAATGGTACAGTGGAAAGATACAAAGCTAGGCTGGTTGCAAAAGTGTATAGTCAGGTATATTGCATTGACTACTAGGAGACTTTTGCCCCTGTAGCCAAGCATAACTCAATCAGGATCCTTCTTTCAGTGGCAGCCAATAAAGGTTGGCCAATGTACCAATTAGATGTGAAGAATGCATTTCTTCATAGAGATTTAGCAGAAGAAGTGTACATGCAGCCCCCACCTGGTTTTCAGTGTCCCTCAGTTGAAGGGAAAGTGCGTCTCTTGAAGAAAGCTCTCTATGGCCTCAAGCAGTCTCCTAAGGCCTGGTTTGAGAGATTTAGACAAGCCATCCTGAAGAATAGGTATTATCAGAGTCAAGCTAACCACACCTTGTTTATCAGGAGAGGTAATGGTACAGTTACAGTTCTCATTGTCTATGTAGATGATATTGTGGTAACTGGGAATGACGTTGCTGAGATAAACAAATTGAAGTCTTATCTGGTTAAACAGTTTGAGATCAAAGACCTTGGACTCTTGAAATACTTCTTGGGTATTGAAGTATCTAGATCAAGGAAAGGAATCAACATCTGTCGAAGGAAATTTGTCTTGGATCTTTTGAAAGAGACATGAATGATGGGGTGCAAACCAACAACTTCTCCCATTGATATGAAACATAAGCTTGGTGATGAATATGGTTCTTCTCTTATAGATGCAAACAAGTACCAAAGATTAGTTTCCCAACTAATCTATCTCTCCTTGACTCGACCAGACATCTCTTATGCAGTTGGAGAGGTGAGTCAGTTCATGCATGCTCCGAGGAGTGGATATTTGGACACGGTGTATCACATCATTAGATACTTGAAATCCTATCCAGGAAAAGGTCATCTATTTGCTAGGCATGACCATTTGCAGATTGAAGGCTATACAGATGCTGATTGGGCTGGTTCAGTCTCAGACAGGAGATCTACTTCTGGGTACTGTACCTTTGTGGGTTGTAATCTAGTTACCTGGAGGAGTAAGAAATAACCAGTTGTAGCTAGATCCAGTGCAAAGGCTGAGTTTAGGGCCATGGCTCATGGAGCGTGTGAGCTTATATGGCTGAAGAGACTTCTTCAAGACTTGAGTTTTGAAACTGAAGGGCCAATGAGACTTTATTGTGACAACAAAGCTGCTACAAGCATTGCCTATAATTCGGTTCAACATGATCGAACCAAGCGTATTGAGGTTGATCGTCACTTCATCAAAGAGAAGATGGATTCTGGGTGCATTTGTACTCCCTTTGTGAAGACAGGTGATTAAGTAGGGGATATCTTCACCAAGGGTCTCACTCATAGTCTATTTAGTACCTTATTGTGCAAGATGGGAATGCATGACATTTATTCTTCAGCTTGAGGGGGAGTGTTAGAGTTGTTAGAATATCTTGTATAAGGGTAGTTCTGTCATTGTCCTGTTATAAGACATGACGAAGTTGTATTTTTCCTTTTCTTGTTTTATTACTCTTTACCTCCCTAAGGAGGACTTTGTAATTTGGAAGACTTTATTAATGAAGTAATATGTGTGTTGAGCATAACTCAATACACACAATCGATTCTCCCATCCTCTTCTCTTCTCTCCTTTTTCTTCTTCTTGCTGTAAATCTCTTCTCTCTTACTAGATTCGATCTATCTCTAAGTTCCAAAGAAACCGAGATCTCGCGAGATCTTGGTCGAGTTGGTGCTTTTTGTTAGCATTGTTATGGAGAGAGTTTTTTTCTTTAGTAGGGAGTTTTTTCTTTAGTTCATGCTGGATCTTCCTTCTTTCATATTTGTATAATCCAGCGTGAGGGGGAGTGTTAGAATATATGTACTCCAGAATACCGTGGGGGTATTCTGGTCCTTTTGGGGGTATTTTTATGTTATTAAGTGTTATTAGCTCATGTCGGCTATGTGGGTTTTAGTCCCACATCGCCTAGCTTCTATTATTTGTAACTTCCCCTCTATTATAAATAGAGGGGCCTTTCTCCCATTAATATAAGCCATTCAATTATTTTATTTCCTCTCTTTGACCCACGGTTCAACCAACATGGTATCAAAGCTGGTCTGATCTAGGTTAGAGAGAAAAACCCTATTTTCTCCCTTCTTTTCCTCCAATCGATCTCTCCTCCTCTCCTCCTTTTCTCGTTTTTTCCTGCTCCTGTTCTTCTCCCTTTCAGCCCAAAAACAGGGGCAACACTAATGAGGTAGACATAATATCGATGATTTAGTGCTGCCCCCCTTTCTCTTCTATCGTTTTTTATTAAAAAACCCTGCTGGAAGCCTCATCTGCGATTTGGAGTTCTCCTTCTTTGAGATCAGATCTCTATAAACCTGATCCTCTAATTTAGGAACACCCTATGCAGCCTTTTTCCAGCCCTATTCTACCCTATTCCTAAACCTAACTTCCCTTTTTCTTTATCTCCACCTTTTCTTAATTTTTTCCAGCCTCAATCCCCAAATCGATCTCACCTTGTCAGGGGTTTTTTCAAAACCCTGACTCTACTCGATTTTGGGGTTTCCCTTGTTAGATGCAGCCAATATTTCAGGGATAATTCCCAACTAATCCAAGCCCTAATCGGCCTCAGTTTGAACACAATCTGATGGTTGGATCTGTCCCTACAGCAAAATCTTTACATCCTGCCTTTTATGGTTCCCTGTTAAAACCCTAACTCAAATCGATATTAGGGTTCCAAGTTTGATTTCTTGCTGCCTTTTTGAGGGATGATTACTCCATCTACAGAGACCACTCGACCTCAGTATTAGCCTATTTCCAAGTGTTTGAAGACCCCTAACCCCAATCGATCCTTCATTTCAGGGTTTTTTTCAAAACCCTGACCCATATCAATTTTAGGGGTAGGGTTGTTTGCTGCTATTGGAGTTTTTTGTTGGTGTTTTTACCATCAAGAAGGACATTCTACTTCAACTATTTATGACTTGAAGTAGGTCTACTGCACAAGATAGCTGCTGCCCTCCCTTTCTGCGATTTTTTGGTATTTCTCCCACATGAAGATCCAGTCTCAATTACCAAGGAGATTGGTCATTCGAACTGGAGATCCATTTCAGCAGTTGTGGTCAGCATGTATTACAATAAGCCAACACCTTTGACAAGTCATCCTCACTTTTGTTGAAGCCCCCTTCCCTACAATCGATATTCACTTTCAGGGTTTTTTACAAAACCCTGGCTATAATCGATTTAAGGGTTAGGGCAGTCCACTATTGCTGATTTTTTTAGGAGAGTTCTATAAACATCAGAGGAGTATTTAGCCCATGATTCATCATCTTACATCAGTTTTTTTGGTATACATTACAGTTCATTCTGTTGGCTTGGTTCCTTCAATTTTCAACCTATTTCTCTTACTTATTCTTCTATGGCTGGCTGCTTCAACTGCCAATGGATTTGTCTGGTTATTTATCTTATTTTGCTGGTTATTTTGAGCTTCACTCCCTACCTGGCTGGTGTTATTGATTGGCTTCTGTAAGCATGGTTTTGAACCAGCAGCAGAAAATAGAAACAAAGCCCAGCCGCAGGTGTGATTTGACTCTCAGATCAGCAACCGAATCTCCAGTAGCTGTATGGCTTTATTGAGGACTTTAGAAGATCAATAGCTCCAGATATTGGTCTCGGGTTGTCTTGGCTAGGTGCGGAGAAATAAACAGATAAACAGGGAAGGCAGGGAGATAAAGTGGAAGAGGAAGAAGGGGGGATAGGGTTGGCTATCTCAGCCTGGGACTCTCACCCGCTCTAGGTATCTCACCTCAGCCTCTCACAGGACAATGGAATTCATAAGCAATCATAATTCTTCTTCATTAAATTGTGGATGGAGGACCTTAGGTCCCTTACAATTTGTAAGACGAACTTGCTAAAAATAAGAAAAGAAATAACTTGTTCCCTGAGCAACTACTAACTTGTTGCTAAGCAACCAATACAAAAAAATAATACAGACTTAGAAGGAAACAGAAAAAGGAAACAAATATTACTCGTAGACGGAACTTGCAGCTCTTATTAACTTACTGCCTAAGACCCCCACGATATGGTTTTGGAAGAACCAGAAATTTCCAGCGGATAGAGGCTGGCCCAGCTTAGCTGGTTGTCGCTATGGCACCTTGGGTTGGTGATGTAGGTTCATCATAGAAATTGGCTTAGGTTTGGGTTATATACATGTTGGGCCTTTGTTCCCAAGGGTTTTCTATGTATTAGGCCACTTTAATGAGCCTAAACTAGGGATATATAGGTTGCATAGGATTAACCCAATACTTAGTTTATTTTTATGTTTTTTAATTGAACCGGTTCAAATTGGTTGTATCCAATTGGTTCAATTTAAGTGATCATGTGACTTGGTTAAGTGGTCATGTGATGTAAATTGGGCTGGATTAGGACTCTATAAGTCCAGTCATGTTTTGAGTCTATTTCCTTTAGTATTCTAGTTTCCTAGTCAGTTTAAGTTATCTAATAGGCTAGGGATAGGGTTAGGCCATTCCTTTTTAGTGTCTAAGTCTATTTTTGAGTCTTCTATATAAGTTTGTAAGGGAGGCCAGCATTAAATACGAATTTGATTAATAAAAATTAGCTTTATGCTTGCTTCCATTGGATGCTGCTGCTCTTTGTGAGTGTATATCCTTGTGGATCTCAAGGTGGATAAGGTGGGTGGACTCCTGCGACTCCTTCCGTCTGTCCAGTACCGGGAGGTTCTTCTTCTTCTTCAATCGAGCTTCTTCAAGCTGCTGCTGCTGCCTCTGAAGGAGATCAAACCAGTAAGTAATCTTAGTTTCCTACATATATCCTTCCCCTCTTCATCTAACCTAATCCACACCCCCTTCCATCCATCAAACCCTAATTTCCATTAAACCTGCAACTCCTACCTTAACTAGGACTCCTTCATAATTTCAGATCTGTCCATCAATTTCAAACCAAACTTCTAGCCTATATCCCCCACACCTCTCCCCACACTCGATCCAAAATCCAGCTCATAACTCCCACTCTATCCCCTCCATTCCTCCACTCCATTAAATCCAAAACCTGCAACTCAATTCTGTCCAGAATTGCAGAATTTTAAAACCTTCCAAAACCCTATTATTTATATGCCATAAAGGCACCCTAGACCTGCACATTAAAACCCCATAAACCCCGTTGTCATTGTCCAACCCTAACCCTAGTTTTTGCCCTAAATTAGTAAACCCTAACCCAATCGGCCAGCCCTTGTGTGTGACCCCATTACCCTGGCTCCTAGTGGGACTACTCCTACCTAGGACTACATTAGTTGGTCCAATATTTTGGGCGTTGGACCAGCCTTAGATTGATTCCTGTGTTTGTAGTGAAGCCCTTGGAATCAATCTACAGCAGATGAACTAGAAAAATCAAACTTACATGTGGATGGGCTTTTATGATGCAGAGATAATTTCAAACATTGATGGAAAGCATAGGTTAACTTAAAAGGAGGGGTGAACTAGGGTTTAAACAAGAGTATTAGGGTCAAGTTTCAGATTGCTGGAGTACAGAAATTGGAATGGTCAGCTAGGGTTGATAAGGTTATAGTTTGAATTAGTAGAAGAGCTAAGGCAAATAGCTAACCGGGGGGGGGGGGTTAAAGAGTAGACTAAGGCATTCGGCTGACCTGGCTTCAGCTTCTTTGCAGATTTTGGACATTTTACATTAGGGTTAGTGTTGCTGTTCTGCTCAGGGAAAAAAAGCTGAGATATTGGATTAAGCATTAGGGTTTGTGTAGGGTTTAAGGGAGGTGAAAAGGGTTGCGAATGAGATTTAGGGTCTAGGTAAAAGGATTAGAAATGTTATCAGTTCTGCCATTCAGAGAAGGAGATTAGGAGCAGAATCAACAAGTGAAAATAGTGGAAGGGTTGAACTAGAGAGAAGAATAAGAAATATAAAGGGTTAATAATAGACTACTAGTGGGACGAGTGGAGACTACCTAGGTTTTTCATGCAGAAACTTTCTCCAAACAAGTAAACCTCACTCAGATTCAAAACCCATTATCCCTTGTACAGTCAGGGTATATTTGGTTGGCAAGAAAAGAAAGAAAATTTTGAAAAATAAGAGAGACACAAAATCATCATTAGTGTTATTGTTACTTTTGTCTTATTATGTTTTTCTTTTATTTTCTATCCATTTCTTGCCAACCACATCCCCTCAGAGGTTTTTTTTTGGGGGGGAAGGGGGGTGTGTTTGGTTAAATAGGCATGTTCGGGTTGTTTACATATCTAGCAATTTTGTTACAATGACTAATTAATGTGGATCACAGGTCCATGTGTAGCCGCAAGAACAAGCCCCAAAACCAGCCCAGTGTAGTTGTGGGATTCAACAGCTTGGAGAGGCAGCCTGGTCTGATGATGTGGCCTGGTTCTTGGTTGGTTCGATGGACCAGATTTCTGATTCCCTATTTTCCAGCATATTTTGTGGAAAGATTATCTTCAGATGTAAATATATTTTGAGCTAGCAGAAGAAGAAATCATACAGCAGGCAGCAACATAGAAGATTTATTTCCAGAAATAAAGTAGGAGATCGATCAGTTACTTTGGAAGATTTTTTTAGATTTTTGTGGGACACATGCCAGCTTGCGTTAGAAAAAAGATGCTGCATAGAAGCCATATTGCGTGAGAGATTTTCTCGTCGGGCCCAGCTGCTTATTGATGTGTTGGTTTCCTATAATTTAGGATTCTAATTGTAGTGCTTATCTAGTCCTTGAGTGGGGGACTTAGTAGCTTTAAGTTTGTTTCTTTTTTAATTAGATTTGTTTATGTAATTAGTAGTTTTTATTCCTACGACTCTTTCTATTTCAGTTAAATAGATAGATTGGATTTGATTGTAATTACTTTTCGATTAGGATAATGTCTAGCTTCTAAGGGGATTCTTTTCCACTCAAGGAAGGATTCAATTGCTGTAATCAATTAAAGGTAATAAATAAAGGAAAACTGGAAAGATGTAGAGCTTGCAAGAAGGATCTCCATATGGTCTTTGTTGACCTGGAGAAACCCTATGACAGAGTCCCTAGATATTTAATCTGGCATGTTCTTGCAAATAGGGGTGTCGAGTAAATATATAGAAATAATTAAAGATATGTATGAGGGTGTGGTGACCAGTGTGAGATTTGTGGTAGGCCAGGGCAAGGAATTCCCAAATACGGTTGGGTTACATCAAGGATCAACCCTAAGCCCTTATTTGTTAGCTCTTATCATGGATGAGTTCACCAAGAACATCCAAGACGAGGTATCATGGTGTATGCTGTTCGCCGATGATATCGTCATGGTGGATGAGACAAAAGCAGGGATTAACGCTAAGCTAGAGTTGTGGAGATCAACCTTGGAAACAAGAGGCTTTAAGAGTAGTAGATCAAATACAGAGTATTTGATGTGTAACTTTAGTCACACTATGATGGATGATGACATGGTGAAAATTGAGGTAAGAGAGAGATACCGCCAAGTGACTATTTCAGATAATTAAGGTCTATCATACACAAAAAAGGTGACATAGATGATGATGTTTCATAAAGATTTAAAGTGGGATGGATGAAATAGAGAGGTGCAACCGAAGTACTGTGTAACTGACACATTCCTTTAAAGCTTAAAGGAAAGTTCTACAAGACTGTTGTCCGACTTGCTATGATGTATGGGGCGGAATGTTGGGCAATTAAGAAATGCCATATAGCGAAGCTATGTGTTGTAGAGATGAGGATGTTAAGATGGATGTGCGGCGAAACTATGAAGCATAAAGTGAGAAACGAACATATTAGAGCTGATGTGGGAGTTGCCCCAATCAGCGACAAGCTCTGAGAATGTCGTCTGAGGTTGTTTGGCCATGTGCAGCGGAGGCCTAGGGACGCCCTAGAAAGGAGTGATCTGATTTCGATTGAAGGAGCTAAAAGAGCTAGGGGCAGGCCTAAAATGACCATAGGTGAGGTTGTGAAGAATTACATGCATAGCCTTGGTCCATAGTTGTCAAGGCGTCGCCAAGGCGTGCAGGCGGTTTTGTTGGGGCCTAGGCAACCTCCTCCTTATTGCAAGGTGCCTTGCATTGGTTTTTTTGGTATGGGGTACTGGCCCTTATTTATGCCAAATCTCACTTAATTAAATGTTTTTATATTTGGTATTTCATTTACTTAAGATATTATTCATAAATAAGCAAACACCCCCTATTTGAATTCAATAAAAATAGTTTAAAAAAATCAAATTCCAAAAGGATAAAAAGCCAACCCCTCAGTTCAAGAACAATAACTGGATTTTCGACGGTAGGTGAAATTTTTCTACTTTCTAACGCTGGGGTTTTTCTCAAATCTAAAAATTCTATAAATCTTAATATGGTAAAACATTGCTAAAAACCAAAAGTACTGTAAAATATTCATTCGTTTTGATATCTAAAAAAATATTTTCATTCAGAGCGATTTTGACAGCATTCGCGCATACCAAATAAGGTTTGATTGGAACATAACTTCTTCAATATAAATCAGATTTAAGCAATTTTGGATTTGTTGGAAAGCTGGTTTTGTGGTCTCATTTAAAAATAAAATCATCTGACTAGTCAAACTTCTTAGAGAACAAGAACATTTTTCTAAAATGAGAACAGTTTAATTACTTATAGATAAGATCATGTTTTCTAAGAATAGTATAAACCAAATGTATGTTTGATTGTTTCAAACTTCCAATTGCTTGCTTCTTCAGTTCTGTTGTCTTCTAGTTATATGTTGATTTTTGATGACTTGATATGACTTAAATGTGGCTTAATGTTGATTTTTGATGACTTGAGGAGGCTTAATGCTGATTTTTGATGATATAAGGTATATATTGTAGCGTACTAAATAATGTTTGAAAAGGGGGAAATAAAAAATAACACTTGGGGGCACCTTGGTCGCCTAGGCGACGCCTAGACGGGTGCCTTGTCGCCTAAGCGCTTAGACATCCCTCCAACACCTTGGGTCGCTTTGCCGCCTTGACAACTATGCCTTGGTCTTGTGCCAAGTATGACCTCAGATAGAGCCTATTGGAGGGCAAGGATCCACGTCGTTGACACAAAGTAGCTGAGATTTTCCTGATTTCCTTGCTATCCTCTTTCCTCGTACTTTCATTTTCTATGTCTCACTTTTCTTGTCTCATTTCTATTCCTTATCTCTCTTACTTTCATTTCCTTTTTGTGGATCTCAGTTTTCCCTACTTTGTTTTGAAAGGATCCATGTAGCCGATCCCATTTAGTTGGGATAAGGCTGAGTTGTTGTTGTTTTTGTTGTAAATAAGGGAAAGCTGCTGGATTTCAGTAGCCAACGATTTAGAGAAAAAAGATTTCTGGTTTAGTGAGGGGGTGAGATGCCTTCGAGTGGGTGAGAGACTTGGGAGAGAGTGAGAGGCTCAATCCAAACTATCCTTTTTGTATTTTTTTTTCCATTGTGTGATTTGCTACAAGCTCTGTGATCGATTAAGGAATACCTGCTACAAGTTCATCAATTGTTGCCCAGTTTTTGAAGACCAAACCAGCATTAAATTTTGTTCAATAAGATCCTGCCTGGGGCTAGGTCCTTCGTGATCCAGCCTTACATTACTAATTGGTTATCTCTCACTTTAACTAGGAGCCATGGTACACAATTTCGCGAAATTTTTGCGAAAATGTGTGAAATGTTTTGGTTTCTGAAGGGCTTGAATGAAACCCTATGTGATGTAAGGACTGCACATATTTCGACTGAAATTTCTAGATTTTGGTCGAATATTGGTCAGAAGTTTCATTTCGCCGAAATTTCAGCCGAAAAGTTACTTTGACCATAGTTTAAATACCACATTTCGAACATATTCATTCATTCGCCTAGTTTCACCAATGAACCTTGGAAAACCAGTTTCGGTGCTTTCTTGGCCAAATCACTGTTGTACAAGGTTGGAACAAGTATTTGGGCAGTAGAGGAACACAGTGGAAGTGACGATTTGCTACATTGTTGAAAGATTTGTATGAGATTTAAGTTGGGCATAGGAGTGACTTGATTTGGCAGCAGTAGCAACATTCTGGTTGTTTTGATCCTCCCCGAAACTTGATGTGGTAATAAGAGTCTAGGACTCTAGGATGGGCATAGGGGTGATTTGTTGGCTGTTGCTTGTACTGTTGAGTCCGATATATTTGACTCTTTGTAACAAATAATGTTTGATGTATGATTTATGAAATGGTTTAGAATTTGATGTCTATTCATTCCTAATCCATATTTAATTTATTTTACTTGAATTATGTGTTCTAGTACTAAACATTGTGTGGAATAGGCCATATTAGAAACTGTATACAATGTATACTACTAACCTAGGGTTCGAAGTCAAACTACCATTTTGGATGTAATTTTTTAAAATCTAAGGGTTTCACTATTTTAGATGGCCTAAAATAGGGTTTGCTATAGGTTTCAGGACCTAATTTTGCCATTTGTCCCTCGAAAGCCACCATCGAAACTTGCTGGAAAAAGTGTCCCACGTTTCGACTGAAACCTGGAACTATGCTAGGATCACTTATGACTACTTAAACATATAAGGACTAAGGGACTGCCGCTTATTGCATACAGCTAGAACTTATAACTTAAGAATTGGAATGACAACAAATCCCCCATGACTTGACCAATAATAAAAAACAATCTAAAACTTATTTACCTTTTGAACTCCCAATCATGGGCAATGTTCAAAATTTTCGCAAATTTTTTCCGAAATTACTGAAATCTTTTGGTTTCACAAGAAACCAAAATGAAATGACTGTCTACATATAAAGTGCAATATTCTAAATTCCGGTGTAATTTCTCTGAAATTATTCAGTTTCAACATGGGCAAAATGGTCTTAGAGAAAGAAATTTCAAATCTTGATCATGAGCCTAGTACAAGAACCCAAAATACTGCCCCTTCTCTTTCTCTTAAATAAAGAGTTTGACAGCTGCATAATACTCTTAAACATATGGAACCATGTGGAACAAAAAAATGCTGAACTTTACAGTTTCCTTGCTTCCAAATTAATTGACAAAGGGATTTCCTTGCTTCCAAATTAATTGACAAAGGGATTGAATATCTTATAATTTCTGTTCTCAGATCACCATGACCTCATCTGTAAATTGGAGATATTAATCCTAAATCTGGTATAAGGGTGAATCAGCTTCATACAGTTGCAGCATAAAAGAAAAATAATGAGAATCATCGTAATTGCTTTATTTGTAATTACTATAATGATTTTTCTTTTCTTTTCTTTATTCTTATAATTCATTGCCTTTTAACTTCCTGATTGAACATTCAGGTGTAGTGAATCTTCAGCAATTTTGTTTCCATTACCAATTCTATTCATTTACTGTACTGCAGGTTGGGTCCTTTGCTGTGTTTGTCCTTAGGCATAGAAGTCTTGTCAGAGGAGGGAAAGAAGATTTACAACATATAGCTCAAGTAATTGCTCTAAACATGGTATGTTCCCTCTTTTTCTTGATTTCATTGTTTTCTTTTATTAAATTGTTTACAAAGTCATGGTAGGTGATCCGTCCCAGTTGTGTTATGCTTCCCCTTCCCCCCTCCCCCCTCCCCCCTCCCCGGGCATGAGTCTCTGAGTTGAACATGTAAACACTGGCATTTGTATCATGGCTCATGAAGATCACCTTAGCTGAGTTTCATACTGACAGACTAGTAAAGTTGGAGTTTTGAGGTTTTGAACTTGGCGTGAATGACAAAAAAATATCTGTTTTGCAGATTATAGGACTGTTGTCTAAAGGCATTGATAACTGGGGGCATGTAAGTCTTAAGCTGCATATATATATATATATATATATTATTCTACTTTCAACCTACTTTCATGGTAACTTGTGGCTACAAAATTTTCAGTTGGGAGGTTTGCTTGGTGGAGCTGCCATGTCATGGCTTCTCGGCCCTGCATGGAGGTATGAATCCCGCTCCAATGATGGGAGAAAAGTTTTTGCAGACCGAGCACCCATATTTTATCTGATCAACAGGAAAGGAAGAGCTGGGTAGTTGAAGGAATTGTAAGTTTTCAGACATAGCTGCCTTCTCCACTCCATGGACCTCCTAAGGCCCAATTTGGATTGTGAGAATCCAAACAGGCAGATATTGCCCTGATTTTGTCACATTATTTAGAGATATGAAGCATCAAGGGAATTGCATAATTGATCTTCTTGCTTCAATTCCCACAACCAATAGTAATCGAGATCTCCACCTAAAGAACTTAATTTGAGTTCTATTGATATGCCGGAAGTAGTTACTTTATTACCAAATTCATTGTAAAAAAATAGAAGTTGTGGCTGTTTGGACTCTTGTTATCCAAACTGAGCCTAGCTGATATTTTCAATAGGGAAAATTATGTAGGAAATATAAAGAGAAGCTTATGTTACATATCTGGTTGTCAATCAATGTCAATAAAAGATTAAAGAGGTTGGTCGGGTAGGATTGAGAAGTGCATGATAAATTCTTCCTGTTCAGTTTTATTGTTGTTTCTTTTGTCTTCAGCTTTTTGGTTAGCCTTTGAAAGACATTCTACTGGTTTGGTTTTGGTGAAACATTTTATAGCTGTTCTATATACTTGGCCTTCTTCTCTGAAGCATGCAGAGGGCAATCAAAGTATTGGGCCTATAGTGTAGGCCATAGTTGTCATGGCGTCGCTATGGCGTCCTGGCGCTGGAGAAATGTGCATATCGACCAAAGTCATGGCGTCCCTATTTCCCTAAATCTCCTATTTTAGCCTTGGTTTTTGAAATTTTTTCTTTCTAGGCGGTACTACCAGATTCTGGAAAGGAAGCCATCATAGGATCATTACACACACATCGACTGGTTTTGAGATTTGATCCATAAGTTCTTTTCTCTTGGACGATCCATACCTGGAAGTTTCATATCCAGAAGTCTCTATTTCTGTGAGATTCAAATTTTCCAAGTAACCTGTAACTAGACATCTGCCAGATCTGATTTTAGATCTCACCATTCGGTTGCTAGGAGAATTTTGGGGCTATTTCTCATTGCGATCGGTAAACCTTGGCGCTACGATTTTGTTCCAGAAATTGCAGGGAGAATCGTCTTCATAAGGAGTTTCCTTGGCTAGAACTACTCTAGTTCACCGCTTCTCTTTCTGTCGTGTTATTGCAAGGTTAAAGAGGACGTATTAAGTCTTTAAAATTGCAAGCAAGGACAATTTATATTATTCACACAAAACCCCTTATATTCTCTATTGTTATTTTGTTTATTCCATTCAGTTTTCTCCTTAATTCCATTAAATTATAGTTTTGCCACTGGTTTACAACTTCCTATTAATTACAATTCCGCCATTGCTCTTATAAATCTTGATTTATCTACTAGTTTGCTATTCAACTTTGCCATTCAACTTTGGATTTAATTACAATTCTGCCATGGTCGACATGATTGCCATGGCGGGCGACGTGTTGATATATCGATCAGACACTCCTCCATCGACTTGGATCACCGTGATTCCGTGACAATTATGGTGTAGGTCTTCAGTTGTTCGATGTAATCAGACCAGGGTAGAAAATCCTATGCCTACAACAATAGCAACAATAACTTAGCCTTATCCCAACTAAATAGGGTCGGCAACATGGATCCTTGCGATGATAAATATTAAGAATAAAAAGAAAAGGAACACAACTACAACTACAACTCAAACTGAATATATATATATATTCCCCCTATTTTTACCATGTTTATACTATTCACCTAATTAATACCTTGTTTATATTATATTTACTTGCTTCCATGCATATGTCATCATATGTTTTGTAGACCTCCAATTGGGAAAAGCCAATTGTGAGACTCGGACCTTTGTAGACCTTCAATTGGGAAAAGCCAACTGTGGGATTTCTGACCTAGAGAACTAGACCGCGTTGGGTTTACTACTTTCCATGTACTTTATAGTTAGTAGAAATAATATATACATGTGTTTTGAAGGGTCTTGCAATAGATAGGTATCACCACAATATTAACATTGTTTGCAACCATTTGAGGAACCTTGTTAAATTTGGTTTTACCTAACCTGTGCCTTTCATTCATAAGTTTTAAACTTGGTGAACCATAATGTAGGACCTGGAAAGCGATGCTCCCGTTTTGATATATGGCATTACCAAGTCTAAGACTATTGAATTACTAGCACTAGTCCTAGAATCAGGTTAACATCGATCTTATATTGTCCAAAATTGCTTGCAAGAGGTCTCTTTCCAATAATTATGTTATGCAAGAGTACGGAAAAAGAGTAGGATCACTTCGGTAATAATTCGAACCAGAAAGAAGTTTTAGGGACAAAGTCATGAAAAACTTTTGAAATGATTTCAATATTGAATCTTGGACATATAATAGTTTCGAATCAAATCTCTTTACAAAGATGATCAAATCATATAACATTGCCCTTTCAGGTTTCATAGGTTTTGGATGGATGATGGGGTTTTATTGATGCTGATAAAAACTCATGGAGCATTGACTTTCAGGAGTCCCCAATCTATAGATTCTCTCAAAAGCTTTAAAGGCTGAAGCCAATTCTCAAATTTTGGGCTAGAGGAGTATTCCCAAATATCAACATCGCTGTGAAAGAAGTAAAGATAGCTCTTGATGGTGTCCAATATGCAATAGATTCTGTTGGGATGAATGATTAGCTGTTTGAACAAGAAGTTGTCGCAAAGGCTGCATACTCAAATGCTTTAAAGCTTGATGAAAGACTATGGGCAGAGAAGTACAGGGCAAAATGACTATCCCATTTTGACAAGAATTCAAAGTTTTTTCACTTGTCAATGAAGCTACGTAGTCCAATAATCAAATTAGAAGTCTTACTAAACCAGATGGTTCTATAGTAGAAGGTCCCTTGGATCTGGCAGCCCACATCATCGAATACTATGAAAATTTTCTGTAGAGCGTATGCAACTTAGTCTCGTGTTGATCTTCTAGATTGTATTCCTCGAATCATTGATGAAGTGGACATTCTCAGTCTTGATGCCATCCCTTCAGTCGAGGAATCAAGGTTGCAGTTTGGGATTTAGACCCAGAAAACTTGCCAGGCCCAGACGGCTATTTACGTGCATTTTTTAGAAAATGTTGGGACATAGTAAAAGATGGCACTTGTCATGCAGTCAAAGTTTTTTCCAGTTTGGTATTATACTAAGGGGTGTGAATAACTGCTTTGTAACTTTAATCCCTAAAGTTGATGGTTCCGGCCGATATGTATGGGAAATTTCCTTGTCAAGATTATTTCAAAAATCATGGTGTTGAGGTTTTCCCCTTTGCTCCTTAAACTAATATCTAATGAACAAGGTGCTTTTCAAAAAGGAAAAGTTTTCTTTGATAATATCGGTATGGCTTCCGAATTAGCAAATTTAATGAACCGTCCGATGGGAGGAAACTATTGATATCAAATTAGATGTGCGGAAGGCCTTCGATACTCTACCTTGGAATTTCTTTTGATGTGCTTACCAAATTTGGATTCAGCAGGAAGTGGATCTCATGGATACATCAACTTCTTGTCACTACCAAGATTTTTGTTTTACTAAACTGAGGACCAATCGAATTCTTTGGCGTTGGGAAAGGTCTTCGTCAAGGAGATCCTTTATTTCCAATCCTTTTTATTATTGTTGAGGAAGTCCTTTGTAGAGGATTAAAGAAATTTCCACTGAAGAAAATCTGAAATCAATTAAGGGTACTCGAAGTATTGATGTTCCAACTTCTAACTATTCTGTTGTTTGTTGGTGATATATTTAATTATTTATCTTTATGAATGCTTCCACCAGGTTTATAAAAAACATGAGTCTTTCTTGATAAATATCAAAGTTATTCGGGGTAGCATATCAACTTAGAAAAGAGCAAGCTCTTTCTGGGTAATATCCCTCCATCTAGAAAACAATCAATTGTGGAGATAGATTGAGGATCCTTGTTTGTAATTTCCTTACCAGATATCTGGGTGTTCAGATATTCAGAGGAAGGGTAAAGAAAGAACCTCTGCTGCCCATGATGGATCAAATAAAAAATATAATGGCGAGATCTGTTATATCTAGAATCCCAGTCCATAACTTCTCAATTTACTAGTGGCTATCCAATCTGATTGTTCGAAAAATGAATGAAAATTTTTATTTGGATAGGAGATATTGAATCGTCAAAATCTGTTGTTGTCAAATGTTTGCAGACTGAAAAATGAAGGTGGTCTAGCTATTCGCAGGCTTCATGACATCAAAAAAGCTCTTTTATGGAAGATCAAACATGTTGCTTCTCAAATTTGTCATTTTTTCAGCCTATCGGTACATTCAAAAGATCCTACTACTCATCTTCTATTTGGCCAGGTTTAAAAAGAGTTTGGATTTTATCTTCTCAAAGGAGAAATGGATTATTGGTTTTGATAAGTAATCTATTGCTGATTCTTCAGGTCTCCCTTTTTCTCTATTCATTGATACACAAATAAAAATCTCAAACTTCATCATAAATGGACAGTGGTCATTTTCTAATGATTCTTCGGCATTCTTGAGTGAAAGTTTTGCCAAGGCAAGATTAATCTGGATTCCACCTATGGAAGTTGAAGATGGAGTCCCAATTCGTCTGTCTTCCATTGGGTTCAATATTCTTTCTAGATGTGATCTATGCCATTCACACTTGGAGTCTCTTCATCACTTATTTCTGGAATGTGATATCTCGAAGAAGATTTGGTCCAATTTTCTTAATTGTTTTCAGATGCAATGGTTTGATGCGACATCCATACAAGATCTAACCCAATGGTGGATTCAGAAATCCCGCATAATCTCTCTTAAAGGTGCATGAACATCTGGTTCTGTGATTATTCTTTACAACCAATGGCGGGAAAGAAATCTAAGAAATGAAGGTTCAAAGAAAAAACCATCACATTATCTTCAAAAAGAGCTTACAAGATCTAAGAGATATAAGCAACAAACTTAAAGGCTAGGTTTCTACCATTGTTGATCTTGTTTGTGTCTCCAAAACCACATGATCGTATTATTGAAACCTTCTGGTGTAAAACAACCTATCCATGCATCAAACTAAATATTGATGGGTTCTATCTCAAAAAAAAAAAAAAAAAAAAAAAAAACTAAATATTGATGGATCCTCCTTGGGTAATCCAGGAAGAGCGGGAGTAGGAGTTTTTAGAGATCCCATGGTAATATTTTATATGCCTTCAAATAATTCCTTGGGATCAAAAACAAATTTTGCAGCAAAATTTGTTGCCTTAATCAAACATAATTATACACTTGAAGGGTCTTCACATCATCAATGAGAGGGTATTCACAAAAATATTGAATGTGACTCGACATCTGTGGTTCTCCTTGTTCAAGCAAACCATCTACCTTGGTTTCTTTGGCTAGAGTGGTTAAGCCTTCAATCCCTGCTTTCATCTATAAAATTGAAAATCACTCGTTGTCTCTGAAAATCCAACAGAGTAGCTGATTATTTTATCAAAGGAAGCTGCAACTTCAAGTGTATCAAGATCAGTCATTATATTTCCTTTGCAAATTCAAGAAGAGTTTAAAAAAGAAGAAGATATTTTAGGTATGCCCAGATATCGATTTTGTTCATATTTTTTTTAGAGGTTTGCTAATCTTATTGATGACATTATCAAAGATGGGGTTGTCCTTTTTCTGTTTTTGTAACCCCTGGGTATGTTCAGGTTCATTCTTTGTAAATCCCTCCTTTAATATATTCTTTCTGATTCCTAATAAAAAAAGAATTTTTTTTTTCATGGTAGCCTGCTTTAGTCCCGTTATGAAACTTCCGTTATTGGGTTAGCCATTCACATGGTTCTAGCAAATCACATGACATCATCTAATAATAAAAGTCTTGGATAAGAATCTACAACGCACTAGAATGCCCTTGTTGATGCTAAACTTGGATATTTGACATGTGGCTAATCTAGACCATGTCCTCTCTATCCAACAGTGAGAATAGACATATCATCTGTTCACATAGCATAATAGATGCCTTGTGACATTTAAAAAAATAACAGACCTTTGTGATAATAATACTTCTCTTAATAAATGTGCTTGTAATATTATGAAGCTATTTTTTTTTTTTTTTACTTCTTCTCAATCTGTTTTCTTGTCAGATTGATTGCGTTGTTGTCAAGACGTCGTCTAGGTGGGGACGTCTTGGTTGCCGTGTTGATATTGCCTTGCCTTCAGGGGTCCTCCAACATCTTGAGTCGTAAAGAGGTGACCATCAAACGATTTTAGTTAAACAAGGTGGATTAGAGTCGTAAAATGTGTAATTTTTTGTTGGGGAAGCCTGCACACCTAAAGGGAATCACAAATAGTAAGATAGGTGTTGCCAGAATCAATCTTGGGTCTATGATACAACTAACTTTTCCTTGCTAGTTGAGTTAGGAAACAACTTCTCAAATTCATGATTTTTCTTGATAGAATTCGACTTCATTTGACTGTGTCTGCTTCAACTTCACCTGTCACGTCAACTAGGAAATAACTTTCTCAAATTCATGTTTTTTTTTTTAGAGAATTCAAATTCATGATGTTACTAAACTAATTTGTGCAAAATGAGCAAACAATTGTATTTTGTTTTCTCAAAATTTTGTATTTACAAAACCCTCTAGACTCCAAGAACTGTTCTTGAGTCCAGTTCTAGATTATGGGAAATTTTGGTGTCTAATTCTAAAATTCTATCATCAGAATCACATAACTTATGGCCAAACAAATGTCCTTCCAGTTTTGTAATCAAAATTCAGAATTAAAAGGCAATTGCAATGTAAGAAAAGACATTTATAACTCACAAATGAATTTTAATGAGGAAACAATGATAGTAAAATACTAAAATGGCAGAATGGATGCAAATCCAATGGAATAAATGATAGTGTAAGTGTACAACTCTATACAACTCGTGCAATCTTACTTCTATCGAAAGTTGTGCCTAACTCTCATCAGTTCTCTTGTCCTTCACCAACAATTCCCAAATTTGATAATCTGAGTTTCCTTTCACAAAATCGACCTATACTGATCATTAATGGTTAATTTGATGCTAGCAATGGAAGGGCAAATTGGACAGCTATTATTCTATATTACTACAAATTTGCTTGGGGTTATATGCATTTTGGTTTCACAGGATGTTCACAAAAGGCAAAGGTAAGAGACTTGCAACAAAGATTTGAAGGGGCAAAGGAGATGAGAATTTGTAGAACTCAACGTTTGGACTGACAATGGAGATATGAAAGAATGGTTTGACATATCACAATCCTTCTGTTGGCCATGAGATCTTTTTGTTGACCTCTTTAAGATCTCACAAACTCTTAAAATGTTTAAGTTTGTTAATATTCATGTGACGGAACAACAATATCTATACATAGCTTGCAACTTAACATTTGTTGTTTGTAGATCTCAAGTTAAGGGACAACTAAGATTAGATGTAATTCGGGATGCTATGGTTCAGTGTTTTTCTTTTTCTACTCATAAAAAAAGGGCCCTTATAATGGAACATTCTGATCTTTAAATCCAAGGAGGGGCAGGGGGGGAGTGTTAATCTAAGTCTGTGTTTGGATGTCATGAAAAGAAAAGAAAATCATACAAATTCTAGACTGTTTTCTTTTCTCTCCATTTGGCATTTGGATAACTAACAATTTTTTTTTTTTTTTTTTTTTTTTTTTTTAATGAGAAACAAACAACAAAAACTAAAAAGAGAGGATAATTTGCAAGTTGAAGAAATAAATTTGAAACTGCTTTGAAGATTGCATTTTTTTCTAGCACCACACACATACCCAAAAAAAAACCTTCTCACCAAGTGGATGAGAAAAAAAAAAACAGTTATCGTAGAGAGTTTGTGTGAGAGGGGTATAGATCGTGAGGGGCTATAGAGTTGCGGGAGCTCTGTATGGGAGTGAAGCAAATGGAGCAGAGAGAGTTTTGGGAAGAGTTTGATATCCCCCCCCCTCTCTCTCTCCCTCTTCCCAAAACTCTCTTTGCTCCATTTGTTTCATATATATATACTAATAAAATCGCACGTGCAAATGCACATGTAGACACTAATCTATATGCATGTTTGTGAGAGATTGTACATGAGAGAAAGAGAGGGGGGATGTGAGAGATCTCTACAAGGGAGAGGGTGAATTTGATCGGCAAGTTTCTCATGATTAAATTTGTTACATTTTCTTTGATTAATCAGCAAATTGTTAATTCATGTCTGAAATACGATTTTTCATCACAACACAGAAATATGATATTCATATGCATACATTGTTTTTGAATAATTTTGGCACACTGAGAAAACTTCAGGGTACTTAATAATTCATTTGCAGATCTGGAAAAGTACAGTACAATGAGCAAATTGGTCTTCTAAAGATAAGAGGTTTTTCTACACCATTTTGATGCATCAAGACAAACTAGTTATTGCATTGAGAAAAATAACTCCAATAATTCAAAGCCAAGGACTAAATATTCCTTGAAGTACTGGATTTGTTCTTACAGACACACCGTTAAATCAATGATTTATTTCAAAAAAGATTACGACAAAATTATGGGGAAGGAAATGGTCTATCCAGAATATGGATGGTTGAGGAGGTTAGAGAAACAATATACTTAAGAAAGATAACCCTCACTGCAACCGGTTACAATAATGAAACGCTTAATTGTGGATTACCGGCCAACTATTTACAATAAATCTGTACAATAAATTTAATCAATGACTGTTGTGATGTCACATTTGAGCTCCTTATATACTAATGCAAGGAATTCTTTCAAATTTTTTTTTTTTTTTGGGGGGGGGGGGGTTCCTGCAACACCAGTGCGAAGTTTCATGCCTTGGAGCACCATCTATCCTTGAATTTAGTTTTGATTTGCAAGTTCTTTCAGTTTTCTGCCAACTCCTTTGTCATGTCTAGGTAATGAGCCACACACCTTAGCATTGTAGAATTTGATGATGTGATCTCAATGTTACACCATAAAAGAAATTTGCAGCAAGCTCAAATGCCTCTGATCTACTAGGAACTGAGGGCAGACTTATCCAAGAAACTTTTGAGTCCTTTCCTTCTACCATCAGCTTCTGGATCTTTCTGCTACAGGAAATGGGAAACTTGAGGGAACTGCAAAAGAACCTTGACCATTTAAATTCAACTTTGATGTCTAAATTATTAGCACAATTTTTTACCTCCCAAGGAAGACTAATATTTTCTTTTTACCTTGTACAGTGGAAATAGTTCAGATATTGCAGTTGTTAACTGAGGGAAGTCGAGAAATAAGAGAAGAAACGACAATCATCATGTAATAAAAGTCAAAGTATGCAAATCCAAAAGGATTTCTACGTTATAGGTTGTATGTAACCATTTGACTTTTTTTCATTGAAATATTGAAGAATAAAATAACCCTAGAAATATAGTGACCATATTTAAACTAAGAGACATGAGAGCCATAAAATTCTACTATCCAAATTTAGTAGAATTTCCCTCTATTACAGCTTAAGAGACAAGTTTAAAAGTATAACTGCAGAAGGAAGGAATCCAATATTTCTTGGATGATTTACTTACATGGTACTTAAATTGATAAAACCATACCTTCAATTGTTTGACAAAGTCCAGATACTTTGAATGTGAAAACCTAAAAAGCTTTAACAATTAATGTTTGGAATTAGACACCAAGATTAATAAAAATCACAAATCTAAACAGCCATAATTAAAGCAGAGACCAAATACCAAATAATACCCTACTGAGACCAAGAAAATATATCCTTCTTTCTTATTGAATTTAAGTTGCATCAACTTGTGGTTATTGCTAAATAGAAATGTTAACTGAACTACTTTATTGTTGTTCCATTGATTCCTTAAAGAGGACCTTCGCTGCTCAATTTTCCTAAATGGAAAAAGAAGCTTTGTGATGATCTAACTTTCGATTAAATGATTTCCACCATGCATCCCTTTTCTGTCTGTGGTATTAGTAAACTCTGCTTCAGAGATGATGATAAATAGAAATGAAATATGACCAGTAGGGATCCCTTTGTCAAAGTCCGCTTGAGCACTTAAATTAGTCCTCCATTGCTCCATCAACCAAAATAAGGTGAAGGAGGCTGGGAAGACGAATTTGACCGGAAATTCCATCTAACCCTCAATGCAAATTCCACTCACACTATCTTTATATACGAACCGCCCATGCCAATCTCGTATGCCACCTTGTATAGTGCTCCTAATTTTCAAGTCAATACATTATCCATTGGCAATATTGGAGTTGTCAAAAGCTAAAAATATTCTGACATACCTTCTGCCTCACCTAGTTCACTTCCCAAAATATCAGGTTTCTAACTAAGTGGAACAACCGAGTGGATTGGAAAAACACAATTTAGAACAGGACAACTCAGGACTCATATTTTCAGCTACTACCTACGGAACCAATATTCAACAACATAAATTAGAACAGAGAAAAACAGGACAATAAACCCTAGACACATATTTCTTCCCCACAAATATGAGAGAAATTAGAGTTATACCATAGACCTAATAAAAATAATCCAACATTATCTCTCAATTGCAGACTTAAACCAAAAAACCCACAAAAATGACACTGATAGTTAGCATCCAATAGAACAGGGTACAAAACCAAAAATAGAACAAGAACTACTCTATTGTGATTATATGTCGCAAAGTTATAACAAATTATATTTTTTTTTAAAAATAGGAAAGAAATGAAATGGATACAAAACCAAGCAATGAATCTGAATCACAATAGAATAGACCTTTAGAGAGTATGTATAGAATTCCCAAGAGTGTCAACATATCAATGGAAAAATCCCGTAACAGTCTTATAACAATCAACACAGTCATTACCCTCAAAATCAATCTAACTAAATCCAAAAACAATAATACAACAACAACAATGAACTTGGAGCAATAAGGGCAACAAGTCTCATGGTATAGAGCCAGCACTCCTGATTCAGACCAAAATATACCCAGCTTACATGCAGTGATTATAGTTAGTTGCCACAGACCCATCTTACAATATAACCCAATGACTAAAATGATCAAAAACAGAAGAAACCTGAATACAAAGATCAAGTAGATAATTTCACAGAGAGAGGGAGAGGAGGAAGTTGATGGTAGAGAAAGTGATGTAACAAAATCTGTTCCAAGGGCAAAAACTTAGAGAGAAGAGAGAGAGGACTAATCTGATGCATGAAGTTGTTGATGGTGAATTGAAGAATGGGCCTGAGAAATAGCAGTCTATTAATAATGGTCAATAGCTAATCACTTTTCTAGCCTCCTGAAAACTTATTCGGGGCAGCCAAGAAGGTTCCAATGAAAAATTGAAACTACAGGAAGGCTCTAGGATTAGTCGTCCATAGTATCCTTGTTTAAAAGACACTGTGGGGGGCTACCGGATCTCAACAGCAAAGCAAATGGAGATTTGAAATTGGAATTCAAGGAAATGAAAGAAATTCCCATATGCCCCAATACTCTCAAAAATTAAAATCAAGGAAATCTGGATTCACAAAAAAAAAAAAAAAGGGGGAAAAAGAAAAAACTTAAAAGAAGTCATTATCAATGGTTTTAAAGATGTATAATTCTTCGACACCATGTAGCGGAAGCAATGGGACCAAGGATCCTGTTACTATTGTTACGGTGGGAGAGAGGAGAGATTGGGATGGAGGAGCCAAGAGGGATATGTAAGGGTATATGGAGATGCTACAGATCAGTAACTCCAACAACTGAATACGTTATGTACAATAACCATATCAGATACCTGAAAGGCATTAATCATGAAAAGCGAATAATTGATCTTTCTACTCTACTTAATGCTTTCTCCAACAGGCCAACAAAAAAAAAAAAGGATTAGTCATCAAATAAATATTCAAAAAAAAATAAAATTTATAGATACAACAGTTGGAACTTAAGTTACTCGACATATGTCATATGAATATGAATGGGAGAGAGTAATGACATATAAATTCAAAACCAGATACACATGCACAGTAGCTATGAATGTTTGGAAAAATGTCAATGATGAGGGAATCACAATTTTTCCAATGTTTTTAAAAGAGAAAAAAAAAACAAAAACAGTTTCATTGCACAAAACACCACTGAGATTCCAAAAATCAAAAGCGGGAGGAAGCATAATCTTACATTGTTTAGCTGATGCACAGAAAAGGCCGATGATGTAAATCTGATGGAACCTCCAACTGTGCTGCTGAAACTAAATGATAAGCTTAACAGAAATACAGGAATAATTTTTTACTGTAAAATTGAACCCATCCCTAGGCAGAAACACCACCAACAAATCCAAAAATATATTCCATTTAGTTGAAAATTGGATCAATAAGACATTCAACTTAAACCTAAGGATTTTCTTACCATTCTGAATTACATTTGAAGACCCAAAAAAAGGAGAAAGAAATACAACTTAAAAGATACCTTACAGCAGATTCAGGTAACAAATATCGCTAATGCCTGCAAAAGCCATGCATAAGTAAGGGAAACTTGTGGACATAGAGACAAAGTAAGAAAGCTGAGAAATCATGGATATAGCCAAATCCTAACCCTATGAAATAGGCAAGAGTTTCATCCCATCTTCCAAATCTCAACATTTTTAATTCCATAGCCATGGATTAGCCATGCGAGTGTAGATATATGACTCTCACATGCATATTGGGGCAAAACCTAGGCGATTAACAAAAAATAAGATTCAGAGAGAGATGGAGACAAAACAAACACAGATGATCTTCTGATATTAGCGGTGGCCCTAATGGATTCAGAGAAGATAGGAGTAGTGTCGACTTCCATCCAGGCTGGTGGAGAGGTTCCACTGTCTCTCCAATCAAAATCAGTGGGAAGATTCTTGGAATTGATGCTTTGTAGTTTGTATACATTTCAATACCATCGTCAATGAGTTCATCGCCCCGAATGCAATGTAAAATGTGAGTCTGCAAGGATAGCCCTCATCTAATCAATTTTCATGTAGATAGACTCTAAACCTTACAAAATAAACAAAAAGAACATGCATGTTCGTGAGAGAGTAAACAATATTTGAGAGAGAGAGGGGAAAAGGAAAGTGGGGCGTAAAGAGAGAGATTGGTTGGGGCAAGGAACTGAGGAAGTGAGGATGACAGAGGGATGAATGAGCATTAAGAGTAAAAGATATTTGAGAGAGGGGGACGAGGAAAGTGGGGAAAGAAAGAGAGAGATAATAAAGCAACGTGAGAGAGATACTTAAGGGGAAGATTTAAGAGAGAGAGAGCGGGGAAAAGGAAAGTGGGAAAAGAAAGAGAGGGATAATATAGTGACGTGAAAAAGAAAGATATTTTTTTTTTGGATTGGAGAAAAAGAAAGAGTATTTTAACAATTAAATTAAAATATTACAAAGGATACCAACAATTCTAGGGAAATAACAAAAAAAGATAGGAAAGATGATAAAAAAGAACTAGTATTTAAATAAAAATAAGAATAAAGAGGTCAAATGAAAAAATAGCCATGAAACATGAGTTCATACACTTATATAATAGTATGATAATATGATATATATATATATATATATATATATAGTGTTCACAAGGAAGTGGGGGATAAAAGGATTATCAGTTTGTCACCATTTTTTTTGTTTGCAACTTGCCACTTTCTTGTTAGCAGCATCACCAAAGGCCACAACTATGTTCGCACTAGATTGAGTTTGAACCATGGAACAAAAGTTGCGATAAATCTTAAAGAAATCAGATTTATGTGTCAAAAGAAATATCCAACGAAGCCTACTATAATCATCCACAAAAGATACATAATACACAGAACCTCCTTACGTAGGAACCTAAGAAGGCCACCATACATCAGTATGCACAAGAGAGGAAGATAAAGTAGAACTATTATTAAAAGGTAAAGCTGACATTTTGGCAAGTTTACAACCATTGCAGGAGGAAACATCACAATCACGTAAAGAAAAATTTTCACATTTGTCCAGAAGAAATCAAATGTTTCAAGGGGTCACCAGAGATGTGACCCAACCTAGAATGCCACAAGAAAAATAATGAAGAATTATTGTCTCGCTGAAATGAAGAAAGTGCTAAAGAACAAGAAACAAAATGTGTAAACTCTCTAAAACATAAAGATTGCCAACTCTACACCCAGTCTCAACAAGATTCTGTGGCGTCTGATCCTGCACAACACATCCAGTAGAAGAGAACAGGACATCAAAACCAGAGTCAACCAGTTGACTAATGGAAAACAAACCCAATAGCCTTAACTTGCATAGGAGAACCATTAACAGTTCAAATACTTACAGGAGAAGAAGGTGCACTATAATGACTAAGGAAAGAAGTATGACGGGTCATATGATGTGAGGAACTAAAATCAAATATCCAATGATGAGAAGTTAAACAAAAACCAGATGACCCAAGCAAGCCTGAGTGAGACACAATCATAGTAGAAACATGTGGCAGGTCCATTCTCCAAACAAGAAAGTATAGATTGCAACTACTCAATCATAGACTGAACCATAGAAGTAGATAGGTGATCACTTGATGCTGAAGTATTATATGTTGGTGTAGCAAGGGTTGCCGAACCCTGTGAAGACTGCTGATAGTGCTACCGAGGTGGTCCTTTGGCTGCATTCAACTGAGTGGGGGAATGAGGACTGAAGCCCTTTTGAAGCTTAGGACAAAATGCTTTCTAGTGTCCTTTCTGACAACAAAAACTACATTCATCAATTGCAACCCGAGGTTTTGGTTTTCCTAAGATCTGAACAAGATTGGAGGCAGATGAAGGCAACAATGGTGCAGAGGATGCAGCTAAGACAGTTTGAGCAGAGGTTCCCGAGTTAGCAACTTTAAAACGTGTCTCTTCTGTGATTAACTCACAGATAGCAACACCAACAATAGGAAGAGGAGTGCGGTGTAGAATAGAACCACGTAAAGGGTCAAACTAATCTTGAAGTGCCATAAAAAACTGTACCAGCCATTGTTGCTGCTCCCTACAAGAGATATAGCTGTCTAATGCTTGAAGATCTTGTGGTTCCATGAGTACCAACTGATCCCAATATGTAGTCATCTGATTATAGAACTCTTGTATAGTCTTACAATCTTGCTTGGCACACCGAATCTCCATTTCCAATTGATATTGTTTTGCAAAATTAGATTCAAGATACATTTGCCGCAAGTAATCTCAAACTTCTTTTGTCGTCTTATACTTAGAATAGTTCATTCCAATGCTAGGATTGATAGAGTTGTGTATCCAAGTAAGAACTTGTGCATTTTCCATTTCTCACTTGCCAATTGCAATTGCATAGGTCTCCTCCATAGGATCTGTTGGCTTAACTGTAGTACCATTTATTCAACCTAGTCGTCCTCTTCCAACTAAAAAATTCTCCATTACAGATGACCAATAAGAATAATTGCCTCTATTCAAACGAACTCTGATTGCTTGTATCTTATCATCCATAGAAGCCATTGCACCAAAACAATATGATTGCAATTAAAAAAAATGCAAATTGAGAAGTAGAAGGGATCGACAGAGCTGAGATGTATACTACTGCTACTGATTTGCGATAGAAAGAGAAGGGAGGAACAAAACTGAAATTGATAACCCCACAAATGAGTTGCACCTCCTTGTGTAGCTCCTAATATTTGCGATGAAGGCTTGTAACAATGGAGACGATCAGATCAGAGAACCTAGCTCTAATGCTATGATATTTTCCAGAAAGAAGAAGTAGACCATGTGGCCAGATTTCATTAACATTAAACAAAGAGATTTATAAGATAATAAATATAAGAGTAAACATGTAGTAGACCCCCTGAGGTTTGTTCACCTATCTTGTAGTCCCGTCATGTATTAAAACCTTACTTACAGACCCATTAACTTCGCAGTGTTAGTTTAACAAAGTAAAAGACCAAAATAGCCTTTGTATATCTTTAATAAAATACAAAGGCTATTTTAAAAGACAATTCTACCCTTCTCTCTTCCCAACTATTCCATCAGATTTTCAACTTCACAAGGTGCCCTCGCCGGAGGAACAACTGAAACCGGAAAAAAAAGCAGGTCAAGAATAGGCCGAGGAAGAACAACAGAAAGAAGCAAAAGCAAAAGGGTCAAAGCCTCAACAACAACAACCCAATGGAGGAGATCCATCTTCTGTAGCAATAAAAGAAGAGACTACCCATCTTGATCTTCATCATCCTCAAACACAAACTTATTCAAATCCATCCCTTCCATTGCCGCTCAACCTCGAAGTAAATCGGCATCATCCCTCTTGCTCCTTTATTCCATGATTTTCTTTTTCGTGCACTGCCTCTCCCTCTGAGACGGCCTTTCTTTCGTTTTCCTCGGTTTAATCGATTCTAAGTTCTGCAATACTCTCTCTAATGGATCGGTGTAGGGTTTGCAAGGAGAAGAAAAAGACAAAAGGATTTTACCAAAAGGAAAAAAAAAAAAAAAAAAAGACAAAGGGGAAGAGATGGTGCAGGGTTTGCAAGGAGAAGAAAAGACAAAAGGGAAGAGATGGTGCGTGCTCTTTTGTGAGAGAGGAATCCCTAAAGATTTTTATTTTGGAGTTAAAGGCTCAGAACCTATTGACCCACTTAATCTTCTCCACTCCCCACTGCACTTAGTCACACCTGCAACTCCACTGATCCTAACCGATTTCAATCGATCCCAGTCGAAATTTTGTGTGTGGATTCCACTCCATTTATGATCGATTTCAATCTAATATCCCAAGTTCAGAAGCCACCTTCTCTATCAGAGCTGGAAGCCTATCTTTTGCATTTGGTAAAAAGAATTACATCGAGATATTGAAGGTAGCCATTGCCGCCATCATAAGGAAAGTGATTTAGGGAAAACAGAATAGGATTTAGGGCAAAATAAGGAGCGATTTAGTTAGGGGAAACGGTACCTTCAATTATGAGTGAGATTTCCTGGTTCTTCCTCACGGTTGGCATCTCCAAATCTTAATTCTAAAGTTGGAGATGAAATAAGGATACAATTGTAATTTCTACTTTGGCTATTTTCTTTAAAGATGTACAAGGGTATTTTTGACATTTACATAGCCTTTAATCTGCTGACATCATCACTTAACCTGTTGACTATAACGGAACGAGTATTCCGTCCATCATATGGGTCCATAAGTAAGGTTTTAATAAATAAGGGGGCTACAAGATAGGTGAACAAACCTTAGAGGGTCTACTAGATGTTTACTCTAAATATAATAACCCTAATGGTCCCAAATAACAAAACTACCCTTAATGAAATAATATAAAAGAAAAGACATAAAAACCCCTACATTGTAGTCTCGGTTACTGTTCACTCTATAGTGTCGTGAACAATGAGGCTATAGTACCAACTCCTGTAACACCAGCCCCCTATGGAAAGCAAAAATCCCGCCCTCATGATGCTTCAGCTCGCACTCTCATTAGCCTCTGTGCAACATGCAAGGGTCACACTCCTTATTTTGGGAAAAAAGAACTCTGTCTGGGAGCATACCCCTACGCCCCCACGAGTGTATCTATCTCTCTCCTCCCATATGCAATGACCTATGGATCGGGCTCCTCTCCTACGAGCCCAGCGCCCAATGGGTGCCCAAGGAGGCATTCAACGGCTGGGCTGCTGGGCGAGTGCAGGGATGTGTGTTTGCGTGGGGCTCGATACGCATCCCGACACGCACCCAACAACCCAGCTGTTAGATGCCTCACTAGGCACCCGTTGGGCGTTGGGCGTTGGGCGTTGGGCTTGCTGAAGAGGAGTCGAATCCAATGACCTACCTGCTCTCCCTTGAGGGGCTGTGGGTGGATATTTCCTACTAGTGTATTGTATGCTCTGGACAAGAAACACTTTCCCTGTATTCCTAACACTTTACAATGACAGGGATCTGTAGTAAGTAGTGACACGAACATGCACCCAGTGACTCACAACGTTTCCTTCCACGTGACCAGCTCCTTAGAAATAGACCCTCACGTGTTCCAAAGTGATTGAGCATCTGTTTCAGGTAGCCAGTTCTCCAAAATCTCAAATCGCACTAAACTCTGGAAAATTTACAAAACCGATCTTAATAATCAGCACAAGAAATCGCGAAACGAAAAGCTTTAGATCTGATCCTCAGTTCCTGCTACATTTTGTTTCTCTTTGAAGCTTCTGGTTTCTTTCACTCACTCTCATTGACCAGAAGCCCTACACGTCGAGAGAGCGAGAGAAGAACTGGTTTGTCTGTGTTTCCTTTGTGGGCGAGAATGGCGAAGAATTTAATGGTTCTGCTATGGTGCATTAGTCTCTTTCTACCTTTGGGACAGGCTATATGGTTAAATCTTCCTGGTTCAAGAACGAAGTGTGTTTCAGAGGAAATCCAGAACAACGTCGTCGTTTTGGCCGATTACACCGTTGTTTCCGACGATCATTCTCACGAGATCCCTACCATCTCTGCCAAGGTAATTCTAGATTCTGAATTTGATCTTCGCTGCGTTCCCTAATATTTTCTTCAAGCTTGCTTTTTTTTTTTTTAACTGATTTGGGACCTTAGGCTTGGATTTGGGGTAATATTTGATTAATTTTGCTTAGTTTCTTCTGTTGGTGGTGGATAAGTTTTTTCATATGGTTTTGTTGTACATAATTTGGGACTGTCTGGAGTGTGTTGATGGGATGCTTGCAAATTTATTGCAATCAATCATTGGGTCAATCAAGATGGCTTTTCCCCCTGTTTTATGATATGTGAAGGAAGATGTTGATAAAAGAATGGGGAAGGCACAGAATTATTAAAATGCAAGATTGTCAGAAAATAATAAATCTTTCACCTGCTGTTATTAACTGTCCAAATCTGTCGTTCTGCCTTAAGAGCAGCATTCTAGGGATGCATCTTATACCCACTTTTCTGATAATGAAGAAACCTATTAATGAAAGAGAAGGAACCTCGCGACCGGAGGGGGGAACAGAAGCCCTGCAATCAAGACCCTCTTACAATAAACATAAAGACCACACCTTAATCTCCTAATATTGAGTCAGGAATGTTACAAGACATGAAGAACCAGACCTTAATCTCCTAATTATGAACTCCCAAGTCAAATAGAATTGAATGGGACAGATGCTTTGAATCTGTTTGCTGGTGGAGGACCAATCGTCTTTTTTAAGTAACACAATAAGCCCATTTTGAAATATCAGGCTCCTTGATGTAGATAAATCACTGAAGTGGGCTTATTTTAGTGGAAGTTAGCCTTGGGTTGAGTTACATAGTGTTGGGCCTTTGGTCAAGGTATTTTTTTGGTTGTTGTTGTAATAGGCCACTTGAATAGGCCTGAAATATGAGTAGGAGGTAGGAAAAAGGGGTTTTTTAGTTAGTTAAGTTGGGGTCTTAGTGCTTGTTTTCTTTTAACTTTTGTTACTATTTTGTTTTTATATTATCTTGGCTCGATTAGGTAAGTTGTTAGATTTCCAGCACTATCTCAATGTTTAGAGGTAGTCTTCTAGTAGATTAGGGGCTTCTTATGGCTGGTTGGTGGAATGTTTAATCCTATTATCCTGAGGTCTGCAAAACATCATGAGAGGAAGATTAATATAATGGCTGAAGTATCAATTTATTTGCAATTTAAAACAAGTCTCCTACATCAATGCCATAGGAATGAAGTATATTGATAAAATATGTAATTAAAGTTATGTAGTTTTTCAACTTTTAAAGAAATATAGAACTATACATACCTACAATAGCCCCAATGCAGTGAATGATCGTTGCAGATCATAAGTATTGCCATCGGATTCATCATCATCATCCTGTGGAGGTGCTCTATATATCTGCTGATAATGGTATTAGAGTGTCTCCAAAAGGATTGAAGAAAAGCAAACTGTAGGTAGCCACATTCTGTTCACTAGAGCTCCCCCAATCACTTAGGTTGCTCTGGCTACACTCTCTGTAATGTGTATTTCAGCTGTGTTGAGGAAGATCAGAATAACCTTGCCTGCTCTCTCCATAGGATGGATACATCAGCTGAGGTGGATAAACCGACTGAAGAGGATACCTGTAGTAGTCATAATGTTGGGATTATATCAGTTCAGGTGACCGAGTCTCCGAACCGGGCTGTCCAACAATTTTCCTTGCTCCCTTTTATCCTGTGAGTTCCATCTTTTCAACTTGGATTCCCTGCCACTTGGGATCGAGTATCTCTTCGTTGGTACTCATTTTCACCTATATTTAAGAGAGTTGCCTCGTCGTTGGGATCATCATTTTCCCCCCGAGTGCTCGTTACGACCTCCATCATCGGGATTAGATGAATTTGTTGGTGTACAATCATCCATCCCACTCATCTACCTCCTCTTCAGGAGGAAGGTGGAGTACGGCCACCACCGTGACACGGAGACCACGATCAACTATAGGTTGTTACCCGATGGTCAGCTTGCTTGTGATATTACAGAAAAAAGGAGAAAATTCTCTATTTTTTGGATTTTTAAAAAGTAAAATAATTCACTATTTTATGCATGCATTATTGCAATGTTCTCAAATTAAGCATTGGGGCAATACGATGTACAATTCTCAACCATGAAATTATCTTTTCATTCTTTCATTTTTTCACAACTTATTACAAAAGGGGGGGGGATTCATTTTTTCCATAATTAGCTATTTTGGATTAGGGAAAAAGAACGTTGCTTGGTCACGCGAATCCTGAGCCCAGACACAGGAGCGCGGAATTACTGGCCCGCCCATGGGAAATAAGAAATCCCATCCATGTTGATGCCCCTGTGCGTGCTTTCATTGGCCCCTGCGCTGGTGCAGGGGGCCACACGACCAGGCAGCAATCTCTTGCCCCTTTGGATTCATAAGAAATGGATCATTTTCACTATTTTTAGCATGCAACGTTCTCAAAATTAAGCGCTAATGCAGTAAATTGTTTAATCAATCTCACCAAAAAAAAAAGAATTGTTTAATCAATTGAAGCATGAATAATCGTTGGTCACTACACCAATATACAAATGTTTAATTATGTCTACACATTAAACACCTGCCAAATTATCACTCTAGTGACTCTATCATAAGTTTTTTCCGAGCCAGTTCATATAAAGATATATATATTTATATATTTTTACATTCTCTTGATCTTTCTATTAGTCTCTTAAGAAAATAAATAGCTTCCACTGTTGATCTTTCTGGCATAAAAAAAAAAAAAACAGATTATCCCAAATATTAGTTTCTTGTCTGAGATGGTTTTCAATTCTCTCTCCCATAATTTCATAGTATACCTCATAAGTTATATCCTCTAAAGTTATTATAGCTTTGAATATCACCTTTATTTTTATAAATCAATACCATAATGCTTCTCCTCCATATATGACATTTTTTTTTGTGTGCTCATAATCTTATAAACAACTTCGTTAGCCAAGTTATTCCACTAATTTCTAAGCTCTTCCAAACCTCTATTGAGATACCATCTGGACCTACTGCTTTACCTATTTTCATCTTTTTTTTTTTAAAGCTTCTATTATTTCAAACTTATTAATTTTCCGTACAGATCTAAGGTTTGGTTTCTTTTGAACTATTGCTACCTTCTAGATCACTATTACTTGTACTGTTGTCACTTAGTAAATTATAGAAATAGTTTTTTCCAGGTTGGTTAATAGTCTCATCATTTATTAAGACAATCTCATCCTCCCCTTTAATGAATCTAATATGGCTGAAATACCTACTCTTCTTTTCTCTCATTGTAGCTAATTTATAGGTATCCTTTTCACCCTTTTTTGGTGCCTAAATTATCATCGAAAACCTCATATTTCTTAGTCCTTGCTTTCTCTACTCTCTTCTTAGCTTCTGTTCTAGCAATTTTATACCATTGTAAATCTTCCTCATCCTTTCTCTTTTCCAAGATTTTCATTCTAGATTTCTCTCCCTGCTTAAGGGCTGCTTGAACTTCATCATCCCACCACCAAGTTTCGCTACACAAATGTCGCTTTCCTTCAGGTTTGCCTAGAACTTCTTTAGATACACCAATTAGACGTGACTGTTATTTGCTACTAGAGCATCAATGATCAGAAGAAATCTGTCCCTATCAGTCAGAAAGCAATGTCTGTTCTGCTTGCGACAAGTAGTGTTATCAGTATTGTGAGCATTTCTGATAATTATCTCTGTGGTCAGATTTCTGATCACTAGTGGACCACCATTAGCTAGACAAATTACAGACCTTGTCATGGCAAACCTTGCCATCATTCATTGCTCCAAGAAGTCCTGATGCAAAGATTGAAAAAGGAAAAAGGCAATTTGTGATATTCATCTATGTGGATTGTCCTGAATTTTCCAACATTGTATGATCACAAGATTTAAATTTCTTTAAGATGAGGTTTGTCTTCCAGGTGGACTTGGGGTAACGTCAGGATATTTGTTTTGCAGATTGTAAAACAATCATTCACACTGGTTACTTCTTTTGTAGGTATCATCACCATATGGGAACACCCTTCATCATACAGAGAATGTCACCCATGGTCAGTTCGCATTCACAACTAACGAGGCTGGGAACTACCTAGCATGTTTTTGGGTTGAGGGCCCTCATAAAGCAGCAGAGACAAGTGTCAACCTGGACTGGAAGATTGGAATTGCAGCGAGGGACTGGGACTCTGTTGCCAGAAAAGAGAAGATTGAGGTATGAAATTTTTTTGGGAAGTTGAATTCTGGCTGAGTAACTGAAATGTGAAATATCTTGGTTAAAAAAATGGAACTTTTTGTATATTTTGCTAATTTTGGGCTAGTGTGAAATTTTGGCAGAAGGTTTCTGCCATATTAACAACACAAATATTCGAAGAAGAATATAGGTGAAAACTATCCCATTGTCTCGCTGCTGGGTTTAAATCTCTGGCCTCTCCATCTCTTTTTTGTGGATGGTGAAAGTAGAATTTCCTTAAACCTAGGCAAGGGGTCCGTCTCTACAAATGGGGAAGGAATATACTGGCTATTGGATCTCATTTGTCACTGAGCTCCGTGATGGATAGTATCTCTTTCTCTCTTTTGTGTGTGTGTGTGTGCCGGGCTCTAGGAAGGGATGAGGAAAAATAGTGGATGATGTAGATCACAAGTCCATATGTACCCGCAGGAACAAGCCCCAAAACCAGCCCAGCAAGGTTGTGGATTCGACTGCTGTGAGAGGCAGCCTGGTCTGATGATGTGGCAAGTTTTTGTTGGTTCGATGGAGCATCACCTAAGGCAGCCTCAGCCCAGAGTGAAGCATGAACAAGTTAAAAGACCAAAACACTGTTCACGGCACTGTTCACTTGAACAGTGTCACAGCCAATATTTGCCTTGTGTGGGGATTCTGTTTAGAAGATCTTGTGGGTCCATCAAGTGCAGAAAGATTCTCTCCTAATGCTGCCATAGTTTAGTTTCTATTTTCAGTTTTAGGAAGTATATTAGGTAGCTTCTAATTTCAGTTTGTTTCTATTTTTGTTTCCTTGCTTGTTTAGAAGGCTGGATCTATAAAGCCTTAGTAGTTTCTACTTTTCATTAGTTTCTATTTTCCTAACTTCTATTTTGGTTTTAGGAAGTTTCTATTTTCTACCTTCTATTTTCTAAGCTTGCCTAAGCTATTAATGGGCCCCCTATTGTAAGGAAGGATCAGATTTGGAGAATAGAATTTGTGGCCAAGCTTGCCATTGGTTATGGGAGAAATTCCATGTTTCAACAGCTGGGATAGCTGTGGGTGAGAGACCCAGGCTGAGATAGCCATTCCCCTGCCCCCTTTCTTCTCTTCTTTATCTTCTTCTCCTTTCTTCTTATCTATCATGTTTTGCATTCTTATGTAATAGAAAAAAGCAGCAATAAAAGAAAAAAGAGTTTTAGTTAATTAATTTGTTCCTTGTCGTTTTGATCCTGGCTGCAATCACTCTCCCACTGGTTTCCTTGGTTCGAGGTTGACTTTTGCATTAGTGGATCTCAGCGGTCTGTGCTAATGTTCTCTTTGAGAATCTTTCTTCTGTGTTCGAAGGGGTGGGGGGTGGGGGTGGGAATGGTGAGGTGATGCAGGTCCAAGCATGCGAAAGAAGAAGAAGAGCCTTGACTAGGCTGTTTTCGTTGGAGCCTTTTATTTTCCATACTTAGTTTTTTTTTAGTGTTTTAGTTAGTAAGGATCAAACAGTCTTTTTCCTTTTATTTTCTTAGTTATTCCCCTTCACGATTTTAGAGGGATGAGTGGTTTGTTTATTTGTTTGTTTAAACTTATACTCCTATTTAGAGTATAAGTCTGCTGTGTTTTATTAGGATTCAGGTTAGGAACCACTAGTCCTAATCTGAGTAGGATTTTATCTAGGATTTAGAACTGGGATTCCTAGTTCAGATCTGATTATTTGTGTAAGGCCTTTGGCCGGCCCCTTTTCGTTGTTATAAATAGACTAATCGTGGGCAGGCTCCCCCACTACTTTTCTGCATAAAAAAATCCTTGTTTTCAATCTGAGATTGCTGCTTGCGTGCTGCTGCCTCTGCTCCTCTGCGAGCTTGCATCCTTGTGGACTCAAGGTGGTGAAGGGTGGGTGGACTCCTGCGACTCCTTGCACTGTGAAGGTCAGGAGGCTCTATCAATCTTCAAGCTGCTGCCTTATCTCTGCATTACAGTAAGTTAACCTGCTGCACTTTGTTTTCTCCTATATAAACCTGATCTATACCCCTTCTCCCATCAATATTCGACCTCCATCAAACCTGTAACTTAATTCTGCCCCTACAGCAGAATTTGAAAACCTATCCAAACCCTAACCTCTTTACATCATTAGGACCCCCTAAACCTGCATATTAAAACCCTATAAGCCCCTTTCCTAAAATCTGCCCCTAAACCCTAGATCTCACAACCAGTCCATTTTCATAAGGCATCCAACCCGAAACCCTAGATTTCCAACCTCATCCAAATTCGATCCAACTTATACCATTAGACTTCTAGAAACCTGCACTTCAATACCAAATAAACCCTAGTTCGAAACCCCAACCCTAACCCTAGCTTTGGCCTAATTACCTAAATCTGTCCATTCGGCCAGCCCTATTACATAACCCTGTTTCCCCTGGTTCCTAGTGGGCTTTGTCCTTCCTAGGCTACATTAAATTGGTATCAGAGCCATGGAAGGACATGGCAACCCTGCTGTGGACCCCACACAACCACCCCCACCCGATTCCCTTGCTGCAATCATGACTATGCTGCAAAAGATTTCCACAGACCAACAAGCTCTTAGTGACTGAATGACAGCAATGGAACAAAGGCAAGTTGTGCCTCTTGTAAGCAACCGTCTATATGTAGAGGAAGACAGATTCCAAGTTCATTCTGAAGTACATGGAACTCTGGGAAGGGATGAATATCATAGAGGTCATCCCAGACATCACAGGGACCACAGAGACCATTCTAGACATGACAGAGATTACAGAGATTGACGTAGGTATGACAGAGATGACTACAGAGAAGACAGGGACAGAACTACTGAAGCACCTCGAAGACCTAACTTTGAGGAATACTTGAGGTCCGACTTCACTGGAGATGAAGCTACTAGCAGGAGGTTTGATACCCAGAAGGTCAAACTAGAGTTGAAAGAGTATGATGGGCATGGTAATCCACAGAAATTCTATGGTTGGCTTGCTGCCCTAGATGACTATTTTGACTGGTATGACTTGCCTGAAGACCGAAAGATGAGATTGGCACGTACCAAATTAATTGGCTCTGCTCGAGAATGGTGGCGTAGAACAGAGAGTAAGGGTGTCAAAACCAAACCGAAGCCGAAAACCGAACCGAACCAAAACAAATTAATTCAGTTCGTTTCGGTTCTAATGTATGATAAGTTAATTCGGTTCGGTTCGGTTTCGGTTTCATGTCCAAAACCGTCGGTTTGAACGGAAACCGAACCGAATACCCATTTAATTCCCAAACCCTATATCTTTTAATATCTTTTAGCCTTTTTAGGTAAATGATATTTAATAAAGTAACTAAGTAAAGTAACCAAAATCGTATGCACCAAAATAAAAAACCATATTTATCTTTTTTGTTTTTTTGGTAATTGTCTAGCAATATAACCCTAATTCTCTAACGGAAAAGCCTTTCATATTCTCTTTTCTATTTTATTATTTTTATTTTAGTTTTAGACTTTTAATTTTACTCTTTTACTTCAAGTCTTCCAATTCTTTCAATTTCAAACGTGCAATCTCCATTTTCTCCCAAGTCCCAACGATCCAATTTGCAAGGCTGCCTGCAATGTGCAAGTGTGCAACCTCCAATTCTCCATCTTCTTCAACCGAATTATATTATATTAAAAACCGAATTAAAACCGTTTTGTGAAACCGAATTAGAACCGAGACCAGACCGAACCGAACCGAGGTGGTTCGGTTTCGGTTGTTAGTCCTAGAACCGACTTGGGTATCGGTTCGGTTTCGGGTCACACCCACAACGCATGGAACCGAACCGAAACCGAACCGTTTGACACCCTTAACAGAGAGGGACTTGGAACGTGAAGGTAATGCACCTACCAAGTGGGAGGATATGAAGTATGATCTGACAGAGAAATACTTGCCTAGACACTACAGAGCTCAGTTACAAGATCAGCTCAACTCCCTTCGGCAAGGGAACATGACTATATCCGAGTACATGCAGAAGTTTGATTCTCTTTCATCCCGTACTGACACCAGAGAGAGTGCTACTCAGATGTTATCTCGATTTCGGTTGGGATTGAGATCTGATATCATTAGAGCTATTGGAGTTGCAGATGTTCTAGACATCAAGGACTGCTATGAGAAAGCATTGAAGGCTGAAGACCTATTGAATACCACTAGAAGGTTTGGTTCCACTGCTGTCGACACCAGGAAATCTTTTCCAGCATTCAAGCCAACTAATGGTTACAATAGAGGTAATAATACCACTGCTAGTTCTACACGGACAGCCCCCTACACTGGCAGCTCTTCTCGTGTGGACAAGGGCAAAGCCCCAATGACCACCAGTGAATCAAACACTTGCTATCGCTGCAATGAAAAGGGACATTATGCTAAGGACTGCCCACAAAAACAGAGACCGATTCATGTAGCTGAAAAGGAAGAAGACAGCCCTGATGATTTTGATGAACGGGGTATTTATGCATTACCCCCTGATGCTGATGATGATGATGATGGGGCTGCTTATTTTGATGACTTGGGTGATGACTGAAGATACCCGAGGTGTACACGTAGTAGCACATATATTGAGTGCTGAATCTAAGGCTGAAGATTGGCGACGTAGTTGCATCTTCTATACTCGCTTGCGAGCAGGTGAACGCACTGCCCAGATAATTGTTGATAGTGGTAGCTGTGTTAATGTTGTGTCTAAAGACCTTGTGAAGAAGGCATATCTGAAATTTGAAAAGCATCCGATGCCATACAAAGTCTCCTTATTGAATGGGAATAAGCTTGATGTGAACAAGAGATGCTATGTTCCCTTACAGGCCCAAAAATATTCAGAGGAAATTTGGCGTGATATCATTCTGATGAGAATGACTGATGTTCTACTAGGGAGACCATAGCTATACGACAATGATGTTGCTCTCCTAGGAAGAAAAAACCTGTGTGTGTTTCAACATAAAGGAGAAGAGATCAAGTGGTACCCACTTAATTTGCCTGCAAAAATACGTAAACGTCATGTCATGCGCACTAATCAGAAAGGGACAGAATCTGGGAGTAATTTGTTGGCTGTTCCACAAAGAGAGTTTGAACAAACCAGCCATGATACAGGCCTGGTTCTTGCTTTGGTGACTCAAGAGGCTGTTGCCCAATTCGAAGTGAAGTTTATACTGCCCATCAAGGAGTTATTGCAGGATTTTTCGGATGTAGTGCCAGAAGAACTGCCCAACGAGTTACCTCCACTTAGAGACATTCAACATGTCATCGATTTGGTACCTGGTGCTATGTTACCAAATCTGCCCGCCTACAGGTTAAGTCCCTCAGAGCATGCAGAACTTAATAAACAAGTTGGAGAGCTTCTCAAGAAGGGTTTATTGAAGAAAGCATAAGCCCTTGTGCTGTTCCAGCCTTGTTGACACCAAAGAAGGATGGTTCGTGGCGCATGTGTGTAGACAGCAAAGCAATCAACAAGATTACCATCAAGTATAGGTTCCCAATTCCTAGGCTTGATGACATGCTAGACATGCTGTCCGATTCTAAGATCTTCTCCAAAATCGATCTTCGAAGTGGATACCATCAGATTCGCATCCGGCCTGGAGACGAATGGAAGACAGCCTTCAAGACCAAAGATGGATTGTTCGAGTGGAAGGTCATGCCCTTTGGCCTAACGAATGCCCCTAGCACATTCATGAGAGTCATGACACAGGTACTTCGTCCTTTCATCGGTAAGTTTCTCGTTGTTTATTTTGATGATATTTTGGTGTACAGTAAGCACCCAGATGAACATATAGACCACCTGAAACAAGTTCTAAGAGTGCTCCGGCAAGAGAAGCTGTTTATCAATTTAAAGAAGTGCTCCTTCATGCTGCCCAAGGTTGTTTTCCTTGGTTTTATAATCTCTTCAAAGGGTGTTGAAGCTGATCCAGAAAAGGTCCGAAACATTGTGGAATGGCCTACTCCGAAGACATTCACCGAAGTATGAAGCTTCCACGGTTTGGCTTCTTTTCACAGGCGATTCATTCGCAATTTTAGTACCATCATGGCACCCATAACCGAATGCACCAAGCAGAACAAGGGTAAGTTTGAATGGACAGCAACAGCTCACAAAGCTTTCCAGGTGATTAAGAAGAAGATGACTGAAGCTCCAATACTACGCCTGCCCAACTTTGACCATATTTTCGAAGTTGCTACTGATGCTTCCCATGTTGGCTTAGGCGGAGTTCTTATGCAGAATGGGCATCCTATTGCATTCTACAGTGAGAAACTTAATGATGCCAAGACTCGGTACTCTACTTATGATATAGAGCTTTATGCTGTTGTTCAGGTCTTATGGCATTTGAGGCACTATCTTATTGGCAAAGAATTTGTCCTGTGCACTGATCATGAGGCACTCAAGCACCTCCACTCACAGAAGTCCATTAGCACCAGGCATGCTAAATGGGTTGCATATTTACAGGATTTCAACTTTACCCTCAAATACAAGTCAGGAAAGGAAAATACAGTGGCTGATGCACTGAGTAGAAAATTCCTGACCTTGAACACTTTCTCAGCCCATGCACTTAGCATCGAGCAGATGAGAGCATAGTTATCAAGGCGGCAAGGCGACCATGGCGTTTGAGGGCCTTCCTAAGCTCCTTGGCGATAGGGCGGTCTCAAGGCGTCGCCTTGGCGAACAAGGCGTTCTAGTGTTCTTTTTTTTTATATAACCATTTTATTAGGCATAAATAGCATATTAATTTTTCTATAATTCTACTTGTATCCTAAATAAATATGAAAGAATTGAAGTACATAATCAAGGAATTGCAAAATAGCATAATCATGACATGTCGGCTAAGGGTAGGGCATATCTACAAACACCTTAAAGACCTCCCAGCCAAGAGAGCGGCCCAATCAAAAGTTCAAAACCATTCATAAATATGAAATATTTACAAGTTCTGGTCTTGTGATCACTTCATTTTAGTCCAATAAAGAAATCACTCAATTCTATGAAAAAAAAGGAGGAAAAGAAAGAAAGACAAGATTGAATGAAGTTAAAGGAACTGTTTGTTACTCCACAGTCCACGGTCCTCTTTAGAAACAAACAAAAGAACATACAAGGCTGGAGATTTCGATGGAGAGTGGAGAGGTTAGAAGGGGTTTAGGTTTAGAAGGAAAAAAGAAGAAAAAAAGAAAGCACAATACTTACAAGGCTGGAGATGTCGTCGGTGGGGGTGGAGGTTGCTTCTCTCGTCGGTGGGGGTGGATGCTCGAGATGGGGGTGTCGGTTGAGAAGTTAGAACTTAAACAGGGGAAGAGGTTTAGATTTTAGAAGGAAAAAGGGAAAAAAAACACGATACTTACAATTAGCCTCGCCGGACGCCGGTGGAGGATGGAGATTGAGAGGGAGGACTGAGAACTTGAGAAGGAGTCGAAGGACTGAGGTCTGAGCTCTAACACAGTCGCTGCAAGTCGCCGCCTCGCCAGACACCGGTGGAGGATGGGGACTAAGAGGGAGGACTGAGAAAGGGTCGAAACCTTGAAGGACTAAGGTCTGAGCTGAGCTCTGTCGGAGTCACTACAAGTCGCTCCTGCGCTACTTCTTTTCTCTTTCGTTTTTTCCTTTTTGATTTTGGTATGTCCCGTGAAGGTGATTAGGTGAGTCGAGTTTGGGATTGGTATTTAGGTTTTGGTTTTTTTTTTTTTTTTAAGTTTAACATAATGATTCCATGCTTCTCACAGCATGGCACCAAAAATGTACAACCAATGACATATTTTCAATTAGGATAACTTAAAGTACATAAAAAAAGTTAAAAAACAAAAATATAAAAAAAAACACCAAAAAGCGACTGCCTTGCTCACAAGGCGTCCTAAGGCGTCGCCTTGGTCGCCTTTCTTACATACCATAAGGCACCCCAGCGCCATGCCCCCAGATTTCCACCTGGACGCCATGGGCGACGCCTTGATAACTATGGATCAGAGAAGAGTATGCTAGTGACAAGGACTTTCAAGTCCTATATGCTGATTTGAAGCAGGGTGGACAGCACCCTAAGTATTCATTACATGATGGTTACTTGTTCTTAGGAACCTGGCTGTGTATTCCCGATTCGTCCTTACGACACCATATTATCAGGGAGTTACATGGAGGAGGTTTAGGAGGACACTTCGGGAAAGATAAAACCATCTTGCAGGTGACTGATCGGTACTATTAGCCTCACTTGGCCAAGGATGTAGGGCATGTAATCCGGCGGTGTCGAGTTTGTCAGCTAGCTAAAGGTACCAAGCAAAACACAGGCCTCTATTTACCACTGCCGATCCCTCACCAGCCATGGGTTGATCTCAGTATGGATTTCGTACTTGGACTAACCCCTACCAAAGAAAGATTTGACTCTATCATGGTGGTAGTTGACAGATTCACCAAGATGGCTCACTTCATTCCTTGTCGAAGAACACTTGATGCTTCCCACATTGCCAAGCTGTTCTTCAAGGAGATTGTTCGTCTCCATGGGTTACCCAGTACCATCGTATCCGATCGTGACGTGAAGTTTATGAGTTACTTCTGGAAGACTCTATGGCTAAAGACAAACACCAAGCTTTTGTTCTCATCGCATTCCATCCCTGCATCGACGGATGCATTTAAGTAGTCAACAGGAGCCTTGGTAATTTGCTGCGGTGTTTGGTCCGAGATTATGAGAAGACTTGGCCCTCTATCCTTGACATTGCTGGGTTTGCATACAACAGCTCCGTGAACAGGACCACCGGTCATACTCCCTTCGAGATTCTCCTTAGGATACAACCCCGTCGTCCGATTGATCTCATTCCCTTACCCCCTCAAGCTCGGGTAAGTGTTGAAGCAGATGAATTCATCCGTCATATCACCGAAGTGCACGCCGATGTTCGACGCAAGATTGCACTCAGTACTGATCACTACAAGTCCACTACCGACAAGCATCGCCGGTTCGTAGAGTTCAAGCCTGGAGACATGGTCATGGTACGGGTGAATCGAGAGAGACACCAACCGGGTGTCAACAGTAAGCTCCATCCAAAGAAGATGGGTCCATACAAGGTGCTGAAACGTATTGGGCCTAATGCTTATGTTCTAGAGTTGCCTGATGATATGGGCATAAGCAATGTTTTCAACGTGGCTGATCTATACTTGTATACGGGGCATCATTCGGATGATGGTGATTTAGAGCACATGTTGCGGCTGCCCCAACTGAAGCCACCTACGACAGATGTGATAGAAGAGGTTTTGGATGATATGTACAAGACGACTCGTTAGGGCGCCAGTTACCACTCTTTCCTTGTCAAGTGGAAAGGTTGCCCACGCCAGGACAACACTTGGATACATGCTGATGACTTCAAGAGGCTTGATCCGGAGTTATATGATCCCTACATGGCATTCACCCATTCATCGGAGATGAATGTTTCTAAGCCAGGGAGAGCTGATGCAGGTCCAAGCATGCGAAAGAAGAAGAAGAGCCTTGACTAGGCTGTTTTCGTTGGAGCCTTTTATTTTCCATAGTTTTTTTTTAGTGTTTTAGTTAGTAAGGATAAAACAGTCTTTTTCCTTTTATTTTCTTAGTTATTACCCTCCACGATTTTAGAGGGATGAGTGGTTTGTTTAAACTTATACTCCTATTTAGAGTATAAGTCTGCTGTGTTTTATTAGGATTCAGGTTAGGAACCACTAGTCCTAATCTGAGTAGGATTTTATCTAGGATTTAGAACTGGGATTCCTAGTTCAGATCTGATTATTTGTGTAAGGCCATTGGCCCTTTTCTTTGTTATAAATAGACTAATCGTGGGCAGGCTCCCCCACTACTTTTCTGCATAAAAAAATCCTTGTTTTCAATCTGAGATTCCTGCCTGTGTGCTGCTGCCTCTGCTCCTTTGCGAGCTTGCATCCTTGTGGACTCAAGGTGGTGAAGGGTGGGTGGACTCCTGCGACTCCTTGCACTGTGAAGGTCAGGAGGCTCTATCAATCTTCAAGCTGCTGCCTTATCTCTGCATTACAGTAAGTTAACCTGCTGCACTTTGTTTTCTCCTATATAAACCTGATCTATACCCCTTCTCCCATCAATATTCGACCTCCATTAAACCTGCAACTTAATTCTGCCCCTACAGCAGAATTTGAAAACCTATCCAAACCCTAACCTCTTTACATCATTAGGACCCCCTAAACCTGCATATTAAAACCCTATAAGCCCCTTTCCTAAAATCTGCCCCTAAACCCTAGATCTCACAAACAGTCCATTTTCATAAGGCATCCTACCCGAAACCCTAGATTTCCAACCTCATCCAAATTCGATCCAACTTATACCATTAGACTTCTAGAAACCTGCACTTCAATACCAAATAAACCCTAGTTTGAAACCCTAACCCTAACCCTAGTTTTGGCCTAATTACCTAAATCTGTCCATTCGGCCAGCCCTATTACATAACCCTGCTTCCCCTGGTTCCTAGTGGGCTTTGTCCTACCTAGGCAACATTATGAGGCCAGGAGAGAACAGTTTTAGTGGATAAATACATATAGGCTCTCTTTCTCTCTCCCTCTCTTTGTGCAATGGAAATTATATATATAGGGCACAAATTCATGTCACCAAGGTGGTGAACTAGAAGTTGTAATTTTAATTGCCGCTTATCTTATTCCCCAAAGTTATTTATTGCAGTATTTAATGCTGGGGTAAAAAATGGGATCGAAAAGTTGAAAGTTATTTAATTCAGGATTTACCCTCATTGAAAAAAAAAAGTGTGTTATATTTAAAGGGCAAAAATTAAGGTTACAACTTCTTGGTTCACCACTTTTGTTAGGAACCAGAACTAACTAACCAGCAGAAGAAGAAGCACACTGCCGTGAGAAGGACACAACAGCCTGCGATAGAAGATGGTTTCTATCGCAGGCCTTTGGTTCTATTAATAATAAAGTCAAAGTAAAATAAGGTAAGTTGGTTAGGGGTTTATTAGGAAATTACCCTTACCTATTACAACTTAACAGTAAAAACTAAAAATAAAGAAAATTACATAGAACCCCAAAGACCCAAAATAGCAATGACAAAACTACCCCTAATTCTCAACACTCCCCCTCAAGCTGGAGCATATAAGTCGCCCATGCTCAGCTTGTTACAATAGGTGTGAAAATTAGGAGCAAACAAGGATTTGGTGAAGATATCAGCTAGCTGATTCGAAGATGAAACAAATGGAGTCTCAACTAGGTTTTTCAAGACGGCATTGCGAACAAAGTGACAATCTACTTCAATATGTTTAGTCCGCTCATGGTAAACAGGGTTACTAGCAAAGTAGCAATATATATAGCTGCCTGGTTATTATAGTACATCTTTCTCGGTGTAGGCACAGGAAATCCCATCTCAAGTAGAAGAAACCTGAGCCACATCAACTCAGCTGTAGTGTGGGCCATAGCCCAGTACTTTGACTCTGCACTCGACCGCGCAATAGTAGTCTGCTTCTTACTACGCCACGAGACAAGATTACCCCCAACAAAAGTACAATAACCTATAGTGGAACGACGATCACTTGTCGATCCTGCCCAGTCTGTGTCAGAATACGGAACCAGATCCATATGCCAATTAAGATGATAAATCAGCCCTTTACCGGGAGCACCCTTCAAATAACGAAGAATACGAATGGTAGCATCCCAGTGAGCTTTCTGAGGAGTTTGCATAAACTGGCTCAGAACACCAACAACAAAAGAGATGTTTGGTCTCGTGACAATAAGATAAATCAACTTCCCAACTAAACTCCTATACTAGTGTCATAGTTATCAAGGCGGGAAGGCGACCATGGTGTTTTAGAGGGTAAAAATCAAGGCGACACCGCCACGGCGGCAAGGTGCCCGCCATGGCGTCCAAGGAGCTTGGACGCCATGGCGTTGCCTTGATAACTATGACTAGTGTACATCCTTGAGAGGATCGCCATCATCTACCCCAAACTTTTGATGAGGATCCATGGGAATATCCATTGGTTTGGGGATGCAAGCATGCCAGTATCAGACAAAAGATCTAACACATATTTCCTTTGGGAAAGACTAATACCCTTCTTGCTTCTCACAACCTCAATGCCAAGAAAGTAGTAAAGATCACCTAAGTCCTTGGTCTGAAAATTCTGTTGTAAGTAAGCTTTTACCTCAACAATGCCTGACTCATCATCACCAGAAACAATAATATCATCAACGTACACAACCAGAACCACCAACTTGCCACCATGACGACGAACAAACACAGAATGATTAGAGTAACACTGCAAAAAACCGCACGATACAACTGTGGCATTGAACTTCTCAAACCATTCTCTGGGTGATTGTTTGAGGCCATAGATTGCTTTATGCAATTTGCACACCCGAGTACTACTCTCCCCCTAAGCAACATACCCAGGAGGTTGCTCCATATAAACCTCCTCATGAAGATCACCATACAAGAAGGCGTTTTTAATATCCAATTGACACAAGGTCCAATCAAAATTAACTGCCATAAAAACAAAAAGGCGGACAGAATTCAGCCAAGCAACAGGAGAGAAGGTCTCAAAGTAGTCAACATCATAAGTCTGTGTATATCCCTTGGCAACCAGACGATCTTTAAGCCGCTCAACAGAACCATCCGGAAGGTATTTGATTGTGTAAACCCAGCGACACTTAACAAGTTCCTTTCCAAGAGGCAGATCTACCAAACTCCAAGTGTGACGAGATAAGAGAGCATCTATTTCCAAATTCATGGCCTTCTTCCAACCAGGAAGATGAAGAGCCTCAGTACGAGTTTTGGGAATAGGATTGGAAGACAAGTATAAGGCAAAGTTATGAACAGAGGGTAAGTGAGCAAGAGACACATACTTATCAATAGAATATAAAGCATTGGACTTTTGAATGCAAGAGTAAGTACCTTTGGTCAAAGGTTTCCAACAAGTCCAAGATTGCTTAAATCTGATTTATATTGAAGGAGTTATGTACCGGTCAAACTTAATTTGGTGTGCGCGAATGCTGTCAAAATCGCTCTGGATGAAAATATTTTTTTGGACATCAAAACAAATAAATATTTTACCGCACTTTTGGTTTTTAGCATTGTTTTACTATATTAAGATTTATGGAAAGCATTAGAAAGTTGAAAATTGCACCTACCGCCGAAAATCCAGTTTTTGTTCTTGAACTGGGGGGTTGACTTTTTTTCTTTTTCAAATTTGATTTTTTAACCATTTTTATTGGATTCAAATAGGGTGTATTTGCCTATTTATGAATAATATCTTATATTAGGCATAAATAAGTGTCTATACTGGTTTCTGGCATAAATAAGTGTCTGTATACCAAGGTTTGCATAGATAGGTGTCTGTATACCGAGGTGACCAAAACCATCGAAGTCTCGTGATGCAGGTCCAAGTACCCGTAAGAAGAAGAAGAAGAAGCTCTAAGATTACGGCCTAGTATTTGGAGCCTTAGTTTATTACTTTTATTTCAGTTTTATTCTCCATACTTAGTTTATTTTTCAGCTTAAAACCGGTTCAACTTTGGTTCAATTTAAGTGAATTAATCCTATTGGTTGTTAGGATCTTATTTCCTATTGGTTACTTAGGAATCTTTTAAGTTGTTTTAAATTATTTTAATTAGCTTTTAATTTCAGTTACACCCTTCCACGATTTATGAAGGAGGGATTTAGATTTGTATTAGGATTTGGGCCTATGGCCATATTATAAATAAAAGAAAATCGTGGGAGGCTCCCCCACAGTTCTGATTAAAAATTTTCAGTTATGTTTGCATGCCATTGTTGCTGCTGCTCCGCTCCCCAGTGAGTGTGCCTTGTGGATTTCAAGGTGAAGGGATTGGTGGACCTCCAATTGACTCCTTGCATTTGTTAAGATTAAGATCGGGAGGCTCTCTTCTCTGCTTTCAAGCTGCTTCAAACTGCTGCTAATTGGATCTCTGCAAATCCAGTAAGTTAATTGAATTTCCTGCACCTATCCTTCTTTTCCTAATCCTTCAACCTAAGCCTACCTTCCTACAATCGATCCCCACTAAACCCTAGCCCCATTAAACCCTAGAATTACTGTCCAGCCTTATTCCTCCGTTAGAATCCATCCAATTTTTAATCACAGCATCCCTGCATCCATCCCTACACCCGATCCAGGTTGCTGCCCCATTCCTAACATCCAAACCCTAATTCCCCTCAGTCCTATTAAAACCCAAAACCCTAAAATACTGTCTAGGCCTATCTAGTTATCCAAACCCATCCATTTCACAGCCGAACCTCCCCCTCACTTCCCTGAACACTCGACCAGTAGCCCTATCCTGAACTCCCATCTTAAACCTTAGTTTCACCTAATTTCCTATTTCCCAAAACCAAAACCCTAACCCTAATTTTTTGAAATTCTAAATTTCAATTAAACATCATTCAAACCTACACTGTCAGCTTCCCCTAGGGCTGCCTAATGTAGTCCTAGTAGACCCTTGTCTATCTAGGACTACATTATCTCGCCTCTCGGTCGAGATCTGGCACTCATATAAAGGAGTTTAGGTCGAGATCTCGCTCGAGTTGGGGTAATTTTTCGTATCGCATGAGATCTCATCTCGAGGTCTTGAAAAACCGAGAAACTCATTGAGATCTCGCGAGTTTTAGCCTATGATCTTCAAACCAGCAGTCCATATTAACCCCAAATCACTTTTCATGTGAACAGTATTTTTATTTTATTTTATTTTGAATTCTGTCTGTCTTCTTCGTGCTTCGATCTACATCAAGAAGAAGATGGTGAAGTCAAGATAACTATCGAATATGACAGTCTCCCTCACCTTGTATCTATTTATACTCAACTGTTACATTAAAGGGGAACTCCTAATCATATTAGGACTAACTCCTAATCAGATTAGGATTCCAAATTACAATAGGAAAATAGAAAAGAACTTAGAACTAAACTAGGAAACTAAAACTAGAGACTCCAACTAGGACTAGGAAAAATATAACTCAAACATAAACACAAAATAGGAGAGAGACTCCTAAAGAGGGGAATCTCAACTAGAATAAGGGAGTATTCTAATCGAGATTCCTCCTTCTCCTGGGAGCTTGATATACTTCAACAGTTACCATAAGATTTTCACATATACACACACACACACACACATGCTACTTTCACCAAAATACTAAAATTTTATTTTTTTCCAGCAGCTACCGGAATAGAATTTACAACTTAGGCAAGTACTTAACTGTTCTTTTCTATTTTTTCCCCCATTTTCACTGTTCATTGCTTGGATGTACACGTCAACATATATTTATGCATTAATTATTTCATTATTTAGGGTGTTGAACTTGAGTTGCGGAAGCTTGAAGGAGCAGTGGAGGCCATTCATGAAAATTTGCTCTATCTCAAGAGCAGGTAACTTATTTTGTCTATAGTCAAATTCACTATATTTACTGTAGCTGGGATCCTGTACCGGGAAAAGGGTATTTACTCATTGGGTCCTCCTCAACATTGGGCCCCTCCATTAAGGGGATGCTAGGACAGATCAGCAAAAGTGATCATGTGACTTTTAATATTTCTAAAAAGACATTTTTTTTTCCATCGCCAATCTAATCTCTTTAAAAACTTCTTTGTATCCAAAAATAAAGAAAATTTGGGAAAATGAGGAAAATTGGAAGGAAAAGGAAAATCAGATGTGGTTGTTGCTGAGGGGAAATGGAAAAACCCAACCCAAGACCGATTCTCTCCATTTCATACGAAGCTTGGTGGTGGTGGTGGTTGCAGAGAGGGTCTAAAAGGAAAAGGAGAAACAAAAACTAAGTTGAAGAACCTGAATAGAAGATGAAGCTCACAGTTGAAGATCAGCCGTTGTTCTTCTTTCTCGTTGTATTCCTACTTATGTTCCTAAAGCTTTCTCTTCATCTCTCCTCGACAATTCGTTTTCAAATTTGGTCATTCCTACAATTGAGTTTTGGAAAGGTGCTTGGAAGCTCGTCTGTTCACATCTCCGAATCTCTGCTTTTCTTTGTTACAATTTTCTATTTTTTTCTGAAGGGGAAAAAAACCAACAAAAGGAAACAACAGAGGAACCCAGAAACACACCAAGACGTTGAATAAATTGAGAAGAAGCTCTGAAACTTATCAGTTCTCTCTGAATGTGCTTCAAAAAAACTTGGAAAGCCTCAGAACCAGCAGCCTAGCTAACTTGGATTGTCCAAATGCAGCCTTCTCTGATTCCTCCTCTGACAGAAAAACCCGAAATCTCTCTGAGATAATCTAGTAAGGCTTGAAATTGCAGTCAATACTCCTATCCATACTGTAGCTTTGAGAACATTTTGGATTCATTGTTTGAAGATAAAAATCTTGCAGTTTTGGCTTACATTTATCTTCTTTTTATAATACCTGCTGTTTATTCATGCAGTCAACTGATTTTTTGTGAATTCAATGGTTTTGTATCTGATGTTTCAATTTCATCTTTGGATTTTCATTGAGCTCACGTTGGATTTGTGCACCTGGCTTTCTCTTTGCTTATTCTGATAATGGCCAGTTGGTGGAGTTGTGTGTTGTCATGCTGATACCCATGTTTGCCCTGGCTCATATAACTTTCTCCTAGTCTCTCTATCTTTTCCTTCTTAGTGTATTTGTAGTGATCTCTGATCTTCTCAAGCTCTCTCCCATGGCATTTTCGCCAACGTAGCCTCACTGGTGTGCTATAGCCCCTTTTACTTGCCCATGTATTCTCGGACAACCTTTCGGACTCCTATGAGGCTATGACAATAGTGGCAGCAGCTGCATCTGCTTCATCTCCCAAACCAAGACCTCCCCAGAAACCGGTTGCAGCCCTGAGTCGGCTCTCTGACAACCTAGAACCCATATTCGAATCGCCAAACTTCACTCAAACTCCCCAATCTAAAATCTAAATGCGAGCTTTGCTCTGGAGGAATCTGTAGATGAGGTTGATGGCTGGGTCATGATCCTCTGAACTCTCAGTGGTTGGCCGGGCTACAAACTTCATTGTCTCTCCCATCCCACTGAAAATTTGAAGATGAACGCAGCCCTAGAAATTTGGGTGTATTTTAACTCCCACTTTAGTTACCAACAGCACATCTAGTCCTCAGTAAGACCCAAAACGGGGTATCTATAAGGTATCTATAACTTGGTGGACCCAGTGGACATAGCCTTAACATGGCAGACCCAAAATGTTAATCATCTCCCAAAAGAATATGTAACTATGACCCCATCCCCATCCCCATTCCCCCCCTCTCCCACCACCAAAACCCTCCAAATAAAAAGATTTCTGAACATTTAATTTACATATTTATTTCTTTTATGTATTTGCAGGGAAGCCGAGATGAGGGAAGTGAGTGAACTAACCAACTCCAGAGTGGCATGGTACAGTATCATATCCCTGGGTGTCTGCATCTGCGTTTCAGTTTTGCAGTTGTGGCACTTGACGCACTTCTTCCAAAAGAAGAAGCTTATCTAACTTCTCCAACTAATTAGTTTTCCTGATGCAGTATTACGAGAATGAAAGAGGATTAAAATGTTGTTTATCTTTATACCTTAATTTTGAGTTGTGAGGAGGAAATTATTTGTCATTGATAGGTAGACCATCCAGCCTTGTTCGAGATTTGGGTGAACCAACTACAAAAGGATTGCCTGTACCAGGGCAGTGTCAAGAGGAGAGGCGACCATGGCCATGAAAGGAACAACCACAGAAACTGCAACAAAAGTAATGTATAAAGCCTTCCTCCACCACTTTACAGATTTCAACCTCTTATTCTTTATCTGTAACTCTATTTTAACGACTTCATGGTTTCCCTCAAGGAGGTGCCTAATGGCTTCATTCAGGTATTTAAGTCAACTGCATATACCTCGCACCCACCAAGTGTGTTTCTAATATGGCACGTGTTGCCAAAATATTGCATGTCAAGCTGGGATTTTTGAATGAAGCAACCCACTGCTTGGCAAGTGCCATATTAGAAACACACTTGGTGGGTATGAGGTATATGCAGTTGACTCCAAATACATGAATGAAGCCATTAGGCACCTACTTGAGGGAAACTATGAAGTTGTTAAAATAGAGTTATAGAGACAAAGAATGAGAAGTCAGTAAGAAATTGAAATCTGTAAAACGGTGGAGGAAGGCCTTAAACATTACTTTTGTTGCAGTTTCTGTGGTTGTTCCTTTCATGGTCATGGTTGCCTTTCCTCTTACCACTACTCTGGTACAGGCAAGCACAATTCTTTTAGGATTTATTTGTAGATGGTTTGGCTCTTTATGGAATGGCAAAGAGAATGCACTTCCAAATAATTTGTCATTGATAGGTACACCAAGTGTATGAATCTCAGCTACAGTTGACTACAGTGTTTGTCCTATAAGATCACTTTCTTATACACATGATAGTGATAGGTAACTTCTCAATGGATATAGAGAGGTTGAGATCTTGAAACCCCTTGGGTGAAACACTTCTGATGCAGTCTGTGTATTCTCTTACAAGCTGACACTTGGAAAGTTAAATACGACCAACTGTGACCAACATGTTTATCATTTTAGGGATCTGGGGCAAGTATTTTTGTTTTTGTGGATGAAAACCTGGGGCAAGGATTTGATCCGTGTCCTATTGCTAACATTCTACTAATCTAGCATCATTCCAAGCCATTCCATAACGTTTTGGTTTGTGGTAATTCAGTTTGGATCCAAATTTGATGAACATATTTGCATTGTCATCTCTCAGTTGTGAAAATTTTCGATCAGTACAGCATCAATGGGTCATCACAGTGGTTGAAAAGAAACTTTTAAAAGTCAAGAAAGTGAACTGATAGTGTGGGCATAGTGTTGAGATGGTCAGTAGAATTAACAACATACAAGGGTTTACCAAAGGACAGACCCACGATGAATGAGATCCCATTCACTGCTGGGTGGGGGAGGGCATCAGGAGGGTATTTTTGGAACATATTAATATCCTATAGGGGTTTGTGAACCTAGGATGGTGGGTGAAGGAAAATTTTCTCCTTTACCAAATCAAGTAAACAGTCAAATCTATAAAATCATTAGTCCATGTGATTGAAAAATGACATTACAGTTGGAATGGAACTTTTAGCACTAAACTGTAGTAAAATTGTAATTGTATTATGGATGAACCAAGTTGCCAATCTTGGCAACATGGTCCCATAGATTCCCATGTTGAGGTGTATTTGGCCATTTTGTCCCATGATCGGAGGATGTGTGATTGGAGTTTTACATACCCACATCAAGGTTTTAAAACACGGAATCAGGAACGGAGTTGGCATTGGATGATTCTGATTCGGATTGGTATTGGCCAGAATCTGTCCCCAAGAACCTTAGAATTGGTCCATGGATCCAAAAGCAGAGAATTTTTAGGGTTTGTATGTGTGAAGGGTTTTCTTCCCCGTCACTATGCCTAATGAAGTATAACCCTTCATTATTTGGCACATGACAATACATGGGCTATTCCATGTGATAGAGGACTAGGAAAGTATCTCATCGGTATAATTTCAGCTTAAAATGAAGTAGTTAAAATTACAAAAGATGTCATTTTATATATATATACTAGGTTACGTTTGAACATGGGTCAAAACCGAAAATTTTCAGTGAATTTCAACCTGACTCCACCGACTTCTTGAATCATGGGTAGGCCATATACTGAGATCCACCATTAAATTTGATATATGACCTGTATAGGGGTTTCCCCATTCATCTGGTATGTGCACCGACTTTCCTCGTCTACTACCTATCGTGAAGAGAATGAGATAGCAAGCACCAAGGTAATTCAAGAATAAGTGGCGTAGTTAGGAGGTCGCCAGCCCTCGTCTCAAATGAGTTTGAGATAATAATTCTAGATAATTTTAGGTTAATAATTCTTACCATTTTCATTAATTTTCATTCTATTCAATAGGATTAGATAGAAATTACAATATAACCACCTTCCACCCTTCCACGTTTCTTTTTACTTCCCAACTCCTAATATTCCTCCACAACTCCTAATACTCCTCCTTAATAACTTTTCGTAATTTTCCAATAGATATAACTACTTACAATAAACATAATTAATTAAATAAACATAAATATAGTTAGATAAATACTACATCTTAACCTCCCACGTTCACTTACACGTAATAACTCCTCTTTGCTTGGCTTTGGTTTTGTCCTCAAGACCACTTGTTGAAAATTAACTATTCAGAGTATCAAAATCCTCCCCTTCCTCCTTTTCATAACAACCCTCGATCAAGAATAATTTCTTTCATCGATGTCCCGACACGAATTGACCGTTACAGTTGTAACAAAGTCCTTTAGTCCGCCTTTCTTGCATCTCTGATGACGTGAGTCGTCAAACGAGAAGAGGTTCTTCATCCTGTGAAATGCTCTTTCTCGTAAGTGAGTATAGTCGAGCCAATCCAATAGCTACAGATAAGGTTGTCGGGCGACCAGCTAGGACGTCGGCCTTGACTTGGTCGTTTAGTCCACTTACAAAAAAACTCATCTGCCGGTGTGGTGGCAGAGACCCCACCTTGAAGATGAGCTTTTAAAATCGGGATTGATAGTCTAGTACAGTACCAAGTTGTTGTAGTTTCGCAAGCTCCCCAAAGAAATCTTGAAAGGGGGTCCGTCCGAATTGAGAATATAATCCATCGCAGAAGGTGTGCCAGTCCAACGTTCCTTGATCTAGCTTAAAGATCTGGAACCACATCTGCGCATCTCCTTCCAAGTGGAAAGAAGCTAATGCCACCCTCTCCTCCTCAGGTGTTTGGTGGAAGTTGAAAAATTGCTCCGCTCTACAGGTCCAACTTGTTGTATCTTCCTCTCAGTTGTAACGCGGAAAATCCAATTTGACTAACCTTGGAGAGAAGGATTGTTGCAAGGTATTAGTAAGTATCGGTGGGGTGAGAAGGGAAACCGAGTTGCTAATAGATTGGGCATTAGGATACGTGATATCTCCCCTACCTCCAGTTCCGTTTGAGAAGCTGGTGGTGAAATCAATCTTTCAAACATCTCTCTGAGCTTGACGAGCACCTGTTGTTGCCCGTCGAATTTGGTCAAGATTTGCTGCTGTCCATCATTGAGTTTACTTACGTCCTTTTCGAGTTTCTCCACTCGGTCAATTCCCAGACTTTGATACCAAGCTGGTATGTGCATTGACTTTCCTCGTCTACTACCTATTGTGAAGAGAAGGAGATAGAAAGCACCAAGGTAATTCAAGAATAAGTGGCGTGATTAGGAGGTCGCCAGCCCTCGTCTCAAATGAGTTTGAGATAATTTTAGGTTAATAATTCTTACCCTTTTCATTAATTTCCATCCTATTCAATAGGATTAGATAGAAGTTACAATATAACCACCTTCCACCCTTCCACGTTTCTTTTTACTCCACAACTCCTAATACTCCTCCTCAACTCCTAATACTCCTCCTTAATAACTTCCCGTAACTTCCCAATAGATATAACTACTTACAATAAAGATAATTAATTATTCCCGTAACTTCCCGATAGATATAACTACTTACAATAAACATAATTAATTAAATAAACATAAACATAGTTAGATAAATACTACATCTTAATCTCCCACGTTCACTTGCACGTAATAACTCCTCCTTGCTAGGCTTTGGTTTTGTCCTCAAGACCACTTGTTGAAAATTGACTATTCAGAGTATCAAAATCCTCCCCTTCCTCCTCTTCATAACAACCCTCGATCAAGAATAATTTCTTGCATCAATGTCCCGGCACGAATCGATCGTTACAGTTGTAACAAAGTCCTTTAACCCGCCTTTTTTGCATCTCTGATGACGTGAGTCATCAAACGAGAAGAGGTTTTTCATGTGGTGGAATGCTCTTTCTCGTAAGTGAGTACAGTTGAGCCAATCCAATAGCTGTAGATAAGGTTGTCGGGCGACCAGTTAGGACGTTGGCCTTGACTTGGTCGTTTAGTCCACTTACAAAAAAACTCACTTGCCGGTGTGGTGGAAGAGACCCCACCTTAGAAAGGAGCTTTTCAAATCGGGATTGATAGTCTCGTATAGTACCAAGTTGTTGTAGTTTCGCAAGCTCCCCAAAGAAATCTTGAAAGGGGGTTGGTACGAATCGAGAATGCAACCCATCGCAGAAGGTGTGGCAGTCCAACGTTCATTGATCTAGCTTAAAGATTTGGAACCACATCTGCACGTCTCCTTCCAAGTGGAAAGAAGCTAATGCCACCCTCTCCTCCTCAGGTGTTTGGTGGAAGTTGAAAAACTGCTCCGCTTTACAAGTCCAACTCGTTGTATCTTCCTCTTTGTTGAAATGCGGAAAGTCCAATTTGACTAACCTTGGAGTGAAGGACTGTTGCAAGGTATTAGTACGTGTCGGTGGGGAGAGAAGGGAAAACCAAGTTGCTCCTAGATTGGGCATTGGGATACATGACGTCTCCCCTACCTCCAGTTCCGTTTGAGGAGCTGATGGTAAAATCAATCCTTCAAATATCTCGCTAAGCTTGGCGAACACCTGTTGTTGCCCATCGAGTTTGGTCAAGATTTGCTATTGTCCATCATTGAGTTTACTTACGTCCTCTTCAAATTTCTCCACTCGTTGCTCCATTCCTAGGCTTTGATACCAAGCTGGTATGTGCACTGACTTTCCTCTTCTACTACCTATTGTGCAAAGAAAGAGATAGCAAGCACCAAGGTAATTCAAGAATAAGTGGTGTGGTTCAGAGGTCGCCAGCCCTCGTCTCAAATGAGTTTGAGATAATTTTAGGTTAATAATTCTTACCCTTTTTATTAATTCTCATCCTATTAAATAGGATTAGATAGAAGTTACAATATAACCACATTCCACCCTTCCACGTTTTCTTTTACTTCTCAACACTTAATATTCCTCCACAACTCCTAATACTCCTCCTTAATTACTTCTCATAGCTTTCCAATAGATATAACTACTTATAATAAATATAATTAATTAAATAAACATAAACATAGTTAGATAAATACTACATCTTAACCTCCCACGTTCACTTGCACGTAACATTATCCCATAGAATAACCAATTTTACTAATCATCGTCCAACTTAGTACTCTCTTTCAACTATATGACTCATTATGTATTGGAATCATACTTTGTATTTTTATCATTTTACTTTAAAAATCACCGACGAGAAAAAATCCCCTTAACTAAATTTCAATCAACAAAGGAATAAATTCATTATATTCCATTGATAATAATAGTTTTAATCAAAATAAATTTATTGAGCATATAGTTCTAATCAAATAAATTTATTGGGCATTCATATCCACCAGTAGCCTCTGATAACCAAGAAGATTGATGTATGCAGCCTTTTGTGCTATACTTCAATAATGTCATTATCAATCCAAAATAGATTTATTGGGCACAGTAAGTACTTTTATTTTCTTATAATGATGTATTAGAAGCAGTAGGAAATCAAATCCATTATTTTTATTTCATCAAGAGGATAAGTTATCACATATTTACATTTAATTCATAGAGTGCAACACAATGATCATTGTGCCAGATCTAACAAAATGGCAGCTCAAATGGCACCTAATATAGAGCACAAGTAGGCCTGACCTTAGACCCAGTTGCCAAATATCAAGCAAAAAAGAGTTCATCACTTGGTAAAGTAACAGATGAAAATTAGTTTAAAGATCCTCATAGGGCTAGGTAGTTCAATGATGGCTTAAAAAAGATTATATGGTCAATCATATGGTTGATTTGAACCATCAAATTTCACATCTGATAAATTAACAATGGATCCTAGCCATCTAATTATTCAAAATCACGCAGCCTAGCAAAATGACTGTTAAGGACAATTCCATCTAATAATCCGAATTGATTCAAGACAATCTAGATAGTTATCAGATCAATATTAGCTGAGACCAATCCAAATCCGATGTCCAGGTGTGGAAAGTCATTCAGGGAGAGTTTCAAGCAAATCCAAGTGGGTTGTTGGATCAGAAATCGAACGATTCTGCCAATCCAACTCGGATTCATTGTTACAAAGAAAATCAAGAATCATTATATCCCTTACAAGAAATTAATCTCCAAGAAGAAGAGTATACAAACTTGGACAAAATTGTACACTCTGTTAACGCCCTACTTGCCTTCCCTAAACCCTAACTCACTTCTTTACCCCCTTAATCCATATAATGAATGAATGAATCATCGTCAGACACAGGTGGCTTGAGACGGAGGCGTTTGTATGCATATTCATAGTTTAGGATCTGTAGGTGGAGGAGTTGCTTGCAACTATTACTGGTTCAGTAGTGACACCATCTGGAGAAAGAAGAGGAGATCTCTCAAGAACAGAGAAATAGAATCCCCTGGTGAAATGGTCTTAGAACATCCTGATCACATCACTTGTCCGAAGCGTTCTCCTTTTCACGAATTCCTTAATCCAATTCAGACCAAGTTTGTAAGAGTGATTGCTGTTCCATGTTAGATGCATGGATAAATTAAAGAAAAAATATAGAAAAAGAGAGAAATAAAAGGAAAAGAGAGAGAGAGAGAGAAATAGGATTTGGCTTTATGGACGAACCTAACGTCGCGACATAATTAGAAGGTCGCCGGTCCTCTTCTCAAGATAAATCTAGAAAGATAATTTAGGATAATTCATTCTGCCTTTCATTACGTTTACTTGTATTTAAATAAGAAACAACCAAAATATAATTACCCCTACAACTAAGTAACCCACTTCCATAATAACTCCTACCACTTACTAATAACTATTCCCCACAAGTTAACGTTGCTAACTCTCAACCCAATACTTAAAATAATAATTACATAACATCAATAAAATAATTAATAATTAAATATTCAATATATATAACTATCCTAGCCGAAATATGTTGCACGTAACAACTCCTTCTCCCTTAAGATTAGATCTTATCCTCAAGGTCAAAACTTGGAGGCTGTAACTTAACAACCCTGTTAAGACCAGGATCATATGAAAAAGATATGCGAAATAATTTATAAATTTACTCCCAATTGCCCATGAAACTGTTGAATGCAGCATTCGAAAGTTCTTCATAGCTTCAAAGGGTTGTTTGTAATCGAATATCGTATCATAGAGTTGATGCACTTGCATTTGCTTATACATCTACTCTTGGCTAGTCATTACAGTATTAATTTAAGGTTCCACCCGTTGAAGACGTCGCTCACTGGTTATATTCAGCTCCGCATTTACGTCGACCACGAACTTGGTATTAGAAGGTAGAGGACTCAATTTCTCGAACAACTCAATAAGTTTGGATAGAATTTGTTGTTGACCTTTCAACCTGGATAAAATGAGTTGTTGCTCTTCTTGGAGTACACGAACATCTCTGTCCAACCTTTCCATCCTTTGATCCATAACCGGCTCTGATACTAAGTTGTTAGATGTACGGATAAACTAAAGAAAAAATATAAAAAAGAGAGAAATAATAGGAAGAGAGAGAGAAAAAAAATAGGATTTGGCTTAACGAACAAAGCCTGGCATCGCAACGTAATTAGGAGGTCGCCAGTCCTCTTCTCAAGATAAATCTAGAGAGATAATTTAGGATAATTCATTCTGCCCATCATTACGTTTACTTGCATTTAAATAAGATGCACGTTTCTTTTAAGGAGTGGATCTTTTTTACCTTTTTAATTTCAATTCTCTTTATAGTTTATAAATCTTCAAATCTGAAAAAAGAAAGGGATACTGGAGAGAAAATAGGGAGAGAGAAAGAGAGAGAGAGAGAGGGTACGATCAAGGAAGCCGAGCTTCTCCTCCCTTGTGCATATGTATTTGTGGCCTCACAAAGTGATAGGATAGCTTTGGTCATTAATTACCAAAAAAAAAAAATTTTAAAAGGAAAGATGGTTGAAGAAGATATGAAATAAATCTATAGCCAGTACTTACCTACCAATTATAGATTCTGTCTCAATCGAACTCAAAAGAAAATAATTGATACATTAACACTTCAATAGCTCTTTTTTAATTTCTCATAAAGGAAAGAGAGAAAGAAAGATAGGAAGTAAATCTAAATTCAGTACTACCTATCAATTAGAAAATCTCTCTCCATCGACAGACCACCTCTATTATAGCTAACTCTCTTGCACGTTCTCTTTCTCATTCTCTACTTCATTGTTTGTTTTTCTCTTTCAGTTTTTCTTTGATACATCAAGAATAATTGATATTCATATTCTTGCACTACACTTTGTTCCCATCTTTTGGCTGAAGTCTGATATATTTTTCATAGGAATCTGAAGCTTTATAAGGTCAGTGACCTCTTGCTTTACCTACATTCTATTGTTGTAAACACTGTATTCCATTATATTATCTGATCTGACAAATGCAAGTCTACAGCAAGACCAATATACTTGACTTCACGAGATATGTGTAGGCATTAACTTGGGGAGGATTTATCTTTTTAAATTTTTGGGTTTTGTTTGGTAATGGTTGATCTTCAAAAAAAAAATATATGAAGTTCAGCACTGGTCGTTGAACCTAAATTTGTATCCGGGTCTACCTTATTTGTCATGGCAATTGGAATTTGATTTTGAGTGTCGTCTTAACCGTTTCACTGATCATTTATTTCCTGCATTCCATCTATATAAACTGCTTATGTTAGTGCTTAATATTATTATGTTCCTTTTTTCTCTGGTTCAAAATCACAGATCTGATATTGTTAGAGACCTGTGTTTCAGACACATTCTCTTGATTTATTGACTTATCAGTGCAATTATTGTTCTCTGTTCGGGTTCCCAATTCTGTTTCTCAGCTTACAAGATATGAATTTGGTCATTGTGTATTGGAGTTCAGTTGATGCACTGTTATATTAAACCTTCAGTTTTTTAAATTTGACTTCAGTTTATTGCGGAACTTTATTCTCTAGTTTATATGTTTTATGTTACTCTATGATTACGTTATATGTTACTCTATGATTGTTGTTTACAGGGCATTTAAGTTTCTAAATTTCCAATAGTCTAATCTTACTGTTCCAGTGTCCCTCACTTGGGCTCTAGCTGCAATTTTTTTATTATCTTTTTATGATTTTTGCATAAAGGGGCTATGCATTAATCATCAATTTGATCCATTTTTTACATGTTAGTTCTTTTCATCATTGGGTAATACTTGATAAGGTTGTAAGTCTCATATAATTGCATGTATGTGCTCAGAATGTTGCTTGAATCCAAATTAGGTTTCATGAGTTTCACCATGTACATTCTCGAACATATGGCGGCAATGGATGTGCTTTTCTTAGTGCATATTTTATTTACTTCTTAGACTCGGTCAGACACCTGTTTGAGTTTAAAATAATACCACAAGCATACGAGTCAATCGTAGCTACGGGTCGAACACAAGGAGGTCAACCTTGAATAAATTTTCACTTTTAATTAACGCGAAGTGTACAACTTATCAAATATGAAAACAACCTATATATGAAAACTACCAATTATGGAAACTAGCAAATATAAAAGCAACTAAATTACCAAAGATAACAAATTAAAAATAGAAACTAAGGCAACCGCTAAGGGAATGGATGAATTAAAAGCAAGAAAGTCACTTGGGAATGGGTTCCACCATGAGAATTAGGGTAGATCAATGACTAGCATATTAGGGCAAAGCATGCATACGGCCTAGGTCTATAAGATATGCGGTACGGCTCATATACGACTAACATATTTTATGAAAATAGTGCTCATACAACATATAATGTAAACAAAAAAATACATGAACATAATGGTGTCACAATGGACACGACTGACGAATATGTATATAATTCCCCTTGGAATGACATACAAGCTGTGGACAATCATCCATCGTAAATCCAATATTGATCATGTCCATTAATCATATAGACAATGCTAGCCATCAATTCTTCCTTCTCTCATGTTTTCACCCACTCCCAAGAAGAAAGGTTTAGCTAGCCATGAAAGCAATGAAGAGGGAAAGCAGGATTGATGGAGAAAAAGACATAGAAATTACTAAAACTAAAATTTATAAGAAGAAAAACTTAGCTGATTCGAATAACTCCAATGAAGATGATTCCGTCACTTGAATTCCATTACTTGAAGCTGCATCCAATATTGAAGAACAAATTACCAAAGTGTATAATGAAAATTACACATATGATCTTAGGGATGGGGAAATAAAATATTATCCTAACAATGATTCTAAAAATTAAAATTACATATGATAACCTAATTACATAAGATCTAAAACAAAAAACTAAAAAGAAGGGGATGAGAAATCAGGTATAAGGAAGAGGGTTGTTGCCAACTAAAAAGGGAAACTAAAATTTAGAAGGGAACTAAACGAAACTGGGAAAAAAAATTATACTACTGCTGTATTCATTCAAAAGAGAAAAGAACACTGCCGCTACTGTAACAAAAAAATAAAACTAAAAGAGAAAAAAAAACTAAGGAATCCAAAAAAAAGGTTGTCGTGAGTGCGGTCAAGAGATGGGATTTTATATGGAAAAAGAGAGCTCGTGACAGGGAGATGGGAAGGAGAAAGGAGAGAATTTTAGAAGTGGGAGAGACAAGAAATACAATACGAGAGAGTTTAGGAGAGAGATTAGAGAGAATATATTTTTTCTCTTTTCTTTATTATATTTTTTATCCTAAATTCCAACTCCACTAAAAATCCTTTTTGGGCAATATCTTTCTATTCTCGACCTGAATAGATCAATCCCAAGAATTAAAATTGCATCATTTTAAATTTCGGATGATATGAATCCAATATCTTATATCTTTTGAAAAATTCTTGATTCTCCAAAATTACCGTTATGCCCCTATGATTGATTTTTCTCTCTTCTTCTAAACTCGAATCGGCTCTAATCAAGTAACTTCCGACATTGCGCATTGGAAAGCTAACCCAGCTGAATTCTTCAACCTTATAACTTGGCATTTGGCGGTCCAATTAGACATGTATTCTCCACTTTGACCAAAATGCCCCTAAATCTGAAAAATGACAAAAAATACCTGAGTAGCTTTGTTCAATGTGGTAAAATGCATGTTTTATACCCTAAGATTTCACACATAAATGTGCTCATCAACACTGATACGTGATAGACATTTATTCCAAATCTTCTTAAAAATCACTGTGACTTGCACTATAAGAGTAAATGCTTATATCTTAGACTTTGATGTGTCGATAATTTAGCTTGGATTATGACTGATTAGGGGTTGAGCTTTTGTTTTGGTTGTTTGTGGGCCTTATTGTTAGCTTCAGATAAATCACTGGCCGCTTCTACTCTATTTTCATTTAGTAGTTACTGTTCACGTATATACAAGTCATCTAGACCCACCATACGGTGCATGTGGTCATTAACTCGAAGGGATATCGATCACAAACTAGATAAAGAGTTGAGTGATTTTGAATGATTACCGAATCTTTCACCTAGCTATATGCTTATCCCAGCTCCAAAGAAAATAAACAAAGATCAAATAAATCACATGTGGCAAGTAAAGATCAATGTAACAGTAGAATTTTATTCATGTATCTAACTATAAATCTATTTGGCTAATTATATATTTCTAATTCTTTTTTTATTTATCTATATAACATAAATTCTTTTAACAAATTATGTCTTTTATAGAAAAAATGACAAATATTGTCAAAATAAATCAATTACAAGCCTACCAAAAGAATGGAGATTAAATGTCATGATAGTGCACAAAAACCACATCAAAGAATATAATAATCCAAAAGGATCAAAAAAATTATAGAAAATAATTGATGACGAGGTACGAAAAAAATAATATTAAAATATTTTTATTTAATCATTTATATATTGATTTCAAATTAAATTATTAATTTTTGGATCAAATCTTGAATTAACTAATCAAAATTTTTTATTTTATAGGAAACGAAAATACAAGCTATCATGTTCAATGACACTGTAGATAAATTTGATGAAATACTCTTTGTTGGGAAGACCTATTTTATGACTAATGGATTGGTTAACAGAGCAAATCCAAACTTCAAAAGCGTGAATACTGAATATGAATTTACTCTAAATAACACATTATTTTTCCACGTGTAAAGGCATCATTAGCATTAGTGTTGTAATTGTCAACGATCTTGAAAGTAGGGTTTGTTGGATATGTGTGTCTATCAAACCCTATTTAAGCAGGTTAAATAAAGATAATTTGCATTATCTTTGTATATGTGATGTGTTATCCTAAGGTTATATTTTAAGTATCCACAACTAGGTACAATATTGGACATATTGTTAATTGGATTGTCATATTGTATATTTCTGGATCGTGACTCCAAAATATAAATGTGAGCATTCATATTTGGTGTGTGTTGGACATTAGCATTGTGTATGGATCATTGTCAGATGTTTATTCAATAAGGCTTTTTGATAATTATTTTTGTTCCCATAACTGGGAGGTCCCTACCATAGCAGTTATAAGTATCAATAGTTGATACCTACACTGGTTAAATATCGATAGTTCAAATTCATGATATGTATCTGTAAGTTTAGGAGATGCTCAACATGAGATCCACTTCCCGATTAGGGAGAACATCCTTAGAGAATTTATAGATAATGATTGGATACAATTCCACGCTCAGTGGAAGTTTTATAATTGTTTGCAAAGGCATTTAAATATTATTATTATTAAATAATTCTATTTCAAAAGAATTTTATAAAAATGTTTAATGTCCAACCATTGGTTGAGATTCTTTGTACTTGTTCTTTCGACGGATTAGGGATTTCGATAATAATGTTTTCCATACTCGAAAGTATGTTATACAATACTGTTAAAGTATAGGGACTTAAATGTAGCCGACCATTTTAGTTAAGATAAGGTTGAGTTGTTGTTTAGAGGGACTTAGTTGTAATAAATTCTATATCACTCATAGGTTTACTTATTATTTTCAACTGTTATTACACTTAGTATTAATTAGTGTTATTTACTGGATATATAATACTAAATATGGTAGACGACTTAGACTCATCTTTTTTTTTTTGGTAAGAAATGAATTTACTGAATGAAAGAGCCATGTGAACAGCCTGTAGCTTCAGACAAACAAAGGTCATGAAGCCATGGAATGGAACACGGCCAATCTGTCATACACATGATAGACAAGGTCTTCCAAGCCAGGGCATCTGCTACAACATTTAGAGCCCGTGGAATACATTAAAACAAAATCGAAACAAAAGAAGTAGAGAGGTACTTCATATTATCAATAATAACTACCACATTTAACAGTGGGATCCGGTGTGGTTCAAGAATGCAGGAGACGATCCTTGCTATCCGATTCAACTTGAAGTCGATTGTACCCAGATTCGAGGGCCTGAGATAACGCATGGTGAATAGCTAAGGCCTCTCCTTGAGCAACCGAGCTAAGGCAAAAGGGAACTAAAATGACCTTCTATTGCCACCCCCTATGATACCGAAAGATATATCCAATGCCACCTTTTAAACCTCCACGTAGCATGACAACATTCATAATTAACCTTCGTGTAACCTGATGGGAACACCCTATAAGGTCGTATCACTTGACTGGCACACTCTACATGGGAGACTAAGAGGTGATTTTTCATTTATACATAGCTAAGGAAGAGAGAGAGAGACAGTCACTCTAAACATATCCTATGATTTCTAGGGTTTGCAATCTAACAAAAATTGTGGCAAACACACACACATCTCTCTCTCTCTCTTCAGGTTTTGGGAGCTAGGGTTTCTGAAACCCTAATATGGGAAGAACAATTCTATTACGTTGATCTCAGTTTCCCAAGACAAGTAGACAATTGAAGTGTTGCAATCCTTTGGAGAACTTGCATTTATGGATTTTGATGTAACCTAAACTCCTCTCATTTATGTTTCTTTGAACTTGTATTGCACAATCCACGATGTAGAGATTCAAAATTTATCTAACATTCTCCACCACTAACAATGAATTTGTTGTCTTGGATGATGTTGTGTTGTTGTATCACCAATGCCAAAGACACCACTCCATGGCTCGACGACACCAACACATCGCTAATGGGTCGACTACATGGATCCTTGCCCTCCAATCGTCTCTATTCGAGGTCATACTAGATACAAGGCTTAAGCTATGCATGACTTTCATCACCACTTCTACTAAGATCATTTTAGGTCTGCCATTGGCTCTTTTAGATTCTTCAATTTGAATCAATTCACTCCTCCATACTGAGCATCCAAAGGCTGCCATTGAACATGATCATACCACCTCAAACAACTTTCTCGTAGATTATCATATATTGGAGCTACTCCCAAATCGACACTAACATAATCATTCCTTACCTTGTCCTTCTTAGTTTTATCATACATCCATCTCAACTACTTTGGTTGAATAAAGTAGAACATTATTTGTTTAATTCTTTTATGATTGAGATCAAGGTTTGATCCTCTTAATTACATTAGATTAAGCATGTAATGATTTCTAACCATAGGTTCAAGGGTAATACACATATGGAATGTATTTATTAATTACCTACCTTCGTTCTTATGTTTCTTCCAATATTCATTCTTGAGAGAGAGGGGAAAGAATAATCCCACATTTTTTTTGGTAAAAGAGAATTCATTCAAGAGGAGATCGTGAATAATCCCACATTAGATGTTTAGTAAAATGAGAATAGATTTTACATGAGAACATCCTTTAGCGATATGCACTTATAATGAGATGCATGTGTATAGATGTGTTTACACATCACATATGTGAATGTAGTGTAGATATATGGTATTTTAATATCTGTTTTAGGATTGATTTGTAAAATCTGAATCAATTTAAACATTTAGATGTCTTCTGAAGGGACATTTCTAAACTGTTAGATTATTACATTTATAAAATGCATATCTGACTGCTATATCATTAATCAGATATCATATTTTGAAATCTATCCAAATATGTCGTATAATGGATGGTTATGATCTTTATTTTTTTTATTTTTTTTGTAAAAGTTATGATCTTAATCTGATTAGTAATTTTATTTTATTGCTATTTATATTATAAGTCATTGGATGAGCATTTATTTTAAATATTGACGAGATTAAAAAAGAATCAAGATGTATCTTTTGTTTAAAGATATATCTCTACGTAAAAGTGTCTTCTCACATTTAAAAGTATGTCTCAGAAAGACAAAGGGACATATCCCTTCATGACAAGAGATGTCTTGTGTTCTCTCTTCTTCTTCTTCTCCCTTTTTTTTTTTTTTTTTTTTTTGGTGCTAAAGGTCAGCAAAATTAATAAATAAAAATAAAAGAAATGGATGTACAAGATTAACATCTAGGCATACTCAGATGGATAGAAAGAAAATTCTCCACATTGATACCTTGACCAGAGTAGAGTTGGTTGTCATGAAGAAAACTCTTTAGGTTTCTGGCATGCTATTGGCATTTATCCAGATAAAGATATCTTCTGCAAAAAGCAAATGAGATGGAATCTACACACCACTTGAACCCTTGAGAGCTTGAAGATTACCTTGAAGCCTCAACTCTGAAATACCTCTACACAGCACTTCTGCTAAAATAAAGAGAATGGGGGTAAGGCGATCACCTTGGCATAGATCGCGTTCCACATCAAAAAATCCCACTGGCTTGTTGTGTCCTTTTAATCTTTATAAATGCCATCGATTCACAAGTCTCCTTTATCTCTTTTTTTTTTTTTTTTTTTTTTTAGGGGGGGGAGGGGGAGGGGGATCTCTCTCTCTCTCTCTTCTCCCTTCATATTTTTCTCGTTGCAAAAACCTTTTTGCAAGCTATCTGTTGCGTTGGAGAGCTTGTGAAGTCTATTCTCTTTTAGTGGTCTTTTCTATTCATATTTATTCTTGTGTTTGGTAATTATCTAAAGGGAGAGGGATAGGCATGCTAGCACTCTATGTGTCTATCTCTCTCTTCCCCCGCCCCCCTTACACCTCAAAAGGGGGGAAGAGAGAGATAGACACATAGGTGCTAGCATACCCAACCTTTTCCCTTATTTTTATATGTGTGAATCTATGATGTTGATAAGAATTGCTACCTTATTCTTTGTTTAATGGTAAGAAGTGCTACCTTATTCAACACCACTATGAAGGGCATTTTATTATGGAGACAGCATTTCATGAAACCACATCTTCTTGTTGTTACAAGATAATGGGGGAAATCATTGTCTCAAGTGTTGAACAATGATGGTCACTGAGAGGGGGGTGAATCAGTGGACTCTAAAAATCTTTTCCCTCAATAGTTTCACTCCCAGTTCACCTGTTGAGATCTTTAACACTTACCACAACCACCCACATAGTCTTCTCAAAAGACACATAGGCACACAATCACACTCTAAAAGCAATCTTGACCATGGTTCAAAATCTCGCGATATTTCGCCGAAATATCGCTTAATTTCGTATATCTCGAGCTTACCGAGATGCGAAATCAGGTAAATGAAAAATACCATATTTCGTCGATATCTCGTGAGATATCGTGAGATATCGACGATATCTCGTGAGATATCGGCAATATCTCGATATCTCGTGAGATATCACTTAAATATGGTATTTTGGCTTAAAGTGTCACGTGAAGGGGGCTTTAATACAATATTTCGCAAATTTCGGTCCATATTTCGACCGAGAGCCGCATTTGCTAAGGAATTTCATCTTTTGCCTATTCTTCCACTCTTCCAAGCTCTCATCCAACACTCTAGCCATTGTTCAAGCACATTGTTGTCGGATTTTCCGTAAACTCATCGGAGGGTCATCTAAGCTCATCATCCAAGCTTTTTTCCACTATTTAAGGTAAATTCTATTCCTCTAAAACTATTTTTTTGAAAAGACTATGTACAAATTTTGTTGGATGGTGATGATATTAATATATGTTAGACACCGGAGGCCGATCTATAGCCTCACGTTGTCAAATTTTTTTCCATATGTATTTTTTTTTTTTTTTCTGGTTTTAAAAATTCATTTTCCTACAATTAAAATAGGAAATAATTAGGGGTAATATGACTTAGATGGTAATGAATTAAATATATGTTAGACACCAATGGCCGATCTACTACTACGTTGTCGGATTTATTTTTCTCGCTCTTAAATAATTATTTTAATTTTCGCACATACCACTCCATTGGCATCGGATTATGGTGCATCACAACCTTACGATGGATATAGATATGGATCATCATCATATGGGCGTTTAGTGGGGTAGGGGACTATGACTACTACCCCAGTCCCAGTGGACATCTGGATCATCTTTTGTAAATAACATCTTTGCATACCCTAGCGGACTAACTACCAACCTCACCGACCATACATACCAATGCCATCGCCCTCTTGCGCTGCGCCAACATCATATCACAAAGGATCATCTTCTTCACTGGATGGATCGATTGGTAACCCTAGTTTATATCCTAGGATAGGTTACCTACGAGTATGTTGATGATTCCATTTACGTGACACTTGTGGATGACTACACTCGTTTCTTCTCCGATTCTATACCGTGGTCCACATATGTCCTTCAAACAGAGAGCAATGGACGCGACTCCGCGAGGCATGAGTGGGATTGATCCAGGGAGGCACAAGAACTACTATTAGCGAGTTTAGCACTTGTAATTTGTAACTTAAGTTATGATTTCATTGATCTATGAACTTGTGAGTTGTGACTTAGGAGTTGCGAGTCTTGTGACTTACTAACTTTGACACTTAGTGTATTGCCTTTAAGGCTTTAAGCGAGTTATTGAATATTATGGAGTTTATGAGAATCATGGCACTCATCAATGTGTATTGGCTTTAACTTGATATGTGATGAAGTTAAATACTATTATTAAATATTAATCGCCTAATCTATGTGTATTTAACTATTTATACATTAGGGTCGGCGATCGTATGTCAATCAAGGGTGCAAGCCCAAAACACCAATTTGAATTCACATTTTTACAATTTTATGGTTTAAATGTGTTTATTAAGCTTAAATAAGGTCTGTCCATGAAGTTTCGGCCTAGATATGGCCAAAAACCCCGAGATGGACCCGAATATATGCGAGAAAAATGCAATATTTCGGTCATATTCGCGATATCTCGGATATTTCGGATATCTCGGTAGGCCCGAGATACCGATATATCGCGAGATATAGTACTATGATCTTGACTCGATCTCATACAACCACATCACGATGCGCGCCAAGAGTCGTATGTCAACGTTGGAGATCTCTCACTCAAGCACACCGACTCAATCTCAACCTGGAGGATCTAAATACAAGCCACAAAGTCGTATACACACCCCACCGACTCAAAGGCTCTACCAGGTGTGTACACCCATCCCGCAGTAAATGCACTTCTAACTAAGGCAAGCAAGCATCCATAACACGAGAAATACGTGCTTCAACAAGTTGCCTACGTGCACGGAGTAATGGTCACTTGGACCTCAAGCATCTACTCATCACTAATTTTCCCAACATAAACCGAGAGGCCGCACCCACGGCAGATGATGTTTTAGTCACACCTATGACTCAGGACATCTGACCTACTTCTATCCCTAAATATAGAGACAAGGGTGTTACCCCCAATAGTTTCTCCAGCACCCACTGGTAACCAACACTGTGTCCAGATGCAACTGGACAACTCAATAAAAACAATTGGGCTTATACAAATGCCCTACAATGAAATCCACATAGCATAGGTCTATAGTAGTATAACTTAGTTAGCATATGCAATGGAAATACAGTATATCAAACACAACAGGCAATAAAGTGTAGAACATCTCACAACCATGCACTGCCTCTCGACATCGATGTCCAGGTGATGGAGTCCAGCAACTCACGGTGGCTCACTGGAATCTTCAATTTCTCCCAATTTGATAGAGAACTAGAATCTTCAAGTGTGCTCTGTCACTAGAGTCCTGGAGTGGTTCCTGACAGTGTGGGAAACCACTGTCTTCTTCCTTTTCTTTCTTTTCCTTCTATTTCCTTCCCTTTCTTTTCATTTCTCTTCTGTTCCTTTCCTTTCCTTTCTTTTCTTCTCTTCTCTTCTTTTCCTTTCCTTTCCTTTTCCTTTTCTTTTTCTCTACCTTTTTTCTTTCCTTTCTTCTTTCTTTTCTTCTTTGTTTCCTCCACGGAATCTAATATTTGGGGCTTGAGATGGGGCTTCAAACTTCCTTTTTTTCTTCTCTTCTTCTTTCTTTCTTCCTTGCTTCCTTCATTCCTTCTTTTTTTCTTTCTCTTTTCCCCTTTCTTCCTTGGTTACAACCACAAAGGGAGGTGCTGAAACTATGATTTCAGACTATCAATGGCTTCTAGGGAGGCTGAACACATGAGATGGAGAGGGTGATTCAAGCCGTGACTACACACATCACCTATTTAGGGCTGCAACCCTTTTCCGGCGATCTCTGCTACTCTTCTCTGTTCTCTCAGCACACCAATGGATAGAGCTCGAAAAATTACCCAAAATCAAAAAAAAGTTCACCTCATTTGGCAATTGGATGAGTGAGATATTGGGTTTAGAAGTTGGACTATTCGTAGAGCTTAAAATGGAATCTCGAGGGCCGTGTACATGTGCGCGCGCAAGTATCATATCGCCGCTTGATTTCATGTGGCGCCAGTGCATCAGCATAATTATCAACCTCCGTCAGATCTTAATTTTGAAATATGCATGCTTTTCATACGTCAGATCATTCAAGATCTCGTCCATCAGATCAGCATCTCATGAAAAAGTCAATTCAAAGGCTGACAGTAGCAGGCGACGTTTCGCGCTCCTATTGGCTGTCTCGTACGACGGCCTTCTAGCCGTTAGATCTGTCGGTGAAGGCGGGAATACTTCTCATCCATCGGATAGTCATCCATTTCATCTTGAAATGATAGGGCTTATGAAATCTTCCGAAACAGAATCTTTCTTGGGTGCTTTATATGTAGGCGCTACACTCAATCAGGGACCACAGGGTCTACAGATCTGAAATAATCTGGACCGCACATTCAAATTTTAAAATCTCAGTTGAATGTGATCATGTTGATCGGAATCTTCTACATCCCAACCTATTAGAGAATCCGAAATGGAATCTAGGCCATAACTTCTTCATTTTAGCTCCGATTTGAGTGCCGTTTGCGACCACGTGTCCATGACGATGAGCACTACCAATCAAAATTAGCCACATCAGCAAAATCCTTACTGATTTTCTCAGGAAACCCCAAAACAATTCGGATTGACTAAAATGCCCTTCATTTTAGGTGACCAAACGGGAATCGCTATAACTTCATCGTCTGAACTCGGAATTGCACGATTCCAGTTGCATTTCTAAGAGAACTCGACGAACTAAAATACTCATGCAGAATGCTCCACCTAGTTCCATCATAATACCCTCCAAAAATGTCGACGAACACACTGTCAGTGCGAAAACCTATGAAATCAACATTCTTAATGCACCTAGCCTTCACCCAAGGCTATTTAAAGCTTCCAAACACTGCAATGAACAATCTTATGCTGCCACATAATTCCTGGATGCTCCAACATCATTGCCAACATGTCACAACACTGTCAAATGACCAAAATGCCCCTATGAGTTGTATCTGCACCAAGATGCATTGTGTTGACCACAACAACACACATGCACTGTGTTGACAACAATGACAACCAACACACAATCACTGCCATCTGCACTGTGTGTTCAACATCAAGCCCTTTTCTCATTTTTGTTTTGTTCCATTTTTAGCCATTTCAAACAAAAAAAATTTCAAACACAACGGTAGATCACGGGTAATGCAACGGCAGCAAATTGAACAGCTCAGATGCTTCCCACCCCATCCAACAGTAAATAATATGCTCTCATGAGATTCCTTTGTCTTTCCCTAAAAACCAAATAATTTTTTCATAAAATGATGGGCATATTGGTTAAAAAAACACTTTTCATTAAGGTCCCTACCACCAAACATGAGGGACCTTGTGCACTATCAGCCAAAACAACAGACTGCAAAGTACAGACACTATTAATTTCTACAAACATCAAGACCTGCAGCTAGGGATTTAAACGGATCAGATGTGATCGAATCCAGATATTCCCTGCCCAGATATGGATATCCCTAAACAAATACGGATGAGAATTGAATTCAGATTTTTAGGTACCAATTTACATCGTCTGCAGCATAATTACAATGAAATTCATAGCAAGCATCAAGTGGCATCTGATCATGATCTAGTGAAAGTTTACATTTCCAGGTGCCTTGGTAAGCAAATTTGAAACTCATTAACAGCAAGTGTTGGATGGACTCTTTATACTGCTGGATGAAATATTTATGCAGTAACTGGTGCGGAAATATCTTTTACCATGGAAGAATTGAGTGGTAAAATAACTTTAAGTTTATAATGTGACCTTTCTATAAGGATATGAATGCAGAAATCATTAGAGATTCCATTGTTATGAATAAAATCTTTCATGCATTAGTCCTCAAATATCTACTTTCAACTTTCTAAATGGGGTTTGTCAACACAAACACACATTAAATCTACAAATGGTTTAGGATCTCGGTTTCCCAAATTTCCGTGACAGACCTATATGTACTACTGTATCAACCAGGTTTTGACATATTTTGACAATATTTTTGAAATTTCAATAATTTCGACCAATTTCAACCAGCCCAGTTTGGATCAACCAAAAAAATTTCACGTTTCGACCAATTTCAACCCGGCAAGTTTCGATTAATAGTTTCAACCAATTTTGACCAGCACATGACATGTAGAATTTTGCCCAAAAAATACCAAGTTTCGACCGTAACCTGAGAAATCTCAGTTTCCTGGCCTCGGCACCGAGTTCTTGAACCTTGGATATATGGGTGACTTTCTCCATTTAGAAAGATGAACAAAATTGAAGGATTAGAGAAGAAATCATTCTAGTGAAAAATAATCAGATTCCTCAATTAAATTAAAGAGATCAGCATATCAAAAGTTTGAATTAGTAGCAAACAAGAATAATTTGACATGTTAAGGAATGAGGAGGCCTGTTGTAGCAGCTTCATTCAATCCTAACTATCTTGTGGTTCAAGTATCTGAACCGACAAATCTCCTCAAAAAAATCATCTGCACTGCTATGGCAATTCTTCATTTGGAGAATCTTTATAACCATCCTCTTTAAGTTATTTCCATGTTTCACCAGTGACTCTAGAGTGCTTATTTTCTGTTCTGCATTCAGTGGTGACCTAACTGTGATTATCACCTCTTCCAAGTATGGGATAGCAAATCTAGAATCCACCTAAAAACAAAAGAATTAAATGAATAATTAATGAGTATCGAACAAAGAGAATCAAATTTTTGAGTCCTTTGGATAGAAAACAACTAATGTTTAGATTGAATTGTGAACTTACACTCTTTAAACTGTTCTTCTGGCATAAAGCAGCAAACATGGCACCATGTATCTCAAAGGTTTGCAGTTTGGGATGGCAGTTAAAGAAGTCAACCAAATCAACCTCAGGAAAGGGTTGCAGGGTGTCGAAATCGCCTGTGAATTCGACCTTCATAAATAGTTGCTTCACTTCGCTCGCACATTGTAGGATCGTAGTGATTGCATCCCAACACCACTGAACCCCTTTGATGGACAAGGATTCTAGAACCCCAAGCTTTCCAAAATCCACCTTATACACTCTACCTGAATACATTGGACCATATAAAGCTTCAAGTTCCAATTAACCATAATGAGGAAATACCAAGTTCTGTAAGTGAATTAAATTGAAGATTACCTGCACTATTGGAGATCGAGAGATTAGTCAAGCAATTCGTCTGGGTAGCTCGAATCCAACTACAGCCTTGGACATCAAGCATTTGAAGTTTTGGGCAGCTGAGAGTGAGGAAGCAATTCCCCATGCCATAAAAATCCAGTCTGCATTCCCTCAATTGCTGCAACTCAATTGTAACTGACCTCAATCCATCACACCCAAGCAGTGAGAGATGGATCAGATTTGGGCAAGCTTTAATTGCACCAGAGAGAGCATTGTCCTTCAATCTTGCTCCACATATTGCAAGTGTGTGAAGGTTTTTGAATGTCCTCCACTTGGGGGGTTGGGTCATGAGGACACCCCAGAGTCTGAGTGACTCTAATGCCCTTGCAGAATCAATGCAATCTATCTTGGAGGGGCCTTCAAGTCTAGCTTGCTTCTCAGTAAGATTGTCCATTCGGAGCTCGAGGTGCTGAAGAGAATGGCTTGAGCTCGATAACCATGAGGCAAGACCAGCACTGGAGAAAGGACAGTAAACAACAAGCTCTTCTAACCATACAATGGATGAGATCATCCGGCCCACAATAAAATCTGGGTCTTCTCCATTGCTGTTGTCCAAGGAGTTGCGAGGGAAGTAAAGGCTTCGAATATAGGGCATTGACTCCTTCCAGCGTTTAGAGACACAAGAACAGATGGCCACATCCCTTGCATTATTCGTGTGAGACAGAATGTATTGGACAATGGCATCTGGAAGAGAGTCCATTCTTTGAGGACACAATCAAACAGGAAATCTACACAAAGTGAGAATTTCAATAAGGACTTCAGAATGACTAACCTATGTGAGGTTTTGAGAGATCAAACAACCAAGCATTAACAAACCCCACCAGTTTCTTCCATTGCCAAAAGAAATTTGAATCTGAAGACTGTAAAATCAATGAACACAAGCTGAAGCAACTGAACCAAATATAATCAATCTAGAACTCTACCAATCAACATCTATTTCAAACAAAAAGGGGAAGATGAATAAAATAATCAAATATTGAAAAAGATCCAAATAAGTAAATTTGAGAGAAGTGGAGCTGAGATTAATCCTCAGCAAACACCAATTCAGTACCAAACAGATGAGACTTAACCTGAATTAAAGGGAGAATCTACTTCTTATAGTAAAACTTTAAGATTTCGTTCGGTCGGAACTAGAAAACTAAAAAAATAGAAACAACAGGAGTAAATGAAAAATGAACTTCAAGCAAATGTTTCGGAGAAGAGAGAACACAACTAAGAGAGGAAGGAATGAAAGACTTACAAGTGATGTGGGTCTTAGAAGAAGTTAGAATAGAGAGATCTAAGCTTTGAGCTTTGACGGGTTTTGTAGAGAGAGAGAGAGAGAGAGAGGGAGGGAGGGAGGTATAATATAAACTTTGAAATTCGAAAGAGGTGAGAAGATTTAGTTTTCAGAAACTGAGAAGGTAAGACTTGAGGAGCGCGCGCAGAGCTAAAGTGTTTTAAAATTCAAAAAAGTGTTCTTTTTCTTGAAGGGTTAACGGGCGTGAACGGCGAACCTTCCCTGGCCCGTATTCTTTCGAACTTTTGAATTTTTGACCGTTTGCCGCGTAGCATACAACGTAGCAACGTACGACAGCCCGAAGATCCTGAATCCAATGTAATATAAAGGGGACGTGGAGCCCACCGTTCAACTATAGGATGATGGGCGCCAGTTACTAGATCCAATGGTGACATGCTTGGGGTTCAATAATGCTCAGTGGTCCTTAGACCATCTTAGCGTTACCATATTTTATAATTGTTCTGAATTACTTGATTCTTTACCCAAAAAAACAAAAAAATTTGGATGGACAGCAATCTAAGGGCCCAAACAATGGGTGGGTGCATAGAGATTTACCATGTGACAGATCATGTGGGCTGAACAGATCCCAAGGTCGGTATTTCTTTTTTTTGGGAAAATGATTTTCTAAGCCGTCAAGATGGAATTGAATCTCTCACACTATCCTATCTAATCCGAATCCTCTACTTCCACTTGCCAGTACTTCCATGTGTGCCCTACACACAATGGGGCACGCAAAGATCGTCTTACCCCTGCCCGAGCGCCTTGCCCAAGTGGGGGTAAGGTGGTCTTTGTGCGCCGCATTGTGTGTAGGATGCACATGGAAGTAGGGGTAGGTGAAAGTAGAGGATGTGGATATCTATTCCATATTAGCACCATTTTAATTGTCAGATGAGAGAGGAAAAGATCTTAACCATTAAATCCGTCTACATAATGAATTCAGATCCTCTACTGCCATAAAATTACCTGTCGTCAAAGTTGAGAGCGACACGTGGATTTATACTGATCCAACGGTTACTCTTAAAAATTCAAATCTCGCCTAAATATCTAGTTCATTTAGATCAAACCAAAACCAACTGGTACCAATGGACCAAGACCAACCAGACCGTTGAGTTCAAAACAAAACAAAACAAAACCCTAAAATGCGATGTTTGCCCGAGTCGTTGCTTCTTCTTCTTGTCCCTGAGTCGTCTTCTTCCTCTCGTCTTGGTCCTCTCCTTCTGAAACTTGTCTTCTGAAACTCTCTAATCATGGTTGTGGATCCATTTGAGGTGAGATAATTTGAATCCCTGCAAATCGTCTTCTCTCTCTGTTTGTCGGAGAAGAATCTGGATTCGTATCTTTGGGAATCTGGTTTCATATCTCATAGGAAACAGCTCTACAACATAAACAAACAGTAACACACCTTGATGGTGTCACTATTCCACAGACATTATGAAGCATCTTGATAATCCTCTTCTTGGATGGTGAAAGCCGAACCATTCCAAGAACTCCCTTCAACAAATTGAAGTAAGAAAAAAAACTATAGATCATCTGAACAATGAAGCATTTGGATCCCAAAAGAAAATAATACAAAACTGGGAGATGAAGTATACTAATCATTTCACTGGCATTAATAGAATTGAAAGTTTTTCCGGTCAGTTCATTAACATAAGAGAAATTAACAAAATAGATAAAAGGGGGGAAAAAGAAGCAATAGCTTTCAACTGGAAAAAAAAACATTTAATATTTATTATGAGCTTGTGTTTCTCATTTCGCTCATCAGAATAACCCCCCCCCCCAACACAAAAAAAAATAATTCGTAATTAGTTTCACTGCAAGCATATTCTAACTAGCTACCCTGTCGAAGGATTTCCTTCAAGAGCTGACAAAATTTAATTATATGCTCTTCATAGAAAACCTTCATTCATTGTTATGGGTTTCATATCTCACTTTGGGAATCTGGTTTCATATCTCACCAGATTCTTCTCGGACAAGGAGAGAAGACGATTGGGGACGATTGGGGAGTTTTAGCAGATGATTTGCAGGGATTCAATTTATCTCGCCTCAAATGGATCCACAACCATGATTAGGGAGTTTCAGAAGAAGATGACTCAGGGGCAACATTTTAGGGTTTTGTTTTGTTTTGAACCCAATTGTCCGGTTGGTCTTGATCTGTTGGTACTGGTTGGCTTTGGTTTAATCTAAATAATCCAGATATCTAGGTGAGATTTGAATTATTTTAAGAGTGACCGTTGGATCAGTATAAATCCACGTGTTGCTCCCAGCTTTGACGACAGGACGATGGCAGGTAATTTTATGACAGTAGAGGATCTGAATCCCTACATAATCCCCCTCTCTCATTTACCCGCATTGACCATCAACCTGTAGCCCCCACTCAACACACCTGCCACTCGGCCCCCTTCTCTGTCGCGACAACCTCTCTCCCTTCTCGAAGTCTTCGACCATCCTCCTCTGAAACTCTCTCAGAAACTCCCTCCTAAAGGCCCCTCGCTTACCCCATCTCCCCTCCACAATTTCCTGCATGTAGTCCTTCAACCCGCCACCTTCTGCCCTTTGCAGAAGCTACCACATGCAGCCCTGCAATCCACCCCCTTCACACTTTTTTATCCTAGTTGTGTCCGGGTTCCTTGTGAAGAATGTGTCCAACTACTCTCCGTCTTGACCCTTAAATCTCCTCAGCAAGCCACTACATACACCATCAAAAGGAGGAAAAACCCACAGAAGAAATGAGCAACTCGGCTGGCTTTTCCTCCTTTTGGTAAAAGAAATGGTAGTGCCCTCATTTCAAGAGAGAGAATAACCTCCAATGGACAAGGCTTTAGTCTATCCAAATATTTGGGTAAGTTCAAGGTTACGAGCTAAGAAGGTGTTAGGCATTAGTCCACCCGACCGGTGGCTGATCACCGGTATGCTTCTATTGAAATCATTCCTAATCTTATTAGTACTACTAACTAGCATGTATAGTAGAATTACTGAAAATAAATGAACCATAGCCTAAGTTGCTAAGTTAGAAAGCAAATAAAGCCCGTGAAAGAATGTAGAACTACTATATACATGATTTAAGAGGGAAATGGGCGAAAGAAAACTAATATATGGGGAAGTCAAGTTGCCTACGTATCCTTATTGGGGATCAGGTCAAACGTAGCTCAAATAGCTTGATATCGATATACAATATAAATGCAATGTATATGTCTTGGGGAAAACTTTCAGAAGCAAACAGCACAACACCGTTTTGGGTAATACTTTTGAAAAGAATTGGCAACACAATAGCATATGAAGATGGGTTTTTAGAAAAAATAGACATTATAATAGCATGCCGAGGGATTTAAAAATATACATGTATATGTGTTATATTGTTTTAACATTATGATGACATGCATAAAAAATCTTAAAAGAACCTCCGATTAGAGTAAAACCCCAATCAAAGATTTAACTAGTCTAATTATCTACATTTAATTTAAGTTAAATAATTGAATTAAAATAACTAGGAGAGATCAAATACTTGTTTTGACCAAAAAGGCCTTGTAGATTCAGTTTCTTGATTCTAAAATGTTAAAAGGTGTATTTTGAACTATAGGGGCAGTGCCTATTTATAGCTTTTGAGTGCCTATGAAGTGTATATTGAACTAGTTATGAAGTCTATTTGGAACTATAGGGGCAGAGCCAATTTATAGCTTTTGAATGAGTGACACTTTTGTAATTAAACCAAAGGTGGCACCACTAAGGGGATTTAGCGGTGCCCCCAGGTCTCCTTGGTGGTCTCGCCAAGGGTCTTGTCACGTGGCAACCACGGTTGGCTGGGAAAAACCCTAATTTGTTGGGTTTTGTTGCTTTATTTGTTGATTTTCGGACGGTGATTTCTAGAGATCCAACAATCGGATTTTGATGATCCATCTGTTGTTGGAAAGGTCTTTACGAGTAAAATCCAATTATGTAGATAACAGTCATAAATTCTATCGAGAATACAGTTAAAACTATATCTGGAGTGGGAGACCCACAAAACAATAATTTTGATGAAATGATGGCAAAATAATATTATCTTCGTACCAAAGGCTAGATTAAGGTTAAATATGATAAAACAGATATATCCTAGAAGTTTCAGACAATAATGATAGGGTTTTGGCATTCAAATCACTCCGAAGGTAAAATGATCATTTTCCGTTGTATGACGTCTGAGAATAGTATCGGTCTCAATTCATCATTTTCTAGAGGACCTTCTAAGGTAAGAAAATTCAGTTTCTACAGAGTGCCCTTCTATGAGGATCATGGACGAATGCAGAAATCACCATATGTCCTCCATCTCATTTCTTTGAGAGAAGAGAAATGAGAAGAATCAAATAGAGATACCACCTAGATTAGAGTCTAGGACTCATATAAAACATAAATTGACTCTATGACTACTCAATGGGGAATTGGTCGAACCGTTGGTCTGAGTACGGGTTAATGTTACAATCCAAGAAAGGTGTTCGGCACTTTGATCCTTCCGATTAAAATTGATCTTCTTATTACGTGGCAAAATTAAATCTAACACATGCATATAAGCTATCATATAATAAAAATACACTGTTGAACATAAAAAGTTAATGGTATACATACATATCCGAAGGTTCGACTACATTGAAAGATTATTATACTAACTTAAACACAATAGAAATAATGTGAACATGCATGGAAAATGGGATTCAAAACCTAACCCTAATGCGTGGAAAAGGAAACCCTAGTTATGCTATGAGGTCAAACAAAATAGAATTCCTGTGATGAAAAATGAAGGAAATGTGCATTCAAATTCCTGCACAATAAAATACAGTAAAGATACCTGAAAATTTCATTTTACATGGTTTTTACTTGGAAATAAGTAAAATTTGACAAGAACAGGAGATAAAATTTAACATATAGGGATCAAAAAGCATGAATCAAGTGGATCAATGTCAAAGTTTAAGAATCTGGAATCGCCATCGGTCAATTCCAATCCAAATCAGGGAAGATTGGAATCGACTAATTCTTTCTAATAACTTGGTATGATCCTATTATTCATGCAAAAAAACAAGAAAACTATAAAATTAACTTTCTGAAATATAAAAAATTATGCAAATACCCCTATAACATATGAAACCCTAAATGTGAAATATGCATGTAAGAAATTAGTTTTATGCAAACAAAAAACCTAAGTTATTATGATTTAACACAAAAAACATGAAAATATAATAATAACAATAATGACAAAGATTTAGATAAACATGTGATGTAAAATTACTAAAATTTCCCTAATATGATGTAGAATGGGCCAAAAACCCTATAAAGACAAAAATGAACATTAAAAAGAAAGCTGAAGTAGAAGGAACCTAATGATGCTTGAGAATAAACAATTAAGGTTTTTTTTGGGTAATAAAAGAACCCTAACTTAAATGATATGTCATTACAAATGGAATAATGGTAAACTTTAATCATAGGATCCACTTGATATATGAATAAATTTAATGGAGAAATGAGTTAAGACCCGATATGATTTTCCTAATTATTTTAGGGTCCATTAATGGTTATGGATAAAAATTAAGTATTCAAGAGATCGAGTAATGTGTTATGATCTGAACGGGCCATGTTATTCGGATGCTCCATATGGATCATCCATGTTGGACCACAAATAGGGTGTCAATTCGGTATCAAACCGTATCACCCGTACTGTACCAAATACAATTAGGTACAGTATCGATATGGGAAAATGGTACCGTACTCGGTATGGAGGCTGATACTAGTGGTATATACCACTACCGTACCAAATTACTGAATATTAGTATTGTACCATATTACCGGTATATATACTTGGATATACTAATATATATATATATATATATATATGTATATTTGTATTAAATATGGGCAAGAGATCTCTACTTGGTGGCATGGTATCTACACAAGCGTCTGGGCCAATGGGTGAGCACATCTAGGTATCTACCCAAGGGGCAAAGGCATCATCTCATTGTGCCCTATGAGAGGACGTAGGAAACACCACCAAGTAAAGATATTTTTCCCATTGAATATATATAATAAGGGAAATAGTTTTCTGTACGGGAGTGTGGGCTACACCAGCACTCCCATGTGTCTATCTCTCTCCTCCTCAAAACAAGGGGTAGAGGTGTCTTTTCATATGGAGAGGAGAGAGATAGACTCATGGAGTGCTGACGTAGGCCACACTCTCGTATAGAGAACTTTCTCCCATATAATAATTTAGGAAAAAGATTGGGTATGCTAGCGGTATCCCGTATGCTAGCACCCTATGTGTCTATCAGTACTCCATCTCTCTCTTCCACCCTTATCCCTCTAAGGGAGGAAGAGAGAGATAGACACATATGGTGCTAGCATACGGTATAGCGCTAGCATACCCATCCCTCTCCCTATAATTTATATATATAAGAATATAACATACTAAATTTAATATTTTTATATTATATATACTAATTTTATATATATATATATATATATAAAAGAAACGTATAACAAATTCTATATACCGTATAATATAACAGTACCATACAGTATGGTATTGGTATGTGAAAATGATATCATATTTAATACGGCACTGCCGTATAGTATTGATATGGGGTGTTTGGCTTTGATACCATTATTCAGTACCGTACCGAAAATCGGCACCGTACCAAATTGACACCCTTGGTCTAGAATACAACATAACTCATCCTATTTGGACCCTGACCAAGCTCTACAAGCTAGCTTGGTAGCTTACATTGGGCTCTAATGGTAGTGTTTCTGAGTCTGCCATTATTGACCAGCACATTTCTCCAGATTCAACTGTTTCAGGGTAACTACATCTATCAATGCTCATTAATCCGTTCAATTAGGTATTGGTTACACATCTCCTAGTGGTAATCAACCTACTTATCTCTCGTCGGTTACGAAATCTAAAGCTCCACAAATGCCTACATTTAGTGCTCCTTCAAAGTCCTACATTTAGTGCTCCACAAACATCTACATTTAGTTTTTATCAATTACCATTTGTGGCCAGCGGTTATAATCCTATTGAAGCAGATGTGGCTTTAAGTACAACAAGTGATTCTGATTGGTTAATCTTTGGTGAATTGAGTTCTTATCTATCATGGCAAGAAAGACTACAAAAATCCCAGTGAAGCAAATGTGTTGATCCAGATTGTCAAGTCCGACGTTCCAATGCCCACAGTGGCTTTACCAAGTGTGAAAAATATGTTTAGCATATCTTCTTGTTTTGTTAGCTGGACTTCCAGCTTTGCTCTAGGGATATAAGGATATTAATGACTGTGTCCATTCACTAGCTCAGAAGGTCTCGTCTATGACATGTAAGACAGAACCATATTCCACTCTTTGGTGTCTAAACGTAGATATTTTTGAAATCTTGTGTAACACATGTCTTCTATCCTAATAAGTTTTTTTTAAAAAAAAAAAACTTTCAATCCAATTTCAAAATTTGAAAATATATTTTTTTCTATTTTCTTGTCAAACAAATTTATGTAACTATAGAATATTCTAATTTTATCTTTGGTGTCATTTTTTGTAGGTATTTAATATCATCGACCTTATTTTTATTTTAAATAAATTAAAAAATAACACAAATATCATAGAAGGTTGAATAATTATTGATGTGTTATGGCAAAGATCATTGTTCTCCATTTTCAAGTTCAACATTAATGAGCCTTGTGTTATAACGGTTTGACAAGATATATGATGACATTTAAGATTGGATGAAAATAACTCTCTCTCTCTCATCCCATGAATCACCTACCCATTCATCAATTTTCAGACAAAAAGGGGATCTATGCCCTCTATGCCCTACCCATCCACTCCTGTAGTCCTCTCTTTACCTGCGCACGTGCTGCTATGGCGTCTAACCTGACATCCACACCTTCTGTTCCATCCCAATCTGTTGATTCTCCTTCTCAAATCCCCTTAGGTAGGCAAGTGCATGCTCACATTCTTTGGTGGGGCCTCGCCTCTGATCCTTTAATCTAGATCTCTCGTATCAGTATATAATCTTGTGGGCATGGTTTGATGTATCGGTGTCGGATCATCCGATACAGCCGATCTGCCCGGTTTTGAAGGAGACTAATATCAATATCTAATTGATATTATATCGGTTAAACGATGCAGATAAAGAACTAAATCATACAAATAACGGGTCCACTAATTTAAAAGAAAAAACACTTTTTTTGAAAAACTCAGGATAAATGTATCTGATACGATCGATTCATATCGATATCCAATATTATGCATTAAAACCATGCTTTTGGCAATTCAAACTCGGCCACCAAGTGTTTGATGATATTTCCATATCATGACTTGTCGTCTTGGAATTCCATCATTGCATCCAATGTCAAACTAGATATCATTAGTACCACCACCCAATGTGGACAAAATGCCTCGATGGAATATGGATCATCAAGTACCCTACTTGCAACTTGCAAGGCTCTTCTCTACTCCACCAACCAATTCGATTCTTCTACCACACACAAGTAAGGCGGAATGTATCGCTTTACCCTTGCTCAAGTGTCTTGCCCGAGTGGAGGTAAGGTGGTACTTTTCACCTTGCTTGTGTGTGGGGCACACGACAATACCGAGCAGGCGAAAATAGAGGAGTCGGATCCTTCCACCAACATTATTGTTTTGGGAAAACTACCACACGCAAAATTGAGTGGTTTTTTTAATTTTATTTTGAGCCTCTAAAGAAGACCTATGTTAATTAAATCTGTATTGAACTCTATTCTCACTTATTGGATGATGTGTTTTGCCTTCCCAAAACCTGTCTGTAATAAGCTTGATTCTATCTACTTAAGTTTCTTATGGGAAGGAGATAATGGGAAGAGAAGAGAATGGGTATAAGTGGGATTTTTATCTCCTTCAGTTCCCTACCCGGCCAGTTCCCCAGTTCCTATAACAAGGGGGATTGAAATGACCACCCTACCCCTGCCCAAACTCTTTGTCTGGGTGGGGTCCACCACAATCCTATTAGAGGAACTGCGGAACTAAGCCGGGAAAGGAACTGGAGGAGATAATTTTCCGTATACGAGTGGCTTGGAGGAAAATATGTGTTCGAAAACGTGAGAGAGGTCTAGGCCTAAGAGATGCTACCACACATAATAAAAACCTTTTTGTTAAAATTAGCTTGGAGACTCTTAACAGAGAGAGATAATCCCTCTTGGATTTAGATGTTAGTAATAAAAAGGGGAAAAGCATTAGAAGTGTTTTCCTACTCTTAAACAGATTGTGTACAAGAAAATGGTACTGAGGATTCTATTAATATTTGGAGTAACTCTTGGATCCCTTCTTTGCCAAAGTTCTGTGTACCTTTAACTAGTAGGAGCCATACATCCATTACAAGGATTAAAGATCTCATTTCAAGAAATCAAATAGAACATTTCCCTCTTGACTATGCTATTTACATTTAATGTGGTGGATGTTGTCTTGAAATTAAAATCCTTAGTTCATTATCATAGGTTCTTGGGTCTATGCTTTATCTAAATCTGGATGCTTTTATACTAAATCAGTTGTCAGCTTTTCTTAAGAAAAATGCGTCCGGGGGGCAGCAAATCAGAATTTCGGGTAGGGTTTTTGTATGATGGAGGTTTGTTTGGAAGCTCAATATCCGCCCGAATTTCAAAGTCTTCTTTTAAATTGGTTGAATGAGGTACTTGTAATTACGTATGTTTTTTGCAACAGTGCTTTTGTGAGCATATGACACCTTTTGCCCTTGAAATCTATATCGATGGGAAGACTTGCACACAGTAGACCAGAGCGTGAGCAGCAGAGAAATGCTTAAGTCAAAACTCAAAGCAACAACAAGGATGTTGAAAGATTAATAACTTGAGAGAATTTGTGCGTAAGATTGAATGTAATATACCTTGGATTTTACCTTCCTATTTATAGGATAGACGGTGGAGAAATTCGATTCTTGGTAGAAGATTTCAGGAAGGTAAATCCTAGTAGGAGATATGCATAGAGAGTCCTGCTTGGAAAGGTTTTCATGTAGACAACTTTCTTACCTTATGGACAATTTAGAACTAATAGGAATGTTTTGACCATTGGAAGTTTGGATCCTAGTGAATCACGGTGACTTTGGCCTAATCTGTAATCTGTTTCAATTTCCTTTGCCATGTGTCATCCACCCATTGGTGGCAGTTTTTATGTGTATCACACCTTTTCTTATCATGTGATATTACTAAACTGATTGGGCTACATGAACTCTAGGCTTAAGAACTGAGTATCTATTTGGTTCCTCCTTATGGAGTGGTGTTGCTCCTTCTTTCATTCGGACCCCCTCTAGGTAGTAGATAAGAAATGATTTTTCGGTGTGATGGTTAATATCTTTTTACTTTATTTGGCTACATAGAAATCATATCATTTTAAAAATACATCTCTTGATCCGTTTGATCAGTCCAATCATATGGTTGGGTGGGCTTTTATAATTATTCATCTGAGCATGATTACTTTATGGGATGTGGCTTTGGGGTTTCATAGGAGATGTGGTACGGTGGAGGCACACGTCAAAGGTCTTCTCCAAAGGCTCAAAGCAAGTGTGTAGATGGGATTCGAATCAATAGAAGTGTGGGTAATGGAAGACAAGCTAATGAAGTTAGTCCCTAAGCGTCAAAATACAGGATCCAGATCCTCTACTTTCGTGCTGCCCCTACTGCCATGCGTCTCAGACACAGTAAGGCAGTAAAGACCGCCTTACCCCCGCTCAGGCAGAGGTAAGGTGGTCTTTACGCCGCCTCGCTGTGTCTAGGGCGCACACAGCAGTAGAGAACCCCGACGCCAAAGTACAATATGATTATAGGATTATTTTAAAACATTGCTGATGATTGAGAAGTACTGTGTGGATTTTTATCATTTAAGTCCTGTAATAAGAATCTTCTACAGGGTGTTAAATGTTTGGCTAATATTAGGACCAAGTTAGGTATATGGGAGTATATCTCATAAAAAAAAAAAGTAAGATATATGGGAATATGAGAAGTATGATGATGCTTACGACTTTGTAGTTTTCCTTGTAAAGGAAAAATAGGCATTTGGTAGAGGGGAGGGGAGGGGTTTTAAGGAGAAAAGTTCTATGTGGGGGAATGTACCACCCACGCGGCCACGCCCAGTCACAAAGGGGGGGAAAATGATCGCCCCACCTTTCATGAAAGTCAGAAATCCTACCCCTCATGATGCCAAAGTGTGTGATCTCATTAGCCTCGTGCGCTCAAGGGCCATGCTCCCCCATAGAAAACGTTGACCTGGGATTTAAATAGTGATGGGCCCCACCTTCTTATTCAAAAACCAATTTCTAAAACTAAAACACATGATTTATAAGGACCGAGTTTCCCTCCACTCCCTCCACCCATGATGAATGGGATCCCATTCATAGCAGGGCGGGAGAGGGTGGGAAAGGGTATTAGGAGGGTATTTTGGAACATACCAAAACCCTAGGAGGGGTTTGTGAACCCTAGAATGGTGGGTGAACCGTCCTCTATGGGTGGAGGGATACTTAGTCTATTTTGTAAAGTGTACTTCTAGTTTGTCGATTTTTGTGGGTTGTACCTCATGATTTTTATGGGATGTCGGTTTCCAATGTGAAAGGAGTGGATGCCACAAGAGTACATTTTCTTTTATACCCTCTTTTAAACAATTTACGAGCATTGGGCCCATCAACTTTTTTTTGTTAACCCAAATATTCTCTGGGACCGGGCTGGCCCCTAGAATTTTATTAAAAATCAAAATCATGGGAAAAATACAGGGGGAGCATTCCCACCTTACCCCACCCAAGGAGATACAACGCTCTCAAAATCCTCCAAAGAAACTCATCACCATACAAGAAACATCCAAAAAAAGAAATAAAAACTAATGCCTCAAAGCAGGAAGACTGGCAGCATCCTCACGGGTAATCCTCTTTAGTTCCAAAGGTAGCTGATAGATAGATCTAAATAAAGTGCGGGTAGACGATTCGCATGCAAAGTTTGTCAGCCAATCCGCGGCCCTGTTGCTCTCTCTAAAAGAAAATGAAATCATAGAGTGAAGGGAATCAATAAGAGACAAAACTCATGGAAATAATACCATCCCTTTTAGATATTGCACACCTTCTTGGAAACACAAAAAACTGCCAGGGAAGAATCAGAATTCACATGGACACCCATAAGCCTCATCTCTGCACAAAGATTAAGGCCATCCCTCAACGCCCTGTACTCAGCAATGGAATTAGTGCATTCCCCATAGATATTGGCGAAAGTTGCTAAGACTCTGCCATCCATATCTTTGATAATACCTCCTCCTCCCCCCACCCCAAGGTTTCCTTTACACGCCGTGTCCACATTGAGTTTAACTGAATTAAATGGGGAACACCAATAGATTGCTTGGGTAGGGGGTGGGGGGGGGGTGTGGGTTTGGCAAGCTTGAGAATGAGAAAGGCTAAATATTTGAAGGATGAGAGCTTCCCCTAGGCCCATCAACTTTTTGCGAGTTAAATATACAATTACTGTTTTAGTCATTCTTAATTTCATCCTATTCTAAGATTCTTAATCTGGGTAATTGGGGAAGTTAAAACTCGGTGATGAGTCTAGTTTAAAAAATCGGGAATGTTAAAGGGATTTTCTTGAGGGGTGTCAAATAATTTATAATTTTACTTTTTTGTCTTTTTGGTATGCCATTTTTTCAATGAGGGTATTAGTGTCATTTCACACGTATACTAAAAAATATACTTGACAATGACACCTTTTGATAATGACATAATGATATGTTAATTTCAATTTATTTTTAAAAATCCTTTTATATCCTTATCTTAGATACCTTTTGAGAATAAAACAAGGGACAATTAAAAGAATGTATCAAGTTTTAAAAATACCTATAGAGGCCTCATTCAGTCTTTACTAAATATGGCAAAGTGTTTTAGATAGGATACACAATTATAATTACAAAAGTTTCATTGTTCCTTTTAAAATTGAATTCATTTCCCATCTTTTCTGTTTTTTTTTTACTTGCAATTGGAGACTAAATATTCCATATAGAAAAGTATGTTTAAGAATAGCAAATCGATACTAAAAAACGACTCCATTGTGCACATCTTGGAGGCTATACGAGTTTCTCCCCTCCCTAAATATTCCATGTGCAAGGGTGCAAGGTGGAGAAAAGTTTATTTCAATACAAGTTTGTATTACTTGAGACCCACTCCATGTATTCGTTTTAGAGTTATGGCAACAAATGCCTCATAAAGCTACTTTACTGCCCCAAGCAATTTGCTCAATTGACAAGGACAACTGTCATGAGTTCAACTCACCTTGAAGCTTTCATTAAAAAAAAGGGGACTTGGCTCTTGTGCAGCCGTGGCGGGAGCTGCACAAGTGAAGCACGAAAACCACCCTAAATACAGTGGGGTTGGTCATTTCACATGTGGAGCCCAAATGGGACCCACTTTTGAAATGACTACCTTACCCTTGTTTTTGCTGTCGTTTAGCGGTGCTGCACTTTTGTAGCTTCTACCGAATTTTTATGCTCTGCTGTTACAGCACGGTGCTATAGCGCATCGTGCGGCGCAGCAGAGATCATGTACATCATGTGGGGCCCACTGTGCCACATGGCCTCTGCTACGCCGCACGATGCGCTACAACACCGTGCTATAATAGCAGAGGATGTGGGTTGGCTCCCGCCATGACTGCACAAGATCTTTTTTCCCTTGTAGGTTGCCTGTAAAAAAAATGAAAATGGAAAATCTCTAAACCTAAGGCATTTTCTCTATACTATCACATGAGTTTTTTTTTATCATTTTTTCTTTCTTAAAAAAATAAGTAAGAAATCACATTGTGAGGACATAGTAAATACTATAGATTCAGAGAACTCTTCCCCCCAAAAGAAAATACTTTAGGGAAAAAGAAGACTGCAAGGCTGTGACATTGCGCCAGACATAGGAAGGGCGAAATGACTGTCCCACCTCCCATCAAATAAAAAATCTCACTCCTATTGGATATCCTTCCACATACTATCAATTGCCCCCCATTGGTGCAGGGGCCACATAGCCTGGCAACTAGGGGAGAGAGTGAGTGTCATTGACAGCTAAGGATGTTAAACAGTGCGGTTCGATATGATTCGGTTCACGGTTTTGAAGGTATAAATTGAAACTGAACCATTTATTATACGGTTTTAAATTGTAAAATCAAAATCGAACCGTTTATTAAACGGTCATACGGTTTCTAAACGGATTCATAGAAAATGCCTCAACTAAAGACTTACTCTCATAGAAAAAGGAATAAAGAATTATTTAAGGTCTCTTTGTTATCATTTTTACTTTTGTTTTTTCTGACACAAAAACGTTTTTGCAGGTGTTTGGTATCACTTATGAACCATATTTTTATTTAAAAGAAATCATAAAAATAGAAAAGACAACCAATTATTTTAATATAAACCTACCCCATCAATTTATTATTTTTTTTGAATGGTTGTCTTTAGATCTTACCAAAAAAATGGTTGTTTTTAGAAAAAGCATAAACAATTTCATTACTATGAGGGTAAGGTCATGGAGAGGACGAAGATTTAGGAGATTGTTATTTATTTAAGGGAAAGAGAACACTACATGGTCGTGTGCGGTGGGCGGCTCCTGCACCTATACATAGGACTGTGTGAAAAGATGGTTGTGCCCTCGGGGATTTCCACCTTTCCATGGGAGTGCAACAGTCATCTCGTGTAGCTCTGCGTCTAGGTGTAGAAGCTACACGGTGCACAAGACTAGGTAGCCTTTTTTTCCCATATATAAAAATATTACCGGTTTTAATCAATGTAAACAGTTACACTGGTTAAAACCAAAATCGAATCCAAACCTGAACTATTTATTAAATGGGTCAATGTTCTCTGTGCCGCAACATAGGTTGCGCCCAGACACATAGAGCAGGGCCGCGAGACATTCATTTCGCCCACCCCCAGCAGGATTGAGCTCCTCTCCAGGTTTTCCAGCGTCAAGGGAGTGCCCAATGGGTATCTAGGTGTTGGGTTGTGCTCACACATCTCAATGGCTGATTAGGCGCACACGAGGATGTGTGCGACATAGCCTAGCCTTTGGATGCCCCTTGGGCACTCCCTGAGCCCTGGGCTCCCTAGAGAGGAGCTAGATAGGATTGAGCTCCTCTCCAGGTTTTCCAGCGGCCAGGGAGTGCCCAGGGGGTATCTAGGCGTTGGGTTGTGCTCCCACATCTCAATGGCTGATTAGGCGCACACGAGGATGTGTGCGACATAGCCTAGCCTTTGGATGCCCCTTGGGCACTCCCTGAGCGCTAGGCTCCCTGGAGAGGAGCTAGATCCCCCGGCACAGAGAACATTTTCCCTTATTCAATAGTCTCGTGGTTCTGATGTAAACGTCTTGATTCGATTTCGATGACCTTTTCGATTTGACTTTGAAACACTTATTCAGTTTCTGAGATTCAAATTGGAGCTCATATAAACATATCCCCTCCCAATACTTTATTTACTCTTATTACTGGAAAAAAATACTTAATTACTTCTGTATTGGCCTATCCGCTTTCGGGTGCAGATGCTCTATCATAATTTCCAGGATTCACATCCTCTACTTCCATTACCTGTACTTCCATCCTACTTCCAGGCTTGTTAGCACTCCACCTGTCTTTATGAGCATCCAACGGCTATGAATGAATAAATTCAAAATTTTTTGAATTTCACTTGAGCCCTGTCTGAACCACCATAAACTCCACTCAAACCAATCCAACCGGTTCTTAATGATCAAACCGAACCCAGCCCAACCTTTTTCACAGTCCTACCACTTAACATCCTCTGTTCAAACCCTTCTTCCCAAATGAACACCGCAGTTGCTGCTCTCTTCTCCCATGAACATCATCTTCGCCGTTGCTGCTCAAAACGATTCCGGTGAGATCGCAGAGTTCGGCCGACGTTTCAATTCCCTTTTTCTCCTCTTCTATGGCACCGCCTTAGACTATTCAAAGCCATTATTCTCCTCTTCAAGCTCTGTAGAGCCTCTTCCATGAACCAAGCTGCTCGATCTGGGCCTTTCTTCTACCTGTTCTTAGTTGAATATTACCCTATGATTCCATCATTCCAGCGTTGGACTGTAATCATGCCCTGGGCACCCACCGCCAACCATTGCAGCTTCACAACCTTCACCATGAGTATATCGTCTCATGTCATTGGACTAGCATCTGCTATTATTTAAGAAGAAGAAAGAAAACATTAAAAACTCACACTTAATGGTCTTTGTCAATGAACTTAACTCAGCTCAATCAAGCCTTTTCACGATTAAATGGGATTTTGATCCTGTTTCTCCATTCAACTTTGTTTTTTGCCAATAACTGAATATGGAAAGGTTTTGCTCGCAAATAATTGCTTATAGGTGATAGAGGGTTGTCCTTGCATAAAATCTCACGATGAGGCCTTTTAAACTTTATAATAGTGGGGTATCAAGAACATTGTAATGATGTAGCTATAATGGAAAATTCCCAGAACTGAATCTAATCAAACCATTGAAGTTTGAGTAGAGGCCAATTTACTTATTTAAGTTGGGTCCAATCCGGCAGCTTGGTGGAAGAAGAGGAAAAGGGAGTGAAGAGGAGAAGGGAGCGATGGAATTACAAGTGATCAAAATCAAAGTACCCATTTCATTCCTTCTTCTTCTTAAGATTTTTTTTTTATTATTATTTTCTTCCATGAAATCTTAAAGTAAACAAATATTAAGGAACATGAACTAATCTGTTGCTTGAACTTAGTTTTTTACTTTGTAATTCGTGTAATATATTCTTTCATCTTCAGATTCAAGGGGGTTGATTTCTTTCTTTTTTTGTTCCTGAGATCAATGTATCAGGTCTCTGATACAGCTTGGTGTGGTTCAAATTTGTTCTAAATCAGATGAATAAGAAGGCTTGTTAGCTACTATTGGAACTAACCCATCTCTGTATTTACACTGAAACGATCTAAAAGAAGAAGAGAACCAGAATTGACAGATAAAGAAGAAGAGGAAGAAAAGATGAGATGGGTTCTAGTTTTCTTGGTGGGAAGTCTTTGTGATGGTACTGGGAAAGAAGGAAAAATTGCAGACTGCGTTAGATCCCCATGGGCCATGGCCATGAACGATGGAGTTGGAGTTGCTCTGAGTTTTTCTCTGAGTATTTCCGAGGAAGAGGAGAAGTTCAGATTTAGGGATTTTTCTAAAAGAGAGGAGATTTGAGGGTTGATGGGTTTGGAGTTTGGTTTGAGTGAGTTTGAGCCGATCGGGTTGGGTGTTTTAAAGGTTTAAGGCTTGGTTCAAAGGTCTCGTCAGCTTTTGAAAACCATCTTGAATTTTTTTGAATTCTTTCAATCCCAGACGTTGGTTCCCTATCAAGCCAGGTGGCGCAATGCGCATGCACGGAAGTAGGATGAAAGTACAGGTAACGGAAGTAGGATGAAAATACAGGTAATGGAAGTAGAGGATGTGAATCCTAATTTCCATATGCTACCAGAATGCTAGAAGAGGACTCCGTGGACCATGTCAGATTTTTGTTGGGCCGTAGGGCCCACAAAACAAAAGCCTAGTGATATTGTATTGAAATCCATAGCTCACATTGTTTTATTGGGAATCAGTGAGAATGATATTAGAAGACACTGTTACATAATTACACTTTTAAAACTCGGTGAGTCAATTCCTTTGAGATCAGATAAAACGATTTATTAAAACAGAGTTGACTCAATGAGAATATGAGATGGTAAAATGGGAAATTGAAACCTGATTTTTACTCTTTGGGGCAATAGATAACCCATCTTCTCACTTTGACCATCTTCGTCCGCAACTCTGCAATATAACGTCGGTGGGCTTTGCAACACATCGGGTCCCTCTCTCATTCTCTCCCTCTCCATTTGATTTTTCCGCTCACCAGAGAGATGGATATGCAAAATTATGGGAAGGTTATTTGGAAGTTTTTGGGGTTGTTTCGAAATCTCAAATAAAACAAAGTTTTGCTAGATTGACGAAGAAAAGCAATTAAGGGTTAAAGTCATTGCTTATGCACAATATGTATTGCATCCTCCACAACAAAAAATTAGAATTAGATTTTTGGGGTTGAGAGTGTTTTTTGTCATTGTTCGAAGATCTTCTACAAAAAAATTAGCAACATAATGAGCCTGCTTGATAACCTTACGAGAAACAATTTTTGGTGTTTTTCCATTCTGAAAAACGGAAAAACACCTAAAAATCGCTTGATAATAAAGTGTTTTTTGTGTCTATTTTTTAAAACATAAATCAAAATTTATGCTCCCTGGAAGACTTTTGACAGAACATGTCCAACATGTTCTGTCGTTTCTTGGCTGAAAATTGAAAAAGTGTGCCTGATAAAAACTCCTATATTCGTTCACTATGCTCTTTTGTAAAATTGGAAAAGTGTGCCAAACATATCTTTTTGTTATTTAAAAAAAAAAAAAAAAGGGTTTTGCTTGTTTCCAAGAACAGGTTTACTAAGTGGGTCAAAAACGGTTTCTCAGCACAGAAAATGAAAAAACTGTTTTGCTATTTCTCAGCACATAACCAGAACAGAAACACCCGTAACTCCATAAGGCTATCAAGCAGGCACATTGTTGTTTCTTACGATTCCTTAGGCTAATTTGGTATGATTTGCATTTCAATTTCATGGGTTGATTTCTACTCTAAAAATCGTTTGGTTTGACTTTTGCCTCTTATTTTAATGAAGTAGAAATCAAATGGTATAAAAATTCTGAAATAGCTGAGGAGTTGTTTTAGTTTTGAAATTGAAATTAATTTCACTCTTGCTCTTTAATGAGCACATGATTAATTTAATGAATAAAACAATAATTTCATGTTAAAAATAAAAAACCACATTTCTTCTTCTAATGCTCACAACAACAACAACGACACCACCTCCCTACCACCTTCACCCATCCCACCTCCCCTTCACGGCCCCCACCACCCTCTCCCAAAAAAATATAGAGAATGTGTTCTCAATAATTGAACTATCAAATGGATTTCTTATTCTTGAAATATTTCAGTTTGATGCAACCAAAACAATTTTAATTTCTTGACCAAAAATCTATTTGTTAAGTGTTTATGAAATCAATCTGAAATTGAAAGAGAAATCATACCAAATCCGATCTTAGCTTTTTTGCGCAAATCTGTTGAGATTGAAAACTAAGAATAGAGGAACTTGAAGGATCTTAAGGATCTTCATCAAACTCAATTTAAATATATTAATCAATATTAATTCTCATCATTTTATGTTGATTAATTGTGTCTTAAGGTTCGATCTTTAAATTGTTCACAACTAAGGACTGAACTAGGCTTTCAGTTCATATGGTTATTACACTATCTTTTCTTGTGAATGAGATTCATAAATATAAGTGTAAGTATTCACATGTTATATATATTGAATCGAATCATTACGAGAGTTTTACATGAAATGTCATCTGTTGTATCTTGGTCACAAGACTCTTATAATTGGTGCTTTGGTCATTGTGCTTTTTGGTGTACTAAAGGTTAATGTCAACAATGAATAATCATCAGTGCACTATACACCATAGTTAGAAAATGGTTAATGTCAACAATGAATAATTATCAGTGCACTATATATCATAGTTAGAAAATCAGGTTTTCTAACTCGACTCGCCATTTAGAAAACCTGGTGGCTCGGCCTGGTTAAACCTGGTCAAGCCAAGTCACATTTTTTTTTTATTATTAAACAATAAGAATAAATGCTACATTGTTATGGATTGGATGATGAAGATTGCAATGTGGAGAGAGAGAGAGAGAGAGATGGCTTCTTTTCATTTATATACAGAATTATACATGCTACATGGCAATTTCCAAGAAGAGAGAGAGAGATTTCCAAAATGTTAGTTGTGCTAAACATTTTTTGTCTTTATTGTTTTACACATTTAGATTTACATTTATTAGTTGTTACTTATTATATTTATTGATATATTCATTTATAATCAAGTAGTATTTATATTTCCAAAAAAGAGAGTCAAGTAGCATTTATGTATTTAAAAATTAACAAGACTAGCCTAGTTAAAAGTGAATCGGGTTAAAAAACCAAGTCTTGCTTGACTCGGACGAGTAAATACCGAGTCTCGTCATTTTCACCTTGGTCGAGTCTACATGACTCTTTACCAGGTTTTCCAAAATTTTTACTTGACTCGAGTGACTCAATCAAGTCAAAACCTGGTTTTCCAACTATGCTATACACATAACATTCATGAGATTTTTTTTTTCATATTTTCATAAAGGGAGAGAAATCTTTGAGCAAGCAGCATATGGGAGTGCACCAATGAGGTGTGACAAAACGACATTGTACATGGGAGGACAACAAGATCATTTCATGTGAGGAGGAGAGACTACAAAGATAGATATAGCGTCACTACCCCGACAGCTTAGTGAACCTTTTTCCAATTTTTTTGGGAGAGGGTTCCCCACTTATTAGTTGGGAGAAATTTACACGCCAAACCAATAGGTATCTTGAAAAATGAATCATCTATTAGGGTCTCACATTTTTCAGAACGAATGAGAAAAAATAATAAAAAATCATGCGACAAGAAAATGGTATGTGGCATTATTCTGTCACTCATAATAACAAGGGAGAGGTAATTGCCAGTCTCATTATCAACATATAAGAAAGGTTGCTTCTAATTTTTTTAGGAGAGATAAAGATGGACATCCAAAAATTCATTGGGTTTTCATGGGGATCGTTATGTAAATCTAAAGATAAAAGAGGTCTTGGATTTTGTGACTCTGCACTTCATAACCTTGCTCTATTATTAAACACTGCTTATAAACTTTGGTCTGATTTGAATTGTTTATTATCATGGTTCATGAAGACTATTTATTATCCAAGATCATATCTCTTGCATTCCTCTACTGGTCACGATCCAAGCTGGGGTTGGCATAGCATTATGATTGGAAAAGAAATCCTAGTTGAGGGGCTCGACTAGTGTGTTGGTATTTGGTAAGGGATTTTCTATTACCCATTGGATTGATAAGTGGATTCCTACATCATAAGATATGAAATTTGTGGTCCCTCAAATATTAAATCTGGATTTGATCAAGGTAGCCGATTTTATTGATCAAGACAATATGGTGTGAAAAAGAGATTTACTTAATCTCTATTTCTATCCGGATGATGTGAAAAATATTCTTGGGATTAGTCTTTGGCTTTGTCCAATTGATGATAAATTAGTATGGACTCCCTCATTTAATAGCGGGTACTATTTGTTACCAATGAAAAAGCAAGTTTAGAATTTCAAAGAGCCTCAACCTCCTCGGTAGTTCCTAGAAGAAGGGTTCCAGATTCAGTATGGAAAACTATTTGATCGTGTAGGACTTTGTCAAAAATTCAGCATTTCCAATGGAGGTCTTGTGCCTCTGGGCTTGTTACGGGAGATGGTTTGGTACATTGAATTATTCAAGTAGATCCTTCTAGTGGTCATTATGGTTTTCTAAAAACTATTTCTCATATTCTTCTTGATTGTGATTTTACAAAGGCAACATGGTTTGGTAGTAGATTGAGGTAGTATTTCATCTTTGGAAGATCCTCACATTTCCTCTTTTATTGATGAACGGAAAACGTTGTCAAGTACTGGGAAAGAACACAATAGATGGTTGATCTCTCTTGCCTCTTTCATCCTATGGTACGTCTAGCTTACTAGATGTGACCTAATTTTTTGTCGTCATGTTAGAACAACTCCTGATGAGGTGATCCGATGCTCAAAACTTGCCATTAAAGAGTTTTATATTACATCATTGTCCTTCAACAGCAGGTGTGATGTTTCTTCGATGATTGATCCTTCCAATGGTCTTCAAAACAGTTATAGTGAGTGAAACTTTGGCAATTCAACTAGCATTATTAGAAGGGTTATATGAGGGATTTGATCGTCTGATGGTTGAATCTTATCACAAGGATATTATCTATCACACCCCGCTACCTACACTTAGGGACATGTGACTGGAATACCCTGACATTCCACACCAAACCCAAGGATCTACACTTTGCAATACTAGGTCACCAACTTGACATGACAAATCAAATCAGAGTATGTGTGGAAGTTATATAACATATATAAATTATCAGAGTACGGGAGCTACATAGGTGATATCATATAGTAAGTGGCATCTTATTCCAACATTTTAAGGTTTATAAAACATTAACTAGCAATATGTATAATACAAGTGATTAAATTTCAAAAATTAAAATCGTATTTAATTACATCAACCTTCAATAATCATTCTAAAACTCATATGGGCCTTGAGCTCGCACTAAGCCACAAATCACCATTGGCCAGTTCCATCAATCTTGCATCCATATCTAAAAAGAGCATTCCTTCGATGGATGAGCTTCCAACTAAGCCCAGTGAGTAATTAAATCATACAAGTAAACACAGACAATCATGAATGCACAATCCATCAGGATGCAAGGAATGTATAATGAGTTTATTTTGTTATTATCCACCTAACAAACAAAATGCCTAAGTCTTTGGGATAAAGTGCTACTGCAACATCTCTTAAGTAGCATCCTCGGCCTCCAGAGTCCATACAGATAACTATCCAGTGATGGCACCGGAGTTGCTGTAGAAAACCTGCGAGACCGAACCCCCTCATCAGGTCGTCTACAAGCCCCCGAGATAACCCTACCTCTCACCCAAATACTGGTGGTCGATTAAGAATGGCACCCTAGTCCACTAGAATTTACCATCGATTAGCCAACACCTTTCCCCTTGTTGGTAAGGGGTGTAGCACTGGGAGTATGATTCTAACCATATGCATCTAATTGGATAAAGGTGTATGTATACGTATAGGCCAGAGGTCGAGTCCATAGTGTCGAAATACTGGTCGGCCACCTATCCTCTCGCCCCCACTAGCTTACACGTACACATACAAGTAGGTTGAGTATGATACCGAAAACACGACCGGTAGGTCACATCCCAACTCAAAGCCACATCACCAGCACACATCACAATTCACCATTCTCGCATACCATTTACATTTACATCTTATGGCAACATAAGCCCGGCTTCACTCATGGCACTTGGATCCCATTAATAACATTCATCACACATTCGCATATTCATCTTATTCACCAATTCACATAAATCCAATATCACCATAATCCATATCACATGATTCACAATATATTTTTCATAATTAATAGCATGTCCTAATTCTCTAGAATTCAACATGATACATGTACTTCACCTTTACCAAGCTACATTGTTCATCATGGTACTCAAACTCATCACCACATATTCCCGCATATTCATAAGCATATAATAATTAGCATTGCACATGCAAGAATGGCATCCTACGCAATCCACATAAAAATATTCCATAAATTAAAGTCAAGTATCTAACCACTCATAATCGTTGAAGTGTAAGTAATCACGGGTTCTGTGTAGTGTACGCCCTCCGTCGTAGGTGTACGTTATCCTAGCATGTCATCATACAAGTGCGCAATAGGTGAGAGAGTGGTTGGGTTGAAGGTCCAGAATTAAAACTCCAAAATAGAACCAAAATAGCCTAGGCGGATGATGCTCTGTACCCTGGGCGGATGATGCATCGTTCGCCTACTGTATCATCCGCCCATGCCAAAATTGCTATAAATTGGCTTAAGCTCGAGCCCAACTTTGGCCAGTGGCCATGGGGCTAGTAGGGGTCTATGAGAAAGTGTCATTAGCCTCCAGGGAAGCTACCAAACATGTGGATTTGATTCAATTAGGATCCACAAGTATGGATTTGGTTTCCAACACCGAAATCCCCAAAAATGGTGATCTACAATGGGGTTTCATGGCATCTAAGCCAAAGGACAGGGAATGGAGCATTCCAAGGTACCAATTGATGTTCCAAGTGTCCAATTAGATAAATAAAACAATTAGAATAAATAGCCCTAAGGTTTGGTAGGAGATTGGATAGAATCCAACATCAAGAATCCCCAATTTGGAGGTTCTTCAAGGGGTTTCATGGTAACTAAGCCTTGGGGCTGGGGATGGATCATATAAGGTCCACGAGTGAAGCTTCTTGCATCTAATAAGAGGTCTAGTATAGTAGGGCAAGAAGCCCTAAGGTTTGGCTAAGGATTGGAGGGATTCCAATCAGATTCAAGTAGGAGTACCTTAGAAATCTTATGATTTAGCTTACTTACAATGGGGTTTCATGATAGTTTGGCCATGGGGTTGGGAATCAAACAATTGGGGCCAATAATGGGTGTCATTCACACCCAATAGAAGGTTTAAATACAGTAAGGCAAGAAGCCCCAAGGTCTGAACTACTAATTAGGATTCTACTTATTCAAAATGTAATGATTTCAATGAAATTTGATGGGAATGATAGGTTACAATGGGATGTGGCCTAGCACAGCAAGAGAGATGACTTTGAGCTTGGAAATTGCTCAACCTCCTTCTTCCACACAAAATCTTTGGGTGGATTGAGCTCCCAATGTACAGAAATGGTGGAGCAACTCAAGATAGGTGTAGAAATGGGAATGGGACAGCAAGGTAAGCCTTCTTCCTTCTTCCTCCTCCTTCCTTATTCTCCTTTCTATTTCAGTCTCCTGCATTTTCTCTCCTCTCTTAGGTGTTATAATGAGAGAAATGAGGAGAGGGATAGGGTTTTGATATTGTTTAACTAAGCATCTAAGGGCTTGTTTGGTTGGGGTTGGTTTTAAGGTCCAAAATGGATTTAAGACATGTTATTGACCAAAATAGGTCTTAGGCTTATGGTCTTAGGGTTTAGTCAGGCCACATGGATCACAAATGGTCTAAAATAACTAAGGGCTAAGTCCTAGGCTGAGGCAAGATGGAACCAATCCTCCCAAGACAGGTTTTACACTGGGCGAATGATGCACCAGGCGGATGATGCATCGTCCACCAACTTCCAGGGTGTATCATCTGCAGGGATTAACAGAATCTGACCTCAGCCCATTGTTTTGATTGTAACTCGGTCAATACATAATAAAATGACGCGATTCAAAATGCATTGTAAACTAGACTTAAAGGGCTACATTTGCAATGAAGAACCTTTGACCAAATCATGAGGGAAGGCCATCAAAATTGGGTTTGAAACTGACTGTTATGCAATGACAGCAAACTAGAATCAAATTGACTTCAGTAATCTTACCTACATCAAGGATGTTTAGGTAGGGGTTGAGAGGGGGTTTAATGGGACTTGTTAAAAATTATTAGCATCTTCAAAACATTCCCCACACCTTATAAGAATGTCGTCCTTGAAATTGGATTATCGGATGGGTTGAAGAATTATGGGTATGTTGCCCGCAATTCAACCTCAAACTCCCGAGACACTTCCTTGTCGGAAAGTTTGTTCTAATGCACCTTCGCTTAGGCAAAGAGACGGTTGCAAATGTGGAGTTTATTTGGGTTCAAGATCTTGGCTGATTGCTTCTCCTGAGTTAAGTCGGTGGGAAGTTCGAATTGCTATTGAGTTAAGACACGAGTCGGGTCCGAGAGGTACTACAACAACTTCGGTACTTTGAAGACATCGTGAACTCTTGCCAATGATGGGGCAGTGTCAAACTACCTGCTACCTACTCCCTGCATGCCAAAATCACATATAGTCCAACGAATCTCGGGCGCAACTTTCCTTTCTTCACAAACCTCATCACCTGTTTGGTGGGTAATACTTGAAGAAGATACATGGTCTTCAATTACAGACTCTAGGTTCTTCTGTCTAACGTTGGCGTATCTCTTCTACCAGGATTGAGCAGCCTGATATGGCCCCTTATCAAAACTACATTTATCACAGGTAGCCTGGATCATCTCAGGTCCCGATATACGTCACTCGTCGACTTCATTCCAATTTATTTCTTTAGGAAGATGGACAACTGGGTGACCCATCCACGACACACCTGAGGAGGGTCCTTAAGTATCCAAGGTATGATACACAAATACTGTTACACCCATGCCCAAAAATCCGGGCAAATTTGAACTATAGTTGTAAGATCCTAACCCAAACCTAAACCTGAATCCAATTGTAGATCAAGAACCCGTGGTTATAGCCCCTAGTACCTTGTGGAATATTAACTGGGTGTTTGAGCAAGAAGAAAGGATCCCAATTGTGAGATTCCACTTGCCAGTAATCAGATAGATACCTTCCCCGTGTAATTTTGAGATTCACCACCAAATGTATGGATCATGATAAGTCCCACTGGCTGGCAAACCCAAGTCATAAATTTGGTATTTCAAACTTGAGAATTATGTTGGGAGTGTGTTCATACGCAAAAGCATCGACACTTGGGTATCTCGGCACGAAAATAGCAAGGACAGCACACACTGGTCGATGGCCTGGTCGACTACTTCATTGACCAGAGTTATTGTCATAGCAAATCTCTGTCTTGGGAGTGTGGGGCCCAGTGTCTCGAGTCGGGGATCTCGCTGTTGCGTCCCAATTACCTTGTAAGAATGTTCTCCGATAATTATTGGTGTGTGGGACCCATGTAATGATCTTGTACGCGAAATCAAACATTTAATTTAGTTTTTGGTCATTTGACCCACATCCAAACAGATCCTAAACCTATTGCTATATAAACCAAACCTAAGGCTAAACCTATCTACACTATTCCAACCGTTAGAAGGAGGAGAAGAAAAGAAGGAGGAGAGGAAAGAAGAAAGAAAAGAAGGCGAAGAAGAAAGGATTGAAGTAGGAAGGGCTTAAGACTTATCCAATTGCTTAGCTTGGTAAGAATAACCACTATCTCTTCCTTTGCTATCTCAATTTTGTTCCCCTCATTTGTAAATTTTGAAATCTTGTTCTTTTCCCAATTGTTTTGCTTGGATAGAAAAAACCTAGTTGGAACGCACCTATATACTTCCAAATTCCAAGATAGAACTCTAAACTAACCAATTCCTTCTTCTAATCTATTTCTAAATCTAAAGATAATTAAAAATTTTGAAGTTAAGCTATGAAATTAACAATTATCATGCTTTCATAAATTTTCATCTTGAATTGGTATAGTTAAGAATCCAAACCCCTTCATGCATGATCAATTCTATACAAATTTCACATCAAGGATTTTTTCTAAACTTTGAATTTTATACAGATTCTATTTTTTGTTATGAATTATTCACCTATCATGTCTTTGTGGAATCAAATCCTAAATTTGAGTGATTGGGAACCAAATCCTTTTATGCATGTGCATCCCTATGCTAATTCCACATCATGAACTCTTCCTAGACCTTGGATTATGTTCAAATTCTTCTTTGAACTATGAATTTATCATCCAAACCCGTGCGTGTTTGAATTGACATGATGAGAATTAATTTCTATGCATACATGGTTGTACCCATCTTCAAATCATCCCTCCTCCATTTCAATTGACCCAATTTAGGTTACAATCCTAGGACTAGATCAGATAGACATCAATCCATGATCCAATTAAAGAAATCCAATAAAAAACCCGCCCAAAACCCTTGTTTTCATTCTTAAAATTCTTGCTACAAAATCTCTAGTTGATTTTTCGGTCGACTACTTCATCAGCCAGAGAATGTGGTCTTAGTAAACAATTATAACATTCTTACTGTATCACTCTGGATGATGACCCGATTGACTACTTCATTGATCTGAGTTGCTGTCAAAGCCATATTGACTTTTAGACCTAATCCAACCTAACCCTATGGCAACCTAGGACCCCACCTAAACTTGAACACCTTCTAACTCATGTGTATGGTTTCATAATTATAGGACATAGCTAATTGGTCGTTAAAACTTATTGGCAATCGGCTCTTGAACCAATCCAACTTCATGATCACAAGTACGACAAGGTGAGTGGGGATAGACAATTGATTTCTTTATGGGAATGTTTATTTCATTTAGTTGTTTGTTTAGATGTCATGCATATGTATGAGAATTGTTCTTATATGTCGTTTGAAACTGTTCTACTGATTTATCTTTTTTGTTGATGACATATGAATTATAGAATTGTGGATAGTTATTGATGTGATGGTGGAATGTGTTAAAATGTAAATCTTTGCCATGTTAGAATAGATGTCGTAGTCAACTTGGAAACGAGAGGTATGGTGTGCCGTAGTATGGGATGCAGGAGCACCGTACACCTCGTACTATGTGATTTAGTCTGTATAAGACCAGGAATGTCACTCCTTAGTGCTACGATCCTTACCAACAGGGATCTACGTGTTGGATAGTCCTCCTTGGGGAAACCAGCGTAACTGATTGAGGTACTAGGAACGGTGATTTCCGATTGAGGACCAGAACTGTGGTAGATGACCAAATCTTGGGGGTTTGCTTGGTAAATTAGCATTACCAACGGAGGTACTGGGGCCGACAAATCCGAGTGAGGACCGGGATCGGCAGACTTCTAGCGCAACTCAGGTTTGACATCGCCAACAAAGAGGATGCTACCTAGGGTGTTGTTGTAGCACAGAATTAGAGACTTAGGCATTGTTGTTAGGTGGAAATAAGATTAAAATTGAATCTCATGCCTATAGGATCTTGTTTGTGAATGCTTGCATGATTTATCTTCAGTCACTGGGCTCAGTGGAGCTCACCCCTCGAGAAAATCCATTTTTAGATGTTTTGCAGGTAAAAAGGTATATTTGTGCTAGGGAATGATGCTGATCCAGGAGGCACTATTGAAGATGATTTTATGGAATTGGAATATGAGGGACTTGATTACTTTGTTTATGTGTTTACTGTACTCCTTGTATTTGTCGCATGGTTAACTCCACTGTAAATATAAAATTGTACAGTTTAGTTTACCGTTTTGTTAGTTTACTTTTGGGGATGTAATCCAAGATGTGAGAATACAAAACCTTAACAATTGTAAATATAGACTTATTTTAAATCAATAGAAACCTTCCGTTGCACTCTGAATAACCTTGTTTTCCTTATATTGATTGTGGGGCTTGTGACGGGTAACTACTGCATCTGGATCCTGGTGGTTTTCGAATACTTCTGGTATTTGGGTCAACTAACCGAATCTTCCTAGGGAGTGGTTTGTAGGTGTGACAAGTACTCATTTCAACTCCAATTGACCCGGGATTTTCTCCAGTACACTCGTACATACTCTTAGGTACAAATGCTATGATTTATATGCATCTCATGTCATTACTTAACGCGCATGGTTAGGTGAAGTTACTTATTAGTACTCACCCGAAAGGGTTTTGGGTATTTCCTACGGTTTTCTTCGCACCATGCTACGTACATAAGGAGTTGTCATACTTCCAATTGACCTATTGACTGTAACATCTCACGAATCACTGGTGTCAATAGTCGCTGGGGCAACACCCACTATGAAAGTCAAATTAACCCCGGATTTTGGGTGTGTGTGTAACATTATCTTATATCTTCAATGAGGAGATAGTTCCTCACTGATAGTTATTAAACCGATTTTGGATGATATAATCTATTTATCATCCTTTTATGATTCATGTAATTTCACTTATATTCCAAGGGAGCAAAATAGCTTTGTTGACTCCCTGTAAAGGAAGGCACTATCGGTAACATGTACGATAATTTGGCCAATTTCCGATCCATGGATTGTGGACTTATGTTTTATTTCACTTATGTGTACTATAGAATAATCTCAATAAAGTGTTACTTAACTTACTTCTACCGAAAAAAGAAAAAAAAAAAAGGGGAGAGGGTAACTATGGAAAACCCTTTATAAATATAGTGTTTTGGGTAAGGATGTCAAAATGGAACCGAAACCGAATATCAAAACTGGAATCAACCATTTACGATCGAACCGAATTGCACTGTAGAAAAATGATCTGGTTTTGATTTTATAGGTTCTCTTCTCGGTTCGGTTATGATTTTCACCGCAAAACCATGGTTCTAAATCGAATAATAAACCGGAGAAACCAAAACCTCTTACTTTAATACTAACCCATGCATCAATTGGATTAATTAATAATATATAATTAATTTAATAAATATAATTATTGCATCAACATGAAACATAAAATAAGTAAAATGTCATGGGTTAACTATATATTATATTTGTTCAAGTATGAATTGAAAATTATGGATGATGTTAAAATAGATTAGCAAAATCCTACTTTTTAATAGAAGAAATAGTTTGTTCATCATGTGAGAGTGGAGAAGAAAAAAAAAAAATGGAAAAACAGAGAGTAGGAAAGGAAAAGGGAACACAAATGAGTTCGGTTTTAAGCTTCTCCTTGATGAAATGTCGGTCAACCTCCACATGCTTAATACGATCATGCTGGACAGGGTTATGAGCAATACTAATGACGACTTTATTGTCACAATAAAGCATCATGGGAAGATGGACAATAATACCAATATTCTGCAACAATCCTCTAAGCCATAGAAGTTTTCAAATTCCTTGTGCCATCGCACAAAATTCGGCTTCAGCATTGGACCTTATCACAACATTCTGCTTTTGTCATTCCAAGTCTATGCTAGTGATACAAGGAAAGCTTTGGAAAATTGCAGGACTTCTTTGACTAACAAGGTAAAACCAGCTTGGTTGTGGAGCTAAATCTAGGTGAGTGATGATTTCCTGGAAGGCAATGTCACAGCACTTTTTATTAGCACATCGGTACATTCCAGGGAACCCCTGATTTAAGGGGTTTATACTTAATCTTGTAAGTAGAGTAAACAGAAACAACGATAAGAGTTGCTCACTGCTCCATGGCAACACAGAACAAGGGATCCCTGGATCATTAACTCCAACCTTAAAAACCAAGGTTGTCTTCATTACTGTTTTCCAAAGCGACACTACAAAAACCGGATGTAAACCAATTGTGAATCGGATAACGAAAACCAAATAAAAACCGGTAAAATCGGACTGTTTGCAAAAATATTTTGATTTTGATTGATTACTATTCGGTTCAGTTTTGATTTTACCGTATCAAAATGTAAATCGCACCGAAACTGAACCAAATAACCAGAACCGCACTGTTTAACACCCTTTGTTTTGGGGATTCAAAGGAGTGTTACAGTAAAATGGACAGGGGCGAATAAAAGGGGTTGAACACTGGCATCGTGGGAATCTTTTCCCCTAATAGCAAATTCTTTCCTACTGAACTGGGAGATCTTCTCGGCTGGCCAGCGAGTCGGTCGATTTTGCCGATTTATCAACTATTTGTACGAATCTCCAGTTGTTTCGTGCCACTATAGAGAGAGAGAGAGCGAAGTGAAGTGAAAAAACTCCCTTTGCGAACTCATCTTGCAGGCGCTTTGCTTCCGCAGCCGCCATGGCGTTCTCTTTTTCCTATAGCTTCCCTTCCAATGTGGGGGTTCACGATTACAAGTTGAAGAACTTCAGCTCACAAAGCTACGACTTCTCGTCTTCGTCGTTCATTTTGCACGGTGGAGATCTTCTTCAACGGCCTGCTTTTCTCAGGTAGACGCTTGTGTTGCTCCATTTCAATTTGATTTGTTTTCATGTTTATTTTTAGTTTGCATGCAAATGCGTCTCTATCGTTTCTGCAATATTGCTGAATGGGTTGGAGTTTTGTAGCGACTGCTGAAATAGAATTTTTTTTAAAATTTTTTGCTTCATTTTGGCCTTGCTTGATCTATGTTCGAATGTAGATGCCTTGTCATTAATATGTTGGTGCAATTTTCTATTTGATTGATTGTTTTTATCATTAGTCCATGTTTGATAATTCGACTTGGATTTCTTCTTAATTTCTCTTTCTACACATCTAGGATGCTGTAATTTCTAGTCCCTCTCGGCATGTCGTATTAGTTAGCACATTTTATATTTCAGGTTTCCTATTGTTTCTTTTTTAAAATTTAAATAAACTCTTCTACTGCAAATACCTTGTTAAAAGCCATAAAATTTCTCAAGTTCATAATCTTTGCTCCAATCTGTTTTTTATTCATGGTTGGAAGTTCTTACGATATAATAGACTCAACCAAGTGAAGAGAGAGAAGATAGGATAGGTCGCTCTGAAGATAGAATAACAAAAGAGAGATTACTTATGTTATGGATTTACATTAACATGAATGGGACCCTAGCGAGTTCAGTCCATAACTTTGTCAGCTTATATGTTTTAAAATATCAAATTTTATTTCATTTTATCATTGTAAATACTGTTGCTTTTAAACTATATTGTTCAATACTGGAAAGGATTGTCAAGCATTTCTGTTATTTAGTTGCTAAATAGGTGGTCATAGCCTTACCTTTTCTTTCTCTCTTTTTCCTGCCTCATTTTTTCCCCGCTTCTTGAGAATTCCTAAAGATTTTGTTGTTTGGGTTTTCCTATTCCAGAACTGGATCAATTTCTGAGAGGAGAAGAGTGGAGCGATCCCATTCCAGCGTCTTCTCTCCTGTTAGAGGTCCTTTACTTATTATTGTCACAATGTGTTTTGAATTTTTATATATGATGGTTTAAAGGATAAATAATTACACTTTGTTCCATGTACTAAAGGCACGGTTGAGCTTCATTTATTTGACAGGTGTTGTAATAGACACGTCCGTGGAAAAAACTCAACTTCCAAAAGGTGATACATGGTCTGTTCATAAATTTGGTGGGACGTGTATGGGCACCACCAAAACCATTCAGAATGTTGCAGAGATAATTATCAAAGATGATTCAGAAAGGAAGCTTATAGTTGTGTCTGCAATGTCAAAGGTTACAGACATGATGTATGATCTGATTTATAAGGCACAGTCACGGGATGAATCCTACATATCTGCATTGGATGCTGTTTTGGAAAAGCACAGGCTAACAGCACTTGAGCTACTTGATGGAGATGATGTTGCAACTTTCCTATCGCGGTTGCATCATGACATCAATAATCTCAAAGCCATGCTTCGTGCAATTTACATAGGTTGTTTCAAGATCTCAGTGCTTCTTACCAATAACTTACACTTTCCTCTTTATGTTAATGGCTGCATCACAAAAACATAATTATGCCCAAATCTAGACACACATATACACATGATATTCAACTTTGTATATATTGCATTCCAGAAACAATGAAAGGGGTATGCATTATAATACTTAAGGGTAAAGGCTGGGCACACCGGTGCTGTGCCCAGCCTGAGTTGGTCTCCCCTATGGAAATGACCCCCCTGCCCTCCCCATCTCACCCTCTCCATTGGGCATAGCCGCTAGCTCCAGGAAAGCTAGCGGTGTGCCCAACCCTCTCCCAATACTTATATATTAATTATTTTTTCCATGACATTTGGTGTTTTGGTTCTTTATCTGACATGAACATGTAATTCCCTGCAAATATTACCTGTTTTCTTGTAAAATGCCTTGGATTAGTCAATTCGCAATAAGCTTCACATTCAATTATTTCAAGAAAAAATACTAGCTGATTTTACTTTTCCATTTGTGGTAGTGCCATTTCAGTGGGCCATGGCATTAATTGATGTTCATTAGATGTTGGATTGAGTGAAACTGCCAGGATGAATGGCATAGTGGCAATTTTGAACAACTCCTATTTATGTAAAATATATCAATTGAACTCCTAGTACGTATATGAAACTATAGAACCTGAATTTGGATTTGTTTTAACAAAAAAAAAAGAAAAAGAATCGTGCATTTGCTGAACCAATTTTGGACTAATAAATCACAAAAGGGGGAGTGAAAAATAATTCCATTGTTATATCTTCAAAAAATAAGTCCACGTAGGACCTATAGAAATTCATAATTATAGTAGTTATTTTAAATTGTCATGGGAATGCTACTTATGCTCTTTTTCTCAAAGATTTAAGGATTGGCTGGAGCAGATACGAGTTTGTTCAGCTATGATTGGCTGATTCTAGCCAGTTTTAGTTGAGGGTGAGCATAGGATTGGCCACTCAAGCATCCAAATGGATCCTGATCAGGATTGGTTAGGAATTATCTGTTCCCTCATTCTGATTCTTCAGCCCTTGGTTTTTCTAATGCAAAGTAGTTTTTTCGAGGATCTGCACCCTTGTATAGCATATATGGTTCATATATAGAAAATGCTGAACTTGAACTTGCTAACCTTATTTTGGACTACCATCTCAACTAAGAAAATAAAAGAAAACAGGGGAAAATGTAATTCTTGAGTCTCAGTAAGCTGCTTGAATATACTGAAAAGGTCCTCAAGTAAGAACTTTTTGAGGGTTGGCTTGCTTAAGAAATTGTTGGATGAGAAATGTCGCTACTCTCTTTGCATGCATGTCATTGGTTGAGGACAAGTGTGGAGTTGTTTTTCCACTTTCCTTGTTATAGATATTTTATAAGAATCCTTTATTCTAGCTAAGTTTCAGTGTAGATGGAGTTTTGAAGTTTACTAAGATTGGCTGTGGTCTTTTGTTCATTATTCTTTTCGAGTGCAAAAGCCCTGATTTGGGCATCAGACAGTTGGGTTGCTTTTTTGTTTTCATTAATTTATTGCACCTAATCATTTTGAGTGCGTCTTAGTTGTTGGCCATTTATCTTAGCTCCATTTTTCACTATATTATACATTTATATCAGTTTACAATCTAAATGAACTTTCTTGTTAATTTTGTTTTCTGGGCTTCTAAATTGAAACTGTTATTTCATTCCAGTTACTGACATGCTTACTGGTATACAGCTGGTCATGCAACAGAATCTTTTTCAGATTTTGTTGTAGGTCATGGAGAGTTATGGTCTGCTCAGATGTTGTCATTGCTAGTCAGAAAGGTGCAGTGGTTGGTTATTAGCCTTAGTTCCTAGAGCATTTGTTTTTGGATAATTATCTAGAGTATTTGATGGTCATAACTGTGTAAAGATTGTTTTTTTTATAAAGCTCTCTGAATTGACTTTTTTGATGCAGTATGGAATGGATTGCAATTGGATGGATACAAGGGACGTTCTTATTGTAAATCCTACCAATTCCAATCAAGTTGACCCTGATCTTCCGGAATCTGGGAGAAGAATTGAGAAATGGTTCTCTGAAAATCCTTCTAAGACAATCATTGCTACAGGCTTCATAGCCAGTACACCCCAAAATATCCCTACAACTTTGAAGAGAGATGGGAGTGACTTCTCTGCAGCTATAATGGGTGCTCTATTAAGGGCTCGTCAAGTCACGATATGGACAGATGTGGATGGTGTATATAGTGCAGACCCCAGGAAAGGTTTGAACTGGCCCTTACATGTGTTCTGTTTTCTATTCATTGCTCTTCCCTGTATGCTATTTGCAGAAAAAGTTAGATAAGTGGGGTATAATTTCCTGGATATTTGTGAAGGAGCCTTAATCTGAGTTTGGACTTCGGAGCACTAACATGCATTTCTTGTCTGCAGTTAGTGAGGCTGTGATATTGGGAACCTTGTCCTATCAGGAGGCATGGGAAATGGTAAACTTGACCTCCTTTACCAAATGTACTTCAAATTGATAGGACTTATATATTGCGCCTCTCTAATTGTAAACTTTTCTTTTATGTGCAGTCATATTTTGGGGCTAATGTTTTACATCCCCGCACCATCATCCCCGTGATGCGTGATGGCATTCCAATTGTAATAAGAAACATATTCAATCTCTCTGCTCCTGGTACTGTAATTTGCAGGCCTTCTTTAAAGGAAGATGGAGATGGGCAGAGGTTGGAGTCACTTGTCAAAGGGTTTGCCACAATAGATAACGTGGCCCTTGTAAATGTTGAGGGGTGAGCCACATATTCCAGTATTAATACTGCATGTTTTCGAACTAGTTGGAACTAATTTTTTGTTTTATTTCTTGCTTTTGTTGTATAATTTATAAATTTTAAAATTATCTTTAAGCAGTACTGGAATGGCTGGTGTTCCCGGCACGGCTAGTGGCATTTTTAGTGCTGTGAAAGATGTGGGAGCTAATGTTATCATGATATCCCAGGTACTGATACCCTCTGATTTGAAATTCTGTGTTATAAATTATTAACCTCTGAATGTTTGTGTCTGGGTCCAATGCAGGCAAGTAGTGAGCATTCTGTGTGCTTTGCCGTCCCTGAGAAGGAAGTGAAAGCTGTTGCAGAGGCTTTACAGTCAAGATTTCGTCAAGCATTGGATGCTGGGCGTCTTTCTAAGGTGTTAAAATCAGTTTGGCTAAAGATATGACTACAAAATCATTTACATGTTTTGAGTGATGACAGTCTTATGCTGTCCTTGTATCTGCCTATCCCAGTTTCTCTAGCTCCATGGTTTTCCCTTCGGTAATTCATTCTAGTAAGTCTGAAAGGGAGTTCCATATGAAAGGAGGAGCGTTATCTGACAATGCATTTTCTGGCAATCAAATTCAACCTAAGAAATTCTGTCAGGAGCCTCTACAACCACTTGGCTGAAAAGGCAATGCTCCTTATCCTTGAGATCATCTGAAAATTAGGACATCATTTATTTTAGTATTCACAAAAGGTTTTAGTTGATTAGATGGTCTTATTTTGAGTCCCATGATAGTGCACTGGAAATTCCCTTGGATGAATTTGATGCATAGTTACCAAGGCGGCAAAGCGACCATGGCATTGGAGAGGGTCTAAAAGCAAGGCGACACCAACAAGGCGGCAGGACGTCCGCCTAGGCAACGCCTTGATAACTATGATTTGACGTCTTGATAACAGCCACTGCGGATTGATTATCAACAAGATTAAGTATTGATGGTCTGGAGTTGATCATTGTAATTCAACCCCTCAGAGAAAATCAGTTCTTGAAAGTAGGAGCTTTATCTGACACTGCATTTTCTGGCAACCAAATTCGACCTAAGAAATTCAGTCAGGAGCCTCTACAACCACTTGGCTGAAAAGGCAATGCTCCTTTTCCTTGAGATCATCTGCAAATTTGGACATCATGTTATTTTAGTATTCGCAAAAGGTTTTAGGTGATTAGATGGTCTTATTTTGTGTCCCATGATTGTGCATTGGAAATTCCCTTGGATGAATTTGATGTCTTGATAACAGTCACTATGGATTGATTATCAACAAGATCAAGTATTGACGGCCTGGATTTGATTATTGTAATTCAACCACTCGAGAGAAAATCAATTCTTCACTTTTCTTTACTTTGTTTTGAAAGGATCTACGTTAGATATATGGCCGAATACCGTGGGGTATTCCGGACCTTTTCTTTGTTATTTTGTTAGTTTTTGTATTATGTGGTTTAGTCCCACATTGCTCATGTACATATTTTACTATTCAATTATTCTTATAAATAAGAATGTGCTTGGGATGGATTAATCATCCAAGCATCGAGTTCTAAATCTGGTCCTCTTAACATGGTATCGAGCTGGATTAGAACTCGTTGCAATCCACGATCTCCTTCCCTCTCTAATTCTCGATCTTTCTCCCTTTCTCTTCTCTCTTTTCTTCTCTTCTTCCCTTTGTTTCGTTTTGTTCTTTCTCTGTCCCATAGGGCAGCACCGATGAGGTGATCAATTGATCCATGCTGCCCTCCTTTACCTCATCCCATGATATGAAGAATTGATCGATAAGGTGTCGCGCTCCTTTGCTGCGAATATTGAAGACTTCAGCCTTCATTGGACAGATTCACACTATATTACAAGGATTTTGTTCACTATATTGGAGCTTCAGACTCGGCGGATCAGTATTCCAAGACCTACATCAAGCTACATCAAGTTCCGCCCTCAAGATCGATATCTCTTCACACTTTCGGGGTTTTTTCAAAACCCGACAATTGTCGATCTTGGGGTTCCACTTATCGTTAATTCTGATTTTTTGAGGAGTGCTTCACATCTGTTCAAGTGTACTTCATTGCAATTTCAGCCTCACAGTCATTTTCCAGGCCTCATATCATCTTATCGATTTCAGCAATTTGTGGTTTTTTCAAAACCCGAAAATATCGATCTCAAGGTTTTCTCCTGCTGTTGCTGATTCTTGGAGACACTTATTCCTTTATTATTAGAGGGCTTTCATCCTTGTTTCAGCCCTTAACTTGGAGGTGTGTTCTTGCTTCTCTTCACAACAGCCTCTTCTCCGATTTGGGATTCTTCACTGTCTCCATGGGTGACTCTATGGATTCGATCGCTACTTATGTTGGTGATGGAAACAGAAACCGTGAGTATCATACTTTCTCTCCAAATCCAATCAAGTTGGATGGCACCAATTACCTACTTTGGTCTAGGTCCGCCTCCTTTGCATTCCGGCCGTGGCCTTACCGGGTCATATTAGGGGATCCACTCCTATGCCTACCGAGGTTGGGGCTGCTCAAGACAAGTGGCTTGCCAACAATGGAGTTCTTATGTCCTACTTGATTGGTTCTATGGTTACGAGATCTACAACACAATTTTCTTCTTCGACATGCCTGAAATTTGGGGCTGCTTGCAAGGAGACTTATGGACAGCTTGGCAATGATGCCCGGTATATGAAATCGGAAGAAGGTCCTTCACACTACTCGGGAGAATTGAGCTCCAAATACTATGCTACCTTGCGCAGCCTTTGGCAACAATTGGACCATTTTTCCGATTTTCACCCAAGTACATCCAGATATTACTTCTTATAAGCAACACATGGACAAGATCGGGTTTATGATTTCTTGGCAGGATTAAATGTGGAGTATGATCAGATTCGGGTTGCAGTGTTGGGTCACAAGCCTTTTCCCACACTTGAACTTCCTATGCCCTCGTCTCCTCGAAGAAAACCGTAGGGCTGCCATGTTGCACCCTCCTATTATCGACAGATCGCTCTCCAAGTGCGCCCCTGCCACTCCTACACCTAGTGGCATTGCTTCTCTTGGTGATTCTACTACAGGTCCGTTGTTTGTGAGTACTGTCACAAACCTTACCACACCAAGGAGAAGTGTTGGAAACTTCATGGGAAACCCGCTGATTTTGAAACTAAAAGTATCGCCAAGACAAAGATAAAGACAAAGACCAAGGCCCATCGATCGAGATACATTGCATCGCAACTCCGCTCGACACTGGTCTATCCTGTGATGATCTACAGGCCCTCCTTCGTATGCTCGGGACTTCGCCGCCGCGCCTCTACTACATCGCCCACGCAATTCCTCGCTCCTTCAGTTCACACTTTGCCGGTCGGCCGTATTCCATTGTGAGGTCATCGTTCTGCGTGGCTTCCCATCCTTGGATCATGTAGATTCTGAGCTGCAGATCATGCACTGTTCCTCTAGTCTGCTTCACGATATTCTCCCACTGGGAAAGATAAGGTCAAAGGCCGATGGGTCCCTTTCTTCAATATCGGAAAAGGACTCATCAACCGCACTTCCTCTCTTCCTTTGTCTTCTTTTACATATTCCTAATTTTACTACTAACCTTCTTTCCATTAGTAGTATTACTCGTGATCTTAACGCAAAGTCACTTTTTTCCCTCTCATTGTGTGTTTCGGGATCGGCCTCTGGGAAGACGATTGGATTGGGTAAAGTGCATGGTGGCTTTACTGCTTGATGACGGTCGCTTTCTCCACCACCTTTGCCTTCTCCCGTGCATCGAACTCCTTGGTCTTTTCGAACTTTACCAGTGGCACTCTCGGTTAGGTCACCCCCTTTAGGAATTTTAGCTCATTTATTTCCTCGTTTGGTCACCCTACATACTAAGGATGACTTTTTTGTGAGGCTTGTGTTCGCCAAACAGACACGTTCAAATTATCCTATTTCAAATAAAAGGAGTTCTTCTTGCTTTAATTTGGTACATTCGATGTTTGGGGCCCTAGTTGAGCCCTCTATTTCCGGTCATCATTGGTTTGTCTCTTTTATTGATTGTCATTCTCGAACACTTGGGTATATCTTTTTGCACACTAAAAATCAGGTTTTCTCATGTTTTCAGCATTTTCATAAGTCGATTCAAACTCCCAGGCTACTCTCCAAATATTGAGAAGTGATAATGGAACCGAGTTTCTTGAATCACAATTTCAAAAATATTTGGGCGATCATGGCATCATTCACCAAACTAGTTGTGTTGATACCGCCGAATGGTGGCGAGAAAGGAAAACCGTCATTTGTTGGAAATGGCCCGGGCTTTGATGTTTGGGAGGAATGTTCCTTCTCAATATTGGGGGATGCGGTTCTCACCGCCGCCTATCTTATCAATAGGCTCCCTTCTCGGGTTCTTAATTCCCGTTCCCCTCGATATTTCTTGGGTCATTCCTCCTTTATTGTCCCTCCCAAAGTATTTGGGTGTGTGTGTTATGCTAGGGATACCAGATCTCCAGCAAGCTTGAGCCTCGTGGGCTCCGTTGTATTTTCTTGGGTTATTCTCCAACCCAGAAAGGTTATAAGTGTTACCATCCCCTTCCCGCCGTACTGCTTGGTGAGTATGGATGTTGTTTTCCATGAGACCCTTTCTTATTATTCTTCACCACCTCTTCAAGGGGAGAGTTCTAGTGAAGATGTGCCCTTTGAGATTCCTCCACTAGAGGTTCCTCCGGGCTGCGCCCACCTCCTTTCGACGATGCCCAACCTCCTTTGGATGATGTCCCAACTCCTCCGGCTGTTCCTCCCTCACCTAATGGGAATCCTTTACGAGGGGAGACCATCGAAAATAGTGTTGTTAATGTTCCTCTTCGAGGGAGTCGACTCATCAGAGAACTATTGGTGCATTTCGAAGAGAATTGACAATTCCAACATACTACCTACACGAGGCGAGAACCAACAGAGGGCATTGCAATCCCCTTTAGCACCAATACCCATCCAATTGCGGCCCGCATCCGCATCCTCCATCTCCTGGTAATCCCTCTTCATCCGACCTACCTATTGCTCACCGAAAGGTACTAGGACTTGTACTTTACATCCCATATCTCGTGTTGTTTCTTATAGCTCTCTTTCTCCATCTTTTCGTGCTTTTGTATCCTCTCTTTCTTACTTTCGATTCCTAAAACTTCAGGAAGCATCTACAGATGGAAAGTGGAAGGCAGCAATGTTGGAAGAAATGAGAGCACTACATAAAAATAATACATGGGAGCTTGTGACTCTTCCTCCGGAAAGAAACCAGTTGGATGTAGATGGGTCTTCGTGGTCAAACAGAAGGTGATGGTTCGTGGATCGATATAAGGCACGCCCGGTTGCAAGGGGTTCACTCAAACTTATGGAGTTGACTATCAGGAGACCTTTGCACTGCGTGCGAAGCTCAACACTTGTCCGGTGCTATTATCTTGGCTATAAATCTTGGGTGGGATCTTCAACGGTTAGATGTCAAGAATGCCTTCCTCCGTGGGAGCTTGAGGAGGAGGTATATATGGACATTCCACCAGGCTTCTCGATGACGGACCAAGCGGCAAGGTCGTCAGCAAGCGTGCACTTTATGGGCTGAAACGATCACCTAGGGCATGGTTTGCGATTTCACAAGACTATGATTTCAGCGAGGTTATAGGCGAGTAATGCTGATCACACTTTGTTTATCGACGAGTTGGTGACAAGGTAACTCTTCTCATAGTCTATGTGGATGATATTGTGGTCACTGGTAATGATGGTGATGCTATCGTGGATTTGAAGCTCCTCCTCGCCGTGAATTTGAGGTCAAAGATCTTGGTCCTCAAATATTTTCTAGGGATAGAAGTTGCTCGCTTCTTCAAAGGGCATCTTTCTTTCTCAACGAAAATATGTCCTTGATCTATTGACCGACACAGGTTGCTAGGTTGTCATCCTTGGATACTCCTATGGAAGCTACTACAAAACTTAGGGAGAAAGAGGGTGAGCCTGTTGTGACAAGGGTATTTATCACGGTTAGTGGGCAAGTTAATCTACCTTTCTCACACACGACCGACATTGCGATTCTTGTGAGTTTGGTGAGCCGATTCATGCATGATCCCTATTCCTCTCATATGGATGCAAATCAGTCGTATTTTGAGATATTTGAAGTCCGCTCCGGAAAGGGAATCCTTCTATCTCCCACGGGTCACCTTAATATGAGGCCTATCCGATGCCGATTGGGCTGGTTCTCCGACGAAATCTATCTCTGGTTCTTGTTCCTTTGTTGGTGGGAACCTTGTCACATGGCGTAGCAAGAAGCGAATGTTGTGGCCAGGTCCAGTCTTGAAGCCGAAGTTTCGTGCGATGGCCCAAGGAATTTGTGAACTTACGTGGCTTAGAGGATTATTACGAGAGATATCGGTATTGCTATTCATCTTCCCATGATGCTTTATTGTGACAATAAAGCGCCATTAGCATTGCTCATAACCCCGCCCAGCATGATCGTACTAAACACGTGGAGGTTGACCGACATTTCATCAAGGAGAAGCTTGAGGCCGGCCTCATTTTGTGTTCCTTTTGTGAAGTCTCCTGATCAACCGGCTGATGTGTTCACCAAGGACCGAGTAGCAAGTTGTTTCATCCTATCTTAGTCAAGTTGGGCATGCATGATATATATGCTCCAACTTGAGGGGAGTGTTAGATATATGGCCGAATACCGTGGGGTATTCGGACCTTTCTTTGTTATTTTGTTAGTTTTTGTATTATGTGGTTTAGTCCCACATTGCTCATGTACATATTTTACTATTCAATTATTCTTATAAATAAGAATGTGCTTGGGATGGATTAATCATCCAAGCATCGAGTTCTAAATCTGGTCCTTTTAACAGGATCCATGTAGCCGACCCCATTATCTCAGCTCAGGGCCTGGATTTGATCTATGTTATTCAACTACTCATTCGCTGACCAAGTCCCAGCGGCAGTAGCATCATCAGGTTTGGGTGTAGTACCAGAAATATACCCCGAAAAATTATTCCCACGGATAGTGAGAAGACAGGCACGAGACCAGGTGAGGTAGTTCAGTCCGTTCAACTTGATAGGACCCGCCAGAAGATACAGATGGTTGTGACTACCAGAACGACCATCACCACTTCCTGTGGAAACACCACTGTTAGCTTCATCTGCCATCGGATTGTTGAACGAAGAATGGAATCATACGTGGTAAAAAAATCAAATCAACTCAAAAGAGATGCATGCTGAATCAGGAGGAAGAGAATGGTAGCGATGGCAGCACTATGACAAGAGATGTCACGGTGGAGAGGAGCGACGACCAGCTACGCGGCATGAAAGGAGCGATCGAGCAGCAACACAGAGTTGTGGTATGTGGGGGCGGCGACCAGGGAGATCGGGACAGGAAGGAGAGGCGACCAGGGGGTTGTGGCTGTATGGCAGCGGTGATGCAGTGACACGAGAGAGAGGGGGTCACATCGGTGAAGGCGCGACGACCAGAGGAGGGTTGGGGCGGAGAAGGCACAGCGACAGGAAGTCACGGCGGAGCAAGACGACAATGGCGGCAGCAATGTTGCAACAACAGGAACAGAGCAGGGCGGCTGCTGCGAGGTAGCGACGGTGATGTGATGCCGGTTAGGGTTAGTGAAACATGATACTTGTTTAGTCTACCATGTTAGACTCGGGAGGCCGGAGCCGCAAGGGTGGTAATAGAGAAACCCCACTGGCGACGGAAAAATAAAAAAACTGGGTTTTAGGTTTTTGGGTTTGGATACCAAGTTGAATCAGAGAATGAGTGAATGATTTGATGTGTCCATAAGGACAGAGGTCCCTTTATGTATAAGTAGGATTACAAGAGAACTGATAAGGAAAGTAAGGTGCCTATGACTTATCATCCCTATTTATAACGACTAGACAATGACTAGGCATAGTCTTCTTGTGACATTGATATACATGCAGGGGTTTAGTAGAAGAGATAGAAGTGGTAGAGGCATCAAAAGGAATAAGAGTAGGGATAGGAGGATGACTGGCCGAACTTGCCGGAGAAGGTAGTGAAGAAGCTAAAGAAGAATAATACGGTGTGTTTTCGAAGAAAGTGACATCAGCACTAATGTATTGCTTATGAGAAATAGGATCATAACACTTAGAGCACTTTTGGGTCCTAGAATAACCAAGAAAAGTACACTTAACAGTATGGGGAGACAATTTATTAACATGAGGGTGTAAGATGTGAACAAAACATACACAACCAAAAACATGTGGTGGAAGAGAAAAAAGAGAATCATTCTGAAAAAGCACAGAGAATTGGGACTGATTATCTCGAATAGAAGAGGGCATCCTACTAATCAGAACACAAGCAGTGAGAACTGCATCACACCAAAAGTGTTTGGGGACCTGCATGTGAATCATAAGCGATTGAGCAACTTCTAATAAGTGTCAATTTTTACGTTCAGCCACTCTGTTTTGTTGAGGGGTATAGGAACAACTATCTGATGAATCATACCATTATCTAAACAAAATTGAGAAATCTCAGTTTGAACATATTCAAGAGCTTTATCAGATCTGAAGGTTTTGATAGACGCAGCAAACTGAGTTCATATTTCATGTTAAAAATTCTTAAAGACAGTAATAAATTCAGACCGATCTTTCCATAAATAAACCCAAATCAACCGGGAGTAATCATTCACAAAAGTAACAAAGTAATAAAAACCAAATCTATTACAGACATGACTTGATCCCCAAATATCAGAATGAAGTAAATAAAATAAAGATGGGCTCCTAGAAGGAAAAGACGATCTGTGATGTTTCCCATAGTTCACAGGTTTCATAGTAGCTTGGTTAAGGATAGATTACCCAAACGATGATGCCACTGAAGAGGAGATGAATCACCAGTAGTTGTAGCAACTACTGTAGATGGTCCTGTGCTGTCCAGATAGTATAGGCCAACCTGCTCAACCTCGCCACCAATCGCCCTCCTTGTCTGAAGGTCCTAAAAGACACAGTAAGAAGGATAAAAAGTAACAAAACAATTAAGTGCCTTAGTGAGCTGATTAATTGGTGCAGATTCATCACCGAAATAGGTTTTTTTTATTAGGAATAAGTCTAGGGTTGGGTTCTATACATATTGGGCCTTTGATCCCATGGGTTTTCTATGTCATAGGTCACTTTTATGGACCTAAAATATGGGTAATAGGGCTTGCAAACGGGATTAGTTGTTTTAGTTCCATACATAGTTTTATCTTGGTGTTTTTGTTCATAAATTGAACCGGTTCAACCAATGTTTCAATTTTAGTGATGTTTCAATTTTAGTGATTTTAGTAGTTTCTTTTAAGTATTTAGTGGGGCTGGACTAGGACTCTGTTTTGAGTCTATTTCAGTTTAAGTTACCGAATAGGTTAAGGATTGAGTTACACCTTTCCTTTTAAGTGTAGGAGTCTATTTTTGAGTCTTTTATATAAGATTGTTAGGGGGACAAGTATTGAACATGACTTTTGGTAATGAAAAGGCTTGTTGCTGCTCTCTTCCATTGAAGATTTGTCTTGTGTTTGATCAAGGCTGGTGGGATTGGTGTTTGATCCAATCAACACATTGTGGTGGGAAGCCCGAGTAGTTTGTTGGAGGAATCAGTGTTTGATCCGATTGACACCTTGCGGTTGGAAATCCAGGTGGTTTGTTTTGGTTCTCTTTTGAAGCTCTCCATTATTGTTCTACTTGAATTTGACTCTATGATTGAGGTTGGCGGTAATTCTTCTGCTAACAAAATCTATGATTTGTTACCCCGTTCCTAACCTAATATAATTGGGTTCCCGTTGTTCTCTCGGTTTCCCCATATGTTTTATTTCCCATTGTTCTCTTGGTTTCTTCATATGATTTATTTCCCATTGTTCTCTTGGTTTCCTCATACGATTTCTCGTCCCATTGTCAAATGTCAACTGCTTCACCTTTTGATAAAAGATCCTGGTTTGGTTATTAGTTTGACTATTCAAACCTAGGACTACATTACTAACAGATAATAGGCATAATGGTAAACGAGGAACATGAAGAACAAATGATAGTGTCATGGAGGCAGTGGGTGAAATGGTACCATGACCTGTCACCTTTGTAGAGGAGGAGCCACTAGCATAGATGACTAGAGAGGACTGTCGATGTTCAGAAATAGAGGAAAATAAATCAGCCTTACTAGTCATGTGAGAAGAAGCACCGGAATCAATGATCCATGGAGTAGTGGTAGTGAATAAGGCAAAGTTACCTGTGTGAGCTAGGGTGGCTGTGGAAGTAGTAGTAACTGCCTCAAGTTGTTGAAGGCGCTTGAGGATCTGATTATAATCATCACAAGGAACAAACATAGTGGAAGAAGCTCCAAATGCAGATAAAGTGTTGCCATAAGGCACTTTCTCAGCAAAATTATCAGTCATTGCAGTATTGACTAACTCATTGGCCCACTCAGGTCGGCCATGCTTAGCCCAACAAGTATCTATAGTGTGATTTTGTTTAAGGCAGTAGGTACAATGTTGAGAAGATTTGTCAAACTGCTGTCCACCAATACCATGACCACCTGACCCACAACCACGCCTCTCCTTTGGCTACGACCTCGTCTAGAGAAGGATGAACCATGACCTCTACCAGCAATGAAGGCTGAACTTTCTTTTGGAGAGGGTGAGGGTTCAACCTTGGAAGATGTAGATATGCGTTGAAGACAAGAAAATGTTTCATTCAGGGATGGTACTTTCTCACCAACAAGAGGACTCTTGACAGATTGGTAGTCAAGATGAAGATCAGCTAGAAATTTGGCAGCATGAAATTCAGCCCGTTGAAGCCATGGTTCAAAATTTCGTGATATATCGCCGAAATTTCAGCAAATTTTGACACTATCGAGACGAGATGGGCTTCCAAAATGAAAAAAATGTTCAAATTTCGTCGAAATTTCGTGAAATTTCGGTGTATTTCAGCATGTCACCGAAATATTGCTGAAATTGCTACATTCCTATGCACGTGACTCTTTAAACTCAAGTATAAAAGCAACATCTTGCTGATCTCGGTCGAAATTTTCGACCGAGACCTTGCAGAGAGTGCTTTTGTTGCCTTTTTTTTTTTTTTTTTTTTGTCTTCCAAGCCTCTTCCAAGCTATTCTTTGTGGGGGGAAACATTTGTTCTTCATCATTTTCGACGGATTGTCGCCGGAAACATGTCGGAAACACCTTCTAGCACATTTGTGAAGGCCTTTTCACTGTTTAAGGTATTTTTTTCTTTCTCTAAAACTATTTTTTGAAAATACTATGTTCAATACTTGTTGGATGGTGATGATATTATTATATGCTAGACACCAAAGGCCGAACTATAACCTCACGTTGGGGTAGGGGACTATGACTCCCAGTTCCAGTCTCAGGGATGTACTGGATCATCTTTTGTGGTCGATATCTTTGCATACGCTAGCTACCCAACTCACTAGCCGTACATGCTGCCAACACCGACATCACATCATACTGGATCAGTGGGTAGTCATGGTTCTTCTTCACAGATTGGTAACCCATATCCTAGGATAGGTTACCTCCATTATGTTGATGACTCTATTTACATGGCAAGTGTGGATGACTACACTCGTTTCTTCTCCCAAACTATAGCTTGGTCCACGTATGTCCTTCAGACGAAGAGCAATGGACGTCGACTCCAGCGGAGCATGAGTGGGGTCGATCCAGGAAGGCATAACAATTATTACTAGGATTTGTTTTATGAAAGTTGTGAGTTGTGATTTGTGAGTTGTGACTTTGTGTATTGAGTATTGAACTATTGACTATTATGGAGTTTATGAGTTATGACTTATGAACTTATGCACTTATGATTTTATGAGTTTAAAGTTTAAACTAAAGGCTACATTTGACTTTATTTTTGTTTCATTACTTTGTTTAAATTTCTTATTATGTCTTTTAGTACTTAAACAATGTGTATTTAACTATTTATACATCAGGGTCCGACCGTATACTGTCAATCAGGGGTGCAAACCCAAAACACCACTTTGAGTTCATTTTTGTTGCAATATGAAGGTTTAAATGTGTTTATTTAGCTTAAATAAGGGTGTACATGAAGTATCATGCCTTAATATGGCCAAAAACCCACCGAGATGGAATGCCGAATATGGCAGAAAAAATGCCATATTTCGTCAAAATTTCGGAATATTTCAGAAATTTCGACCAGCCCAAAATGGAGAGACGAGACGAGACGAAATTTTGAACTATGGTTGAAGCTTCAATTGCTCTAGATTAGAAGTAAGGGTTGGTGAACTTGAAGTTCTTCAATAATGCCTTTGTAACTGCTGAAGTACTCATTTAATGACTTGTCTCTCTGTTTAAAATTGAATAACTTCTCATAAAGCTCATAAGTCTGAAAGATATTTTTCTCCTGAGAGACTTTCTTTCAAATCATTCCAAACCCCTTTCACAGTAGTTTGAAACATTACATTAGCAGCAATGGTAGGCTCAATACTATTCCACAACCATATCTTGAGTATGGAGTTCCCACGCATCCAATCTTCATATGCAGTGAGAGAAGTAGAATCCTTACGATCAACAGCAGGAGGATCATCAGTGAGATATTTCATCTTGCCTTTAGCATGAATGTGGACAAGGACTGTTTGAGACCATATAATGTAGATCACAAGTCCATATGTACCCGCAGGTACAAGCCCCAAAACCAGCCCAACAAGGTTGTGGATTCGACTGCTGTGAGAAGCAGCCTGGTCTGATGATGTGGCAAGTTTTGTTGGTTTGATGGAGCATCACCTAAGGCAGCCCCAACCTAGAGAGAAGCATGAAGAAGAAGAAAAGAGACCAAGACAGAAAAAAAAAAAAAAAATACTGTTCACATGAACAGTATCCGAGTTACTATTCACGTGAACAGTGATTTGGGGGCTGATATGGACAGCTGGTGTGAAGATCTGATTTTATTTTGTTACTATTAGTTACTAAATCTATAGTGTCTATTTTTGTTTCCATGATTGTTAAGAAGGCTGGATCTATAAAGCCTTAGTAGTTTCTATTTTTTCATTAGTTGCCGTTTTCCTACCTTCTATTTTCTACCTTCTATTTTGTAAGCTTGCCTAAGCTATTAATAGGCCCCCTATTGTAAGGAATGATCAGATTTTGGAGAAAACAATTTTCAGGCCTTGTTGCCATTGGTTGTGGGAGAAATTCCATGTTTCAACAGCTGGGATAGCTGTGGGTGAGAGACCCAGGCTGAGAAGGCCAATCCCCTACCTCCCTTTCTTCTATCTTCTCTATATCCTCTTCTTCATATTCTTATCCTTTTCTATGTTCTTCTTTCATATGTAAACAGAAAATAAAGCATTAAAGTTTCAGTTATTCAATTTGTTCATCCTCATTGTGTTGATCCTGGCTGCAATCAATCTCCCGCTGGTTTCCCTGGTTTGAGGTCGACTTTCTGCATTACCATAGCATGTAATTAGATACACAAATGAGCTTAATGTTGGTGATTTGAACATGGACGGTGTCCACCGGAACCTTTGGGTCAGCCATCATGCAGGTTGGTAATATGGGGATCAATGAAAGCATCCAACAGTCCCAAGTAGCAGTAGCAGAATCACTGTCTAGGAGCAGTAGAAGTGTTCTGAAATAGAACAGTAGCAAGCAGTAATAACCGGCAGCAGTTAAATTCCTAAAGAAGACAATCGGTACCTTAGCAATTCAGATTTAGGTGATTTTGAAATAGGAGTAGCTCTGCAGGTCTGATTGAGCTAAATTTGAGGTCGAAGAACTCCCTTGATATAGGTAATAAAATCCTAAAGTGGTTAATGATCTACTGTTTAGATCTAAATTGCCACCAGAAATTGAGAAGGCCAAAAAACTCCTTAAAAACATAGTGTCACCAGCAGTGATGAAGAATATATGTAGCAGCAAGTCAAACCTTGTTACAGGCCAGAAATATGGATCGAAGGTACCTCTCTGGCAGTGCGAAATAGTCCTCAAAGGGGGAAGACCAGATAATGGCCTAAAAACAAATATAGGCAGCTTGATGATGGCGGTAAAACAGAGTCTCCAGAATTAATAATAGCAGTGATCTTCAAAGACAAATCGATCTCAGTAGGCCAAGAACTCCATCAGCAAGCATATATATGGTACAAAGGAGCCCTAGTTTGTATTCATATCATCTCAACTAGGGCTGCATATGATCAGTAGGCAGCATGGGCTGCTGCAACCAGAACCGAGACTTTGTTTGTGTGACTATTAAACCAGAGAAGGATGAATGGTGATTACTAGTCAATAAAGTTCTGATACCATGTTACAATATCAGAATTAGAAACCAGTAATCACAAGAGAGAATGGAAGAGAAGAAGAATGGAGAGATTGCTAGGAAGGCTTGCAACCGATTAGGTGCAGCCTCCCTCCTTCATATCAATATATAGAAATCAGATTACAAGATTTCCTAATGGGAATAGGAAAGTAAACCAGCAGGTAAGATAGAGTTCTAAACTAATATGGAAAAGAAAAGACAGTCAAACACTACTACCACTGGGACATAACACAAGTAATCCACGATAGGGGGGTGGGCTCCCCCTATCATGGTGGCATACAACTACACCCAGGCCCACACGGTTTAACACTTGATTATATCCAAGATCCATGAGATATTTTGATGGATATAACTCTTCTCCTCCAGTGTTCTTTTTTTTGATAAATCTGTAAGTATATCTTGAATCTTTGTCAAATCATTCTTATTAAATATCACTTTCATTGGCCATTGGAAAAAAAATCTGCATCTCAGTAATAACTTCGTGAACTATTTCCTTGGTTGATGATTAAGCAATTCAATATTCAATGAGTCTTGGATCTGTTACATAGCTATTTGGTCAATTAATAATTCACTATGGATAATTTCTTTTGATTCACCCCTCCTATATGTAGTTATGTACAACCAGGTTTACCAAACACCCCCATACTATCCTCCCTGACACACAAATGCGCATGCATATACTAATACATATAGACGGACACATTATGGATATGTAGATAAAAATGTTACCTCTTACAATTAACAATATGTAAGGATTTATTATTAATTAGCAGATATAAGAATGCGTACATTATGACCCTCCCTAGACCCCGGTGGCGGGAGCCTTGTGCACTGGGTACGCCCTTTTTTAGCAGATATAAGAGTAATTATTTATAAACCTTGCAACCTATTCGGTTCCTCAAAATATTTTTGGTCATATAAAATTAATTGCTTATGAAGTATTCATTATAGGAGGTCTGCTGTATTATTCTTCTGACATTTGTTTTAATAAATACTGAGCTATCAACTGCTATTCTTCCCTACTACATTAACTGAGTTTTTTTCAGGTTGAAGTCATTCCAAACTGTAGCATTTTAGCAACAGTTGGTCAAAAAATGGCAAGCACTCCTGGAGTTAGTGCTTCTGTTTTCAGTGCACTGGCAAAGGTATTTGCATTCTCTAAATCTTTTCATTCGGATAAATCTGCTAGTCTGTTAGATGCTTAACCTGCACAAGTGCTTTATAACTGGTCTCATCTTAGGCTGGGAAATTTCAGTACTGGATGTTGGGCACTATCTTCTTTCTTTTGGCAACGTTGCTAGTTCTTCTGCAGTCCAATGGTGATTCTGTTTGCTCTGTTCATCATTTGTATGGAATTTGTGTGTCCTCTTGCAGGCTAATATAAATGTACGGGCTATAGCTCAGGGTTGCTCCGAATACAATATTACAGTGGTACTAAAGCGCGAAGATTGCATAAGGGCTTTAAGAGCTGTCCACTCCAGATTTTACCTGTCCAAAACCACAATTGCAATGGGTATTATTGGATCAGGGCTGATTGGTAGCACATTACTTGACCAGCTAAGGGATCAGGTGCATTATCGGATGGGTTCTGCTGTATACATTTTCATCATCTTCCTACCATTATATTATTTATCATTGTCCTATCATTATCTCATCTATCATTCCTGGATATGTTGATGTGCTTATAGTACCGGTATCAACTTGATTGGATGCCAGTATTGAAAATGGATACTGCATGGGCACTCCTTGACAACAAGTTTCTCATTTCCTTCATTTTATATGCTCTTACTTTTATTTCATGACAGTTCTTTGTTTGTTTTAGGAAACAGAAATATTTAATTTTACTGTGCCATATCTTACTATAAGAATACAGGAACTTTAATAATGTCCAAGGTTCTATCTGGTTTGGCAAGATATGTGTACTCAGAATGTCCTTACCATGGAATCTAAATGAAAGTCATGGTTTCAACATCTTTTCTTTATTTTTTTTTTTTGTGTTGGGGGTGGGGGAATGGCACCAATACTGATGCCTTATTTTCAGGAATTGAAGAGTCATTCATATCCCATGTATCTGTCTCTGCATCTGAATCTGTAAATGGGTATTCTAAATCTCATTTGTATATCCGGTAACAGCTTTTGTCTGGAAATGACCAACCCTATTTAAAAGATTTGCATTTATCCCTTTTTTATAGTGCTTATTTGAAGTAGGGAAAATTATCAGGTGCTACTTGGTTTCGAAAAGCTTCCTCAAAGTTGGAAAACTACCTCCTTGAAATTGGAAGTTTGGACAGACTTCTACCAATAAGTAGTACGAATTACCTCACTTATCTTGCTTAGAAGTTTAACTGCACTAGGTGGGTTATGTTTTTTAATTAACAAAAAATTGCCTGTTAGGGTGACACCTTGTTCTTTTACGTCTGATTCTTCTGGAAGCCACTTGGAATTGGAACAGGATCCTTAAGTTGATCATCTTATCCTTGCATGCTGCAGTATTGAGGTTTTAGTATCCTACTGAAGCTGGATTCTAAGTTCCCAGATTTAAAAATCCAGTTCAACCATGTTACCATAGAACTGTTAGTGTTCTAGATGTCCTTATCTTCCAGCTGTAGCAGGTAAGTAGAGCCTCTAGTTCCTGTCTTACTCTTTCCTAATGTAGGCCAACTGGCCAAGCTTCTCATTTCCCAATCATGACTACTGTTATTCTCTAGAACAAATGGGAATAGATGTTTCCTTGTAAATTAAGGTTTCCTCGTCAGTTGTCACAACATCAAAGTTACCACCAAGTCTATGGCCAAATGGTATTCAAGGAACTCTTAAAATTGGAACTCACAAAGGTAATCGGCAGATAACATCTTGAGAGGCATGTATTGAAAGTGAGCCATCTACAGGGAAAAGGCCGTTAATGATTTGTGTTGGAGAGCTGACTTGTGAATTAAATCTATGACCATCTTACTTGGAGGTGCAAAGTAATAGCTGTAAAATCCTCATTATTACTAATGTCGAGACACCTTAACCCTTAAACTATTTGAATTACCCTTACCATGACACCTCAACTCTACTTAAAGGTGAAACTGCCATCTATAAAACATTAAAACCACTATACCCATTACATGTTGCTGATGTAAGTCCACTTTAGAGCAATTCTGCCCCTTTATATACATATGACTATATACCATATATATATTCTATATATGATATGCTATACACTTAGGCTATATATTTAACATATATAAACCATATGGCATATATATATTACCATATTTATACCCATTTAATTTAGACCTTAGTGTATAATACCAAGATACATTCTTATAATATTATTGAATTATACAAATAATAATAAACATGATAGTAATAATAGAAATATTACACTCCTTATTAAAATGATATAAAATAATAAAAACAGAATATTAGGCATTCAAATAATTCTTATACTCCATGCTATCATCCATAGCAAAAATCACAATTTTGTCACTGATTATTAACAATAATAAATTAATACAACATCCTATAAATAATATTAAATAACAGTAAAGCACTCTCATTCACATGCAAATATTAATAAAATATTCTCAACAACAACAACAACAACAACGACAACAACAAACTCATCCATATCCCAACTTAATGGGGTCGGCTTCATGGATCCATACAAAACAAAGTAGGGAAAACAGAGTTCTAACCAAAAAGGGAAACAAAGATGGGAAAAGAGGGATGGGGAAAGAGATGGGAAATGAAAAAAAGAAAAAAGAAAAATGAAAGATGGGAAATAAATAGAATACTTGGGACATCTAATATAATAATAAAATAAACATGACATGCATGCGGGTGTTACACTGAGCTGATGCGCTGGATGACAGAATGCTTGCTGAATGCCCAATGCTTCTGTGCGTGTAAAACAATGCAGAAAAGTCGAAGGTTTCTTTGAATTTTTTCTACATGGATTGGTATATGCTTACGATTAATGGCTTGCCATTCTAGATCAACTGTGACAATCAAGAATAATGATCCTGATCCCCATGTTATTTCATGATCTTCAGGCTACTATGTTATTTAACAGGATGGCCATGAAGTGCCTTTGGTAGAATTACCATGCAATGAGGATTTTTTTTTTATCCCCAACCATTAGGTGTATAGTTGTCGTTTGACAGCCGCTGGATAAAAAAAGGAGAGTTTTCAAGATACCCAATACCGGCACAAAACCTTTACCTCGTCATTGCTACCACCTTTCCTTTTCCAAATTGATCCTACTTTTACTAGATCACATGTCTTATAAGTTACAGTGGGTGCAAAAATTACTATCGCTACTGAGTCTATTTTGTTCTTTTTAGCAAGTTTTTTTGTATTAGTAGGCATTCAGTTTTCAAGTCTTTTGTGACCATCTATATAAAGGGATTTATGCCACAAAATGTGGACATGGTGATGATTAATAACATTTTGTTTGGAGCAGGATTGTATATTCAACCCTAGGAATATGGTTGGTAATTTTATTGGCCCTCTTCCTCTTAACTCTTCATCTTTTATCTGAAGTTTCTTCTATGGGAACTGTTCTTAGTCACGTAGTACTCAATTTCCTCTCTCGTATTTTGCTTATTTATTAATATCCATCTTCATCTCTTTAAACTATAATTCTTTCCTGGAACCCCAAAACTGTGAGTCTTTCTTGGATTTCTAGTTTATCATTTATTGCTGTTCACTTCTTTGCTCATTTCTTTATCTATCTAAACCAGAATCTCTTTATCTCTTGGAGGTATCCTACGAGGCCTGTCACACCACAGTTACTTTGTTGTTTCAGTTTTCAACTTTTTGTAATCTAAGTCATAGGGTATATTGCATAGATCCTCACCTAATATGATGCAGTTCTCCTAACTAGTTACTTAGATTTTTCTTTCTTTCTTTTTCCTACTTCATTGTCATTCTAAATTTATGAATATGTATGAATTTCTCTACACTCAGTTCCTAGAAAGAATGATAAATTTGCATTAAGTTTGTAGATCAAAATTGATCCTCATTTGATACTAATCATATTTTCAAAACATTCTGTTGGCAGGCAGCAGTCCTAAAAGAAGAATTGAACATTGATTTGCGTGTTATGGGAATCACGGGATCAAGGACAATGATTTTGAGTGACTCGTAAGTTACTTTTTTTTTTTTTTCGTCAAAACATTTCTACATTTCATGTTTCACGGAAAAGAGTTTTCTTTTTCTAAAGTTTGTTTGAGTGAGGTCTCTAAGATGCATTCTCACTCATGTTCAAGGTTCAACATTTCGGTTTCGAATGGGATTTCCACTCTGGCCGAAACCAAAATATATCACCAAAATGGCTGAAATGGCACCGAAGTATGGTCCATTTTGGTGAAAAATCAAACCAATGAAGACTCATCAATTTGCATGCCATTTCATTTTGACAAGTGTCGGAACTGAAACATTGCATTGAAATTTCAAACTATGCTCATGTTTGAGCAAAAGTTCATATTTTAGAAGTTTTTGCATTGGGTATCAATTTTATGATTTTTATACTTTAAAACTGTGATGGCTAGTTCCATATTTTAAGGGGGTGGAGATTTGCCTATATATTTTTTTCTGCTACATGGCTGCGTCCATAGTTTTCAAGGCGTCGCCTAGGCGTCCGGATGGGTTTCCAAGGGCTGTGTGGTCGTCTGCCTTATACTAACTTGACAAGGCAGACACCTTGGGACTCTGGGCGTTGCCTAGGGCGCCTTATGACGCCTAGGTCCCTAGGCGGTCGATTTTTTTTGACATGTTTTTTCCCCTCTAAAAATGATGTTTCTAACATTTTTATTGGCTTGTGTGCAAGTTTGTGTATAGGCGAGAAGCATGCGGTCATTTAGTACCGCACAGAAAAAATAAAAATAATGGTACTAAAAGTGCTAGGGGCAAGCCTAAATTAATCGTCAGAGAAGTGGTGAGGAAAGACGTGCATAGCTTGGGCCTCGTATCAGGAATGACGCCGAATAGAACTGATTGGAGAGCAAAGATCCATGTGGCCGACCCCATTTAGTTGGGATAAGGCTTTGTTGTTGTTGTAGTATTAAATTGTTGGGGTATCTATGGGTTGGAATCAATAAATCTGAGGAGTATGAAATTATTTGTTTATTCCATAAGGTGGTTGGGGTCTTATGTGGGGGGTTCTAGTATTACCGTAAGGTAGTTCTGCTCTGTGGGTTGCTTGCGTTTGGTTGGAGGTTAAAGGCAGCCAAATTAGTCAATTATGACTAAGGGCTCCTTCCCCTTGGTTTTGCCAATTATGCCCTTGCCTTTAAAAGTTTGATCAAACTAAATACCAAGTGGATCCTTTTCTTTCAAGATTAAAGTTGAAATTAGAGGAGAGAAGAGAGTAGAGGAGAGTTGAGAGAATATTGGCTTGTCAGAGTAATGTAAGACTAGAACCAGAATAGGTCTAATCCCAGGCATGATCCTATAGAAAACCCTTCAATTAACAAGAAATCATATGAGGGAACCAAGAGAACAATGGGAACGCAAATGAGGGAACAATTTCCTTGGTTGAAGTAACAAATAAAAACCCACAATTTGTTACCTGTTGAAGCAGCAATGATCTTGATGTGGTAATCTTCAAGAAATCGATGCGACAATCAGTTAAAAGAAATCCTAGCTGCTTGTAGGACTCTTGAGATCGATTTGAACAAAATTAGGGTTTGGATTCATTCAAGAACCGATGGAAGGGGATGGGGGAATGGAATGGGGATCTCACCCTAGGCCTCTCACCTATCGTATCTCAGGATTTCAACACTGCATAAGCAACTTTTCTATTCATTCAAATTCGTGTACAATGCTGGTCTCCCTTAGTCCCTTACAAACTTATATAGAAGACTCTGAAAATAGACTTAGACGCTAAAAGGGAAAGGTCTAACTCAATCCATAACTAATAAGGTATCCTAAATTGACTGGGAAACTAAAATAATGAAAGAAACAGACTCAAAACAGGATTCTAACTATATTAATGAAATAAATCCCGTTTTCCTACTTTCTACCCATATTTTAGGCTTATTAAATTGGCCAATTACAAAGTAAACCCATGGGATCAAAGGCCCAACACATACATAACCCAACCCAAAGCTTATTTCCAATAAAATAAGTCCCTTAGATGACTTTTCTTTTTCACAGAGGGACAGAGGCCACCACTTTATTTATAATTTGAGATGATTACAAATATGGAATGATGAGTCAATCCTTTTCTAGCATATTTAACATGTGTATAATGAACCTAGGCACTATAATGTCCCTAGATACGTTACACACTGCAACAAGAGAACTGAACCAATTAAGAACCAAACTAAATATTTCAACACTCCCCTCAAGTTGGTGCATAGATATCGCACATACCCAACTTGGAAACAATAGGATGGAAGGACTTAGCATATAAACCCTTGGTAAAAACATTTGCCAGCTGGTTCTTTGTAGTAACAAAAGGAGTACAAATCAGGCCATCTTCAATCTTTTCTTTGATGAAAAGCCAATCAATTTCAAAATGCTTGGTATTTTCATGTTGAACAGGGTTATGAGCTATATTGATTGCAGATTTGTTGTTGCAAAAGAGCTTCATAGGTCCCTCAGGAGTTAACTTCAGATCACTGAGAAGTTTTTCAGCCAAATGAACTCACATACTCCTTGCGCTATGGATTTGTTTTCAGCCTCGATACTGGATCTTGAGACTACAAGTTGTTTCTTGCTTTACCAGGCAACAAGATTCCCTCCAAGGAAAGTTTAGTAACCAGAGGTAGAGCATCTGTCGTCAATGAAACTGGCCCATAGTGCATCAGTAAAGGATTGCAACTTTAGGCTTCCATTGTTTGAGAAAGATACCCTTTCCTGGTGCTTATTTTAGATACCGAAGAATTCTGTACCTTGCTTCAAGGTGAACAGTCCTTGGGTCATGAAGGAAACGACTGACAACCCCCACAACATAAGCAATGTCAGGCCTGGTGTTAGAGAGGTATATGAGTCTTCCTACTAGACGTTGATACCATTCCTTCTCTACAGAATCACCTTTGGTGCTACTGCGTTGATGATTAATTTTCAATGGGAGATTCAGCAGGTTTGCAACCAAGCATCCCAGTTACTTTTAAAAGGTCTAGGACATACGTTCTTTGAGAGATGAAGATTCCTTTGTTGTATCGGGCTACTTCAATTCCCAAGAAATATTTTAAGTATGCTAAATCCTTACTCTCAAATTCACTTGCCAGCTGAGTTTTTAGGAGAGAAATTTCTGCCTCATCATCATCAGTGATCACTATATTGTCCACATAGACAATAAGAACTGTGATCTTGCCTTCCATATGTTTGTCAAATAGGGTGTGATCTGCATTACTCTGTTTGAACCCAAACTTTATCATAGCTTTTTGAAACCTTCCAAACTAGGCATGAGGAGATTGTTTCAGAACATCAAGGGATTTTCGAAGTTTGCACACCTTGCCAGCGGTGGTGGATGAGTCAAAGCCAAGAGGAATATCCATGTAGACTTTTTCCTCAAGAACACCATTCAAATAGGCGTTCTTCACATTTAACTGCTGAAGAATTCACCCTAGGTTGGTATCACTTGATAATAGAGCTCTTACAAAGTTCATCTTAGCAATTGGGGCAAAGATTTCTTGGTAGTCGATGCCATATGTTTTGTAAATCCCTAGGCAACCAACCTTGTCTTATAGTGAGAAATAGTTTCGTCTGCATTCTGTTTTACTGTGAACACCCACTTGCACTGCACTAGTTTCTTTCCTTTGGGACAAGGAGCTAGCTCCCAAGTATCCTTTTTCTTCAGGGCTTGCATTTCCTCTATCATAGCAGCTTTCCATTTAGGTTCAGTTATAGCTTCTTTCCAACCTTTTGGGATACACACATAAGATAAAGAGGAAACAAAAGCACGATAGGTGGGAGAAAGATTCATAGGAAGCAAAGTTAGAAATGGGGTGTTGGGTGCATGATCTAATTCCTTTTCTGATAGCAATGGGATGATCACCATGAGAGCAAGGAGAAGGAGAACTGTTACCTTCTATGTGCTCAGGAGCTGGAGTAGGAGCTGGTTCAGGGGGTGTTGGAAGACATGGTAAGGTAGAAGCAGCTTTCTCTTGGCGGTGAGAATAGGTTATGAGCTCTTTTACACTAGTCACAGGGCCCTGAAAGGGAGTGGTACCAATGATGAGAGGACTTGAAGAACCTGTATTTGAAAGTATTTCTTACTCAAAATAAATCTCTCCTTGAGGAGATGCTGGATAAAAGGGTTTATCTTCATGGAAAGTAACATCCATCGTGACGAACAATTTTCGAGTGGGAGGTAGCATCGGCACCCCTTCTGAGAAGTGGAGTGCCAAAATAAATACTCCTAAATGCTCGAGGATCCAGCTTAGAACGGGTAGGGGAGGAGTTGTGGGCAAAGCAAACACACCCATAGTTGTTACGGCGTCACGGCGTTGCCATGGTGAGCATGTCGACCATGTTTTATTTTTTATTTTCTCTATTTTTAATGGTTTAATAGATGTATACTCAAGCCATGTTTTATTTTTTCTCTATTGTTTCTTAAGTTTTAAGGATGGCAATCTTGTAATTAAGCAGAATCTAAGAAAGGGCATAAAAGGGTTTTGATTTAATGATTAAGGGTAAACTTGGAGGGATGTGTAAAGTATGGACAAAGGGGAATAAAAGAAGAGAAGGGTACTTTAGGAAAAAGGAAAAAATAAGGGTTTGTAATAACCCACGATCGGATTTATGGTTATCTTCAACCTGGGACGGAAAAAGGCAAAGTACGAAGGAGATAACTCCTTCAACTCTTCTCGGTCCAGACGTCCAGTCTAAACCTTCAAGCAAAGCATCGCCACATCATGTTCTATCAATTCCAGCAAGAACTCATCACAGAAATCAACTAAGCAAGGAGTATTTAATTCCTGGAATCAGATCTGGCGACTTCTTAGTTGCAAAACAGAGACAGAGAGACAGGAAGAAGATATCGAAGAGGGAAAGAGAGACAAGAAGAAGAAATCGAAGAGGGAAAGAAGAAATAAAGAAGAAATCGAAGAGGGAAAGAAGAAATAAAGAAGAAATCGAAGAGGGAAGGCAGAAATCGAAGAGGGAAAGAGAGATAGGAAGAAGAAATCAAAGGCCGCCATGGCGTAGGTCGCCATGCAGGCTTCTCCAGCGCCAGGACGCCATGGCGACGCCATGACAACTATGAACACACCCAAAAACTCTGGGAGGGAGATGAGAGGCAATAGTAGGGTCAGGAAGCTGACTGGCTGGGGTTTTGAAATCCATAATAGCAGAGGGTATCCTGTTAATGAGGAAGCCAGCGGTAAAAACAACATTCCCCCAGTAAAACTTTGGAACATTGCTGGTAAACAAGAGAGACCGAGCAACATTGAGGAGATGTCGGTTTTTTCTCTCAGGATTACCGTTTTGCTCCGAAGTTCGAACACCGGAAGTCTGGGAAAGAATACCATGATCATCTAGATATTTGAGAAAAGGACCGTCAAGATATTCAGTTCCATTATCACTCCGTAATGCTTGAATTTGAGCATCAATCTGGGTTTGAATCATATTATGAAATTATTTGAAAGAAGAAAAAGCCTCAGATGTAGTGCGAAGAAGATAAACCCATGTTAGATGAGTGCATTTTTCAATAAAAGTAATAAACTATCGATACCCACCCTGAGCAATAATACGCGAAGGTCCCCATAGGTCAGGGTGAATAATAGGAAAAGGAATTGTACTTTTATTATCACAAGGGTAATAAGAGGAACATGTGTTTTTTTCTAGTTTACACATCACGAGAAAAGTGTCCTTGAGCCTGAGGACAATATTTTATTAAGGGCCTCTTTGGTATCACGTTTCATTTTCATTTTCTGACACAAACGTTTTTACAAGTGTTTGGTACAATTTATGGACCCTATTTCTATTTATATAACATCAAAATAATAGAAAAACCATAATAGAGTTGTGACCTTATGATGGATTTTGGCCAAAAATTCATTTTAGTCATTTTTTCGGTACTTTAATGAGCATGTGCTTATAAAGGTCCCAAAGTCGAGGGTAAAGGAGTCATTTCCTCCTTTAATTAGAAAGCTAACCCCACTCCCCCTCTTCCTCTTCTTCTTCTTCTTCTTCCCCGACAATTAGGAACCTCGATTTCTTGGAGATGTGGAGGCCATTCTTCCAGCCCTATCACCTGATCATCGTCCAAGACGGAGATCCCGCCGGAACGATCAGAGTCCCAGACAGCTTCGACTATGAGCTCTACAACTGGAACGACATCAATCAAATCCTAGGGCCATTCTTTCCTTATTTCTCTGGTTCTTAAACCATATAAAGAACCCGAAGGAGAAGGGATGGCGCGAAGCAGCTTGTACATCACAGCTACTCAGCTTCTCACCCTGAAACACCGCCCAAAAAAGAGGAGACACGCGAAGCGAAAAAGAGGAATTTATGAAGGTGATAGCTTCAGTACTCATTCCATTTAAGGGGGAGTGGAAGGCAGCAATCATTCAAACCACCAACACCCCCTCACACTCTTCTCTTCCTTTCCTCCTTTCTTTGCACTTTTTAATCATTCCTCTTCTCCTTTTAGTTTTAGCACCTAGAGACCAGAAGAGTAAAGTCAATATGAGAGACTGTGTGTGTGTGTTTTCTTCTTAGTTTTAGTTTCGTAGCAGAGAGTGGAGTGAGAGATTGGGGAGGAAGACGGTTTCAGATTAAAGAGGAAGATGCGTGAAGAGATGCCTTCTTCACTCACCACTTAAACTACATATGGGCTTTGGGTTTGGGCTCTTTCTTACAAAATTGTTATAAAAATCATTTGCACCAAACTTATTTTTCATTCTACAATCTATTGTGTTTAGTAGTTACCAAACAGTTTTTCATTTTTGATCAAAATGGCTTTTAGTAATAAATTTTTTTTTTTAAATAGGCCAAAATGAAAATGAAAAGTGATACCAAAGAGGCCCTAAGTCAGGAAACAAGCGATTTAAAATAGGAAAAGAAGGGTGTCTGAAGCGGCGGTGCCATTGATGAAGTTGTTGCAACTTGCAAGTGACTATCAGCCCGAAGGGTATGAGCAGAGACCAGAGGAGATAATTTAGCAGCAGGGTCCGGATCCAGGTAGTAGAGTCCATCTCACACCTTACCATATCCAATCGTTGCCCCCGTTACCAGATCCTAAAAGGCACAATGAGAAGCAAAGAAATGAACACAACAGTTAAGATCAACAGTGAGGCGATAAATAGAAAGTAAATTAGCACAAAGATTGGGAACATGAAGAACAAATTTAAGGGAAATGGTGGGAGAGATGGTAACAGTTCCTTTACCAGAGATAGTGGAAAGAGACCCATCTGCCACTCTGACTTTGTCATTTCCGGAACAAGGAGTATAGGTACTAAAAACATCTGAGAAGCTAGTCAAATGGTCAGAAGCTCTGGAATCCAAAAGCCAGGAGGGACTGGGCTGAGAAGAAGCAAGGAATATACCTGACTGGGCAAGATGAGAAGTGGAGGTGGAAGATGCTGGCGTAGAAGGAACAAAAGAACCCATTTGAGCCATCACACGTTGAAGAGCCATTAACTGATCTGAAGAGAATGGTGAGGATGCAGTGGGTGTAGTAGTACTATCAACAGTATCAACTACATGAGCCTGGGAATAGGAACCACCTTGATTCCCACCATGCCCTCCACCTTTAGGACGACCATGAAGCTTCCAACAAGTGTCTTTAGTGTGTCTGTGATGGCCTCAATAGTTACACTTAACCGGGTCTTTACCAGAAACTGCCGGTTTAGTGGAGTCCACTTGTGGAGGTAGTGGTAAGGGCTGATCGGGCCAGAGTAACAGTAGGCATCATAAGGGACCGATGGCGCTCTTCATGCTGGACCAGGTTATAAGCCTCAAGTAAAGTAGGGAACTTATCACGGCTGAGAACCTGCACACAGATCTGATCTTACTCTAGGTTCTGTCCAGTAAGAAAGTCATATACATGCTCCATTTCATGCTCGGTCTGGAAGGTCCGTGCATCAGTAGGATCAATCATGGACACTGGATGGTAAAAATCCAATTGCTGCCAAAACTTGTTGAGGTCTGAATAGCACGCTGGGAGTGATAACTCCTGAGTAGTTTCCCTAACTTGGCGTCGCAACTCAGAGATCTGAGCATAGTTGTTGGATTGTGCATAGCTCTGCTTCACAGCCTACCACAATTCTTTAGCAGAGTTCAAAAGTACAAAACTAGGGCTGATTGTGGGTTCCATAGAGTTCAGTAAAAAGGACATCACAAGGGCATCATTCGCTAGCCATGCATTGGCAGCCACGGTTTCAGATGATTTGGGTGAGTCGCCAGTTATATATCCCAAAAAATTATTACCACGAATTGTGATCATACAAGCCCGAGACCAAGTGAGATAGTTGGACCCATTCAGCTTAGTACGACCAATTTGGAGAGTAGGGTTATGGCCATGGGTACCAAGACGTCCCTCCACACTACCCTACTCAGCCTAGGCGGCGGCGGCGGTGAACATGGTGATGTGGTTAGTGGTCAACGTTGAAGCTGGCACGATTTTATGCTACCATGCTCAGCCTTGGGAGGCCGAAGCCTCTATGATGGGGCTGACCTTCGCAAAAATATTCCTAAGAGAATCTCGCTCTGATACCAAGTAGAAATTAGAGGAGAGAAGAGAGTTGAGAGAATATTGTCTTGTCAGAGTCACCACCTAATTTATAATTTGAGATGATTACAAATATGGAATGATGACTCAATCCTTATCTATCATCTTTAACATGTGCATAATGAACCTAGACTAATGTAATCTTAGGTGGGGGTAAAGCCAACTAGAACCAGAACCAGGATCTGCTAGAGTTTAATGGAATAGGCTAGGGCAGAATTAGGTAAATAGTGAAATTAGGGTTAGGGTTTAAGGAGGTCTAGGGTTTGATAGATGGGTTATGGTAAGATGATGTAGGGGAACCTTCCAGTGAAGGTCCTGAGATGTTCTAATGGAGTTAGATGTGTAAACTTGAGTAGATGGTAAATTAGGTTTAGGGTTTCGGGTTTTTTGAAAGGAGAATAATGTAGGAATCTAGGGTTTATAATGGGTATTGTGGGCAGGGGCTTGGATCGAGTTTCCCTAACAGTGAGAGGGAGCTTCGGTCCAAGTTTGGGCTGTTTCTCATGGTGGATTCAGGCTAGGTTCTGGGATTGATGTTTGGAGATGGAGGGATGTTAGGATCTGGTTAAGAGGGTTAGAATCAGAAGGGTTTGGGGATGGGGATTATATACTTACTTCTTGTTGAATGGATCCTTGAACTGGTAGCAGATCTGAACAACTGAGCTATGGATCTTCAAACAATCGGCAGTAATAAACTTGAACAGATTTGAATGCACTCGAAGGAGAGAGACAGTGATCTAGTGAAGGCTATCTCAGCCTCACCTTCACAGCCTATCTCAGGATAGTGGAATGCAACAAAGCAATTTTCTTATTCATAAAATCGTAGGAGACTCTCAAGAGCTCTTACAAATATATAGCCTTATGGCTAGACAGAACTCAAACTCTAACTATGACTCAAAACTTAATTAGGACTCAAAACTGAAATAGGAATACTAATTAGGATTCAAACTTGATTAGAATTACAATTCAAATAAAGACTGACTTTAAAAAGGGTAACAAATTAAAAATAATAACTCAGCCCACGAATTTGGCTGCTGGTGTAGGGATTCCCCTACACTTACCCGATGCCTACACATGCTGGTGTAGGGAAGAATCCCTACACCTGTGGTTGGTTTTAGACAGCCAGTTTACATCATAGACACTGTTGAAGTACTGTTCACGTGACACTGTTCACGTGAACAGTAACGTGAACAGTGATTTAAACTCCTAGTTCTAGTTTGAGTTATTTACTTCCCTTGTTTTTAGTTTCCTATTTTACTTTTGAGTTTGAGATGTGGATTCCTATTTGTTCTAGGAGTCTGCATTCCTAGCTCTTTCATGTAATTATGTTATTATAAATAGAGTGGTGTGTGAGAGGCTGGACATTTGTTCTGTTCCAGATTTCCTCTCTTTTCTCTTCTTCATTCTCGATCTCTCTTTTTCTCTGTTGCTCGATTTTACTTCAGTTTAGTTACATGGTATCAGAGCTTCTCTCTTGAGGAGATTTGCTGCCCTGCGATTCAGATTGAAGGTGATTACAAGTTTCACGTGTTGGGAGCAGCACCCTATGCTGCCTGTGTGTGATTAAGCCCTAGTTAGATGAATACATAAGGACAACTAGGGTATCGATCTGTTCTTCTCCACGCATGGAGTTCTCTCTGGCATTCTGGTTTTGTTCCTGTACCTGCGATACAGTTTATTGAGGATTCTATGCATCTGCGATTCAGATTTTTGAAGTTTTTTATGCATCTTCTATTCTGATTTTGAAGATCAGAAAGGTTTTCTGTGTTTCAGAGGTTGATTTCAACTCAATCTGTTCAGTGTGTGTGTTTACTACTTCGATTGGTGTGTTTCATAGTTGTCACGGCGTCACGGCGATCCAAGTCGGTGGAGGGGTGTCACGCTGATATATCGACATGTCGCCCGCCATGGCGTTGCCATGGCGAGCATGTCGAGCATGTTTTATTTTTTATTTTCTGTATTTTTAATGTTTTAATAGATGTATACTCGAGCCATGTTTTATTTTTTCTCTATTGTTCCTCGAGTTTTAAGAAGAAAATTCAGAAATCGAAGAAGAAATCGAAGAGGGAAAGAAGAAATCGAAAGAAATCGAAGAGGGAAAGAAGAAATCGAAGAAGTAGAAAGAAATCGAAGAGGGAAAGAAGAAATCGAAGAGGGAAGAAGAAATCGAAGACAGGAAGAAGAAATCGAAGACAGGAAGAAGAAATCAAAGAGGGACGCCATGGCGTAGGTCGCCTTGCAACCTTCTCCAGTGCCAGGACGCCATGGCGGGGCCATGGCGACCCCATGGCGACGCCATGGCGTAGGTCACCATGCAACCTTCTCCAGCGCCAGGACGCCATGGCGACGCCATAACAACTATGGTGTGTTTCTATCTGATTCGATATTGAAAAGGCCATATTGAACGAGCCAGTCACTGCATCCTGTTCAGTATCTGCTCCTGTTTCTCGTGATGAGTATCTTCAACTATTAAAGCGTCTACAACAACTTGAGCCACCTTCTCACACCTGGTGCTTCGTCTTACGCTCATCGTAGCTCATACGGTACATCCGCTTTTATTTCTACTACTTCTGCTCCTTGGATTATCGATTCAGGAGCCTCTACTCATATGACAGGTAAATCCTATCTACTTGACAACTCCCACAAGAGCTCCCATCCATCTAAAGTCATTCTCGCGGATGGCTCCTCTATGGATGTGACCTCTTCTGGGACCGTTCATTTTTCTTCCTTTCCTACTTTACAATCTGTCTTACATGTTCCTAATTTTCCTCTAAGCCTTATGTCTGTTAGTGCCCTCACCAAGTCTTTAAATTGTTCTGTTACCTTCTTTCCTTCTTACTGTGTTTTTCAGGATCTCCAGACAAAGCAGACGATTGGTGGAGGGCGTGAGAAGGATGGTCTCTACTACTTTGAAGAATCTTCATCTCCAGTTGTTGCTGCTACATCCTCTACTGTTTCTCCCTTGTTATGGCATTACCAATTAGGACATGTCTCCCTTTCTAAGCTTCGCAAAATGGTTCCCAGCTGCAAATCTCTATCTCACATCAAGTGTGAGGCGTGTGAACTGGGCAAACATCATCGGACTTCGTTTCCTCTTCGGACTGTCAATCGTAGTTCATCTTCGTTTTCGTTAGTTCATTCTGATATTTGGGGTCCTTGTCGTATTAAGAATCAATGTGGTTTTTCTTACTTTGTTACATTTGTGGACGATTTTTCTCGTCTTACTTGGTTATATTTGTTGAAGGACCGATCAGAATTTTTATCTGTGTTCAAACAATTTTATTCTGAAATACAAACTCAATTTGGTACTTCTATTAAAGTTTTTAGATCTGATAATGCTTTAGAATATGTTCAAAATGAAATTTCTTCTTTCTGTACTGATCATGGTATGATTCATCAAACTAGTTGTTCCTATACTTCACATCAAAATGGAGTTGCCGAACGCAAAAGTTGTCATCTCCTTGATATAGCCCGTTCTCTTATGATCCATATGAATGTCCCTAAATACCTGTGGGGTGATGCAATTCTTACAGCTTGTTATTTAATTAACCGTATGCCCTTTGATATTTTGGATGGTGTTTCCCCCTTCTCTTTTTTATTTCCTGATGACCCCTTATTTCATATTTCTCCTCGTACTTTTGGCTGTGTTTGTTTTGTCCACAACCTTCGACCCGAACTAGACAAGTTATCTCCTTGTGCCACTAAGTGTGTGTTTTTGGGGTACTCTCGTACACAAAAGGGGTACCGGTGTTTTGATCCGGTTGCTCGTTAGTATTTTGTTAGTGCCGATGTTACCTTCTTTGAAACTACTCCTTACTTTGACACTTTTCCTGGTCCTGATAACGCCGATATTTTTCGTGTCCCCTTACCTGTTCCTGTTCATGCATCTCCACCCTTGCAGGTATATCAGCGACTCCAGGTGAAGCCGTCTCCCGTAGTACCAGCCACTTCTTTGCTTCCGCTCTCCACCTCGACTGCAGCGCCTTAGGATCCTCCTCTACCGCCTACTGACCAGCCCATTGCCCTTCGCAAAGGTATCTGCTCCTGCACTCGGTCTATACTTTATCCTATTTCTCAGTTTGTTACTGTTTCTCATCTTCCTCCTATCATCTGCCAGTATGCATTGTCTATTAGTTCTCCTGACATTCCCACCAGGTATCAAGATGCTTTACTTCACCCCGGGTGGAAACAGGCCATGGATACTGAGATGGATACTTTGATGGATCCCAAAACTTAGTCTCTCACTGATTTACCCTCTGGCAAGGACGTTGTTCGGTGCCGATGGGTCTACACTATTAAATATTTGCCGGATCGTTTGGTTGAGTGGCTTAAGGCCCGATTGGTTGCTAAAGGCTTTACTCAGACCTATGGGGTTGATTACATTGAGACCTTTTCTCCCGTGGCTCGCCTCACTTCTGTTCGTGTGCTTATTTCCTTGGCCACCAATCTGGACTGGCCCTTATTCCAACTTGACATAAAAAATGCTTTTCTCTATGGGACCCTGGATGAGGAGGTCTACATGGAGCAACCTTCAGGTTATGTTGCTCAGGGGGAGGCTTCCACTAAGGTGTGCCGTCTTCACAAGGCTATTTATGGGTTGAAACAATCCCCTCGAGCTTGGTTCGACAAATTTAGCAAAGTGGTTGGTGATTTTGGGTTTGTCCAATGTTTTTCAGATCATTCTATCTTTGTTCGCCGTCGTCGGGAGAAGATTGTGGTCTTGGTTGTTTATGTTGATGACATTATTGTCACTGGAAATGATTCCCAAGGCATTAGTGATGTTAATGCTTATCTTCACCGCCATTTTCAAATGAAAGACTTGGGGGAACTCCGATATTTTTTAGGTGTTGAAGTTGTTCGTTCTTCCAAGGGTATTAGTCTGTCTCAGCGAAAGTATGTTCTTGATCTACTGTCTGATACAGGACTCTTAGGGTGTAAACCAGTTGATACCCCTATGGATCCTAACTTTAAATTTGGTGTTGATGATGGTGATCTGTGTTCTGATCCACATCAGTAACGTCGACTGGTGGGACAGCTTATACTGTAACTCGCCCTGATATCTCCTTCGCTGTTGGGGTCATCAGTCAATTTATGTCTGAGCCATGTCAGGCTCACTGGGATGCAGCTTGCTGTATCGTTCGTTATCTTAAGGAGTCCCTTGGTAAGGGACTTATTTATCACAAAAATGGGCACACTTATATTACTAGTTATTCAGACGCTGATTGGGCAGGCTCTGCTAGTGATCGTCGTTCGACGACTGGTTATTGTATGTTTATTGGTGGTAACCTTGCTTCTTGGCGAAGTAAAAAACAAACTACAGTTGCCAGATCTAATGCTGAGGCAGAATATTGGGCTATGGCTCACACAACTTCTGAACTCATGTGGTTGAAGTCCCTTCTGCAAGAATTGGGAATTATCGTGTCATCAACTCATCACCAATGGAGATGTATTGTGATAATCAAGCCGCTATTTACATTGCCAGTAATCCAGTAGTTCATGAACGTACAAAGCATGTTGAGGTTGATTGTCACTTTGTTCGGACTGCTGTGTTACAGAAGCTGATCTCTACTCCATATGTTTCGTCGGCCAATCAACTCGGCGATCTTTTCACCAAAGCTCTACTTCGGCCAGCTTTTGTTCGTGGTTGTACCAAGCTGGGCATGGGCGATATATATGCTCCAGCTTGAGGGGGAGTGTTGAAGTACTGTTCACGTGGACAGTGACGTGAACAGTGATTTAAACTCCTAGTTCTATTTTGAGTTATTTACTTCCCTTGTTTTTAGTTTCCTATTTTCCTTTTGTTTCCTATTTTACTTTTGAGTTTGAGATGTGGATTCCTATTTGTTCTAGGAGTCTGCATTCCTAGCTCTTTCATGTAATTATGTTATTATAAATAGAGTGGTGTGTGAGAGGCTGGACATTCGTTCTGTTCCAGATTTCCTCTCTTTTCTCTTCTTCATTCTCGATCTCTCTTCTTCTCTGCTGCTCGATTTTACTTCAGTTTAGTCACAGACACTATAGTGTTCCTAGATACGTTACATACTCCAACAAGAGAACCGAACTGGACCAAATATTTCAACAATTAATTACCAATTAGCCGGAGCTCCTTTGCACTATCAAATAGGGCCCTTATTGTGTTGTGAAATTAATGGAACTGCCACTATTCTCGTTATTTGAGTATCTATTATTCAGGATGGGCCCATATAGCGACCCAAAGTAGGGTTTTGTGACCCGGGATTGCATCATTCTCCATATAATGTTGAGTATTGAAGGAATTGAGATTGAAAATCTATTCAAAGTTTTTAATCAAGCTCCAAAAGGAAAAAAAATCTTTTGCTATGAATTTGGGTGGCGTCCCAAAACCTTAACCCTAATTATGGATTTAGGATTAAATTGCAAGTAAATTAAGAGGTCAGGATGGACTAAAATTGGGGAACAAGAGGTCTTAATAAGAACTAGAGCATGCCCATTTTTTTACTTGTCTGTATTTGACAAATGAATTAAACATACAAAAGTTACGTTTGCAAGTTGTTTATGCTGTTTCCAATTTTTTCTATTAAAATAGTATTTTCATTATTTCTTTTAAAACAATATTTCATAGATAAATAGTGAAAATCTATATGTACATGCTTATATGTTAAATATGGGTATGTTATATTGTAAAATTATTTGAACTTGTAGGAATTAGTTTAGTATTTTGGTTGAGGGAACGAGTGCCGTTGGACCGATTGAGAGAAGAGATTTTCACATGTAGAACAACAACTCAGCCTTACCCCAACTAAATGGGGTCAGCTATACAGATCCTTACAAAGAACAAGATTAATAATATGAATAAGAGAAAGGGATCTTAACAACCACAACTGTAAACTTTTCACGTTTAGGTGTAATAGAAATTTATTTTAGATATTACCCCTATGGGTCTTGAGGAAAAAAGTACAACAGAACAGAGCATCTGCAAATTTTCTGAATTTTGTAAGATGGGGATTAGGGAGAAACTGAAGAAGGTGATCCAAATTTAATCAGAACTGAACCAGCCTACAACCAAATAGTCTCTAGCCCCTGATATTGATTACTCTTAGCTAGTGAATATTTCTCCTGAAAATTGGAGCCTGGAAGTTGTGATCGAATGAGTTGGTCAGTTGATCTGCTTTTCATCAGGGTCATCTCTTCCGAGGAAAACCAACCAACTGCTTTATTGACTGTTATAGGGCTCATCAATGCAAATAATTACATAAAATTGGTACTTCTAGGCATGGTGTAGGCTTCACTATGCCTAATGAAGTAAAACACTTCACTGTTTGCCACTTTGCAGTACATGGGTTAGTGCATGTGAATATGTGATAGAGGACCCCACATACATCTCAATGGTCAAATTTTCGCCCAAAATAGGAAAGGAAAGTGGCTCAAAATCTGATTCAAAGTTGCAGTAAAAAGTATCAAAATGCCATCAGATGGAAATGAATTTAAAATAAAAAGGCATCTTTTGTAATTTTAGTTATTCCCCCTACTCATTTTAAGATGAAATTGTACCAATGGGATTCTTGGCTGGTCCTCACGAGGATGTACTCATGTACTGCTATGTAGCAAATATTGAAGCGTCTACTTCACTAAGCAGAGTGAATCTAGATTTCCCAATTAAACATTTACTGAAATCTGTAGCTGATTAGATGTGATGAACCAGAAAACTGCAAACAATTTAAAAAAAAGACCTGATCAACTGGATTAGTTGAGTAGCTTCAGTCATGGAAAGGATGATAACTTGAATAGCAGAGGAAGAAAATCAGGTCTGACATGCAATCGGAACTGTGGGGAACAGAACAGTTCTCCAGGCCCCAAAACTTATTTCATTTCATACTAGAGGAAATTGATTATATGGCTTAAAGAAAACTGTTTACATTTCTATGTCTAGCCCAAGGCCAGGGCTACTGACCCAATTCCAGGTCCTATTCTAATATTCTTCAACTCTAACAAAATTCCTAATTAAAAGCAAAAGGAGAAAATAAGTCCTACATAGACCAAATCCAAGTCATTTCCTAAATATGTTTGACACAGATTATTATGCTCCTATGCTAAATATAACCTCATATTCTAATCTAAGGCTTTGTAAAACAAATAAACAAATGATAAAGAAACAAAAAAAGAGCCCACATGCAGAATCTGCTGGCCCACAAGGCCATAAGAACCAAGGCTATATGTGTTCTTTGTCCTGCGTCATCATCCTTAAGTAAACTTTGTAAACCATTCAAGTGCTATCACTGCTATGGTGACATGACAATCAAGGAACAATTTTGTTGAAACTAGGGGAAAAGAAGACAAGTGTTACCTGTACATGGCAATAAACAGAAGCCTGGGTGGGGGGAGGGGGGTGGATGGGGGAAGCATTGAATCTCCAATGGTGGTTAGGATCACTACTTATGTAGATAATGGCTGACATTGAATCCATAGTTCGAGAACTCGCGAGATCTCCTTTTTTTGGGAGGTCGAGTCGAGTTGGTATACGAGTTCTCAAATTACATTTTCTCGTTCGTGATCTCGGGTCGATCCAGATCTCAACCCATCTACTTCTTTAAAAGTCATCTAACTCAACAGAACTCGATATTTCTCGATCGAGTTCTGTCCAAAAGCTATTTTCTTCCCCATTTGAAGGCTGTGACTCATTTTACCTCTGGATTTCAAGTTGTAACCTGTGGGAGAGTTGATTCAGCTGCACATTTGAAGGATTCAGCTACACATCTTCAAGATTCATCTCAAATTTGAAGGATTCAACTCTTATATGCTTGTTGTGGAGCACTATATGCAACAATGCAGCAACACTATGTCATGGGAAGACTATGTGGCACTACTGGGGACTGAATTCTTGATTCAAACTCAGTTTATGTGATGATAGTTGTAACTTGTAACATTGTTAAACAGTTTGATGTATCACTTTAACATTTCTAATGCTTATTTAAGTTGTTTAGCTATTAATTGAATGTTTTGCTTGCTTTCTATTACTAAATTGTGTGTAGAGTAGGATATTTTAGTACGTCGCCACCTACCAACTTAAGGTCCAAAGTAAAACTCCTATTTGGACTTTGCTTTTGCAAAATCTGATAATGCCATTGTGTTTAAATAGCCTAAAATAGGCTGAATACTAAGTTTCAGACCCAAACTAGGTCTAAAACCCACCGAGTTGAGGTTTCGAGTTGAAAAAAAAAATATGCCCCAACTCGACCGAGATCTCGAGATCTCGGTTTTTCCTAGGGTTGAGTTGGGGTCGAGTTCCAAGTTTTAGTACCTAGATTGAATCCCTACTCCACATGGTTTAGTCAGCATGGCTGAGCTGTCAAAACCCTGTTATACGATATGTGGAAATCTGCTTACACAGTTTGTGTTTAAGGATTGATATATGCTGGGCTGGACCAAAAACAGCCTATTCTCAATGCTATGTAAACTAGGTCCCAGCTAATAAACAAAAATTAAATTGAACCACAGAAGTTTCTACCTTCTGACTGGTTTAGGTCAACAAGTGGAGCCAATAGCCAACTGCTTAGAAAGACATCTCTACTCTATGGGCTGAATTTTAGAAGAACCTTTGCAGGCATCTTGCCAGGCTAATGTAATATTTACTTTTCATTCAGTTAAACTCAGAATTGATGTAATCTGGACTAATATGAAAATACGTAGTTGTGTGATAAATTTGTTTGTTAGTGAAAATTGCTTGCAAAAGGGGAAATAAAAAGTTAAAATTGCTTTGGTTATCATTCTTTGCAATCTAATTGAGATGGGTATGCACCTTCCTCATGTCTTGTCTTTACTCTTAGGTTGCCATATTGTGTCTTAGCCATACTGTTTTATGAGTCACTTGGACAAGGTTTGTTCCTCTTCCTCTTTTAACAGGATGCTTTTAATGATTCCTTTAAGAACTTCTTGTAGGGGAATTGACTTAACGAGATGGCGAGAGATTCAGAAGAAGGGAGAAGTGGCTAACTTGGAGAAATTTGTTCAACATGTTCATGGAAATCATTTCTTCCCTAACACTGTACTGGTAGATTGTACAGCAGATTCTAATATTGCAAGCCATTACTATGAGTGGTTGCGTAGAGGAATTCATGTTGTCACCCCGAACAAGAAAGCTAACTCAGGACCTCTAGACCAGGTAATGTCAATTTTTGAGGACGTAGCTGTTCTTATTTCATATCATTCTACGTGAATTTTAAAGACTTCTCTAGCTTGTTTATTCACCAAAGTCTTAAAAAGTTTACTTTTTATGTTCTGTTTACTATCTTGATCTCCGTGAAACGTCTGACTCGAACGAAACAGCCGTGGATGCCTAGAAATTCTTACTGCTTTCTTGTTGCAGTTAATCCATTTAGTGGTTTAAGTTATTTATTTATTTAATTTTTGGGACTAATCATGACAGAAAAATGATTAAAATAGTAAATATTTGTAGATGTATTGATGCAGGAGCATCCTAGAGAAAGTTGATATTGTTTGATTGGTCCTTAGACTTTAGATCAATTTTTGGTGATTGAAGCATTGGATTAAAGTGCGCTCTGTTTAAGTTATTTATTTATTTATTTCTTCAGGTCTATTTGCAGAAGGTAAAACTTTTCCAATTGGCATGATTTTGGTGCTATTTGAAAGTTTTTTTTTTCAGTCACCTATCTTATAGGACCAAGATCTTGCAATTTCTGTGCTGTGTTTGGAGCGTTCACTTGTAGAGTGACAATCTGACGCAGTACCAGAAGCAATAAAAGTGAATCAACAAGGAAAATCCTCGCAAAACTACGGTGGTTGCATACTGAATCAAGAAACACAGAAAAACCAATATCTCAACCCAAGATCAAAGTGTAGAAAAGAGCTAAAAGCTGCTGAAATTCGTAATCGGTAGATCAGAATTACATGCTGATAATGGGCTAAAATACATCCCACTAATAGGTGCTAACCCGGGCCCACTAAGGAAACAAAAATTGTTAGTAGAGGCTGTTTTAAGTTTCGGTTATGTTCAGGGGTAGTTTAGGTATTTTCTGTTTTGTTATTTCCTACTGTGTCTCTTGTGTATCTTAAGTCACTCTATATATGAAATGATGTGGGAGCTCCAATACTAAGTGGAAACCTCCCCAAGTGTTAACCAATTTCCATTGTTCTCCTCTTTCTTCTTCTTCTTTATTACATGTTATCAGAGCAAGATCTCTAGGGACTGTTACACTTTCCTAGTGTCTTGTCTCTTCCTTCTTCAAGGGTTTCAATCATTTGTGATTGATCCATTTCAGTTTCTGTTTTGAGAATCCTTTCGGTTTGTGTTTGAGAGGGTAGCAGCACCCTATGCTGCTTTTCTGTACTGTTTAGAGACTAGTTCTCGAATGGAGACTGGGAACTAGGGCTCTTTTGTTGGTGATTTCTGGTTTATGGCATGGAGAAGACATTCAAGGCCTTAGAAAGCAGTTTGGATCATGTTTTTTGATCGATTTTTAGAGAAAAAACAGAGATCAATTTTTCTGTCAGGGTTTTGTGAGGATTTTGCTGCTTTAGATCGATTTTTTGCATTGGAGCTGATTCCAGCCTGATTTTGGAGGTCGAACTCTCCTTTCCTTGTTTGGAGATTGTTTCTTGGTGTGTTGAAGGTTGGAGATCAATCTCCCTTTGAAGTTTGAAGGTTGGGGCACCCTTTTCAGGGTTTTGAGATCAATTTTTCGGAGTTTTGGGTGGCTGAAATCGATTTTGTTTGAGGCTCGAGTTTGAGGATTGTCGTTGTTGATTCTTGTGGTTCATTGGAGTGGAGATTACCTTCTCTTTGCAGCTTTCAGGGTTTTGGAGCTGAGATCGACTTTCTTAGGTTTTGTTGCTATCTTAGTGTTGTTATCTTATTGTTCACCTTGTGTTTGTTGGGCTGCTGTTGGTGAAGTTGTTTCTTCCTCATCTAGCCGGATTACTAAGACGAAGCTAGAGGGGATCAACAACTTCCAACAATGGAAGAAAATTGTTAGGCTGGTACTGATTGGTAGGGATCAACATGATCACCTAACCAAAACCAAGCCTAAGGATGATGCTACATGGGACACAGTTGATGCACGTATTTTGGGACAGCTTTTGAACTCCATGGACCACCAGATTGTTGATCTTGTCACTCACATTGACATAGTAAAGGACTTGTGGGAATATTTGGATGTTCTGTATTCTGGGCAGAACAACATAGCTCGTATTTATGAGTTATCTCAGGATTTCTATCGGTCTGATCGAAAGGGCCGTCCCATAGTCCAGTTCTTTGCTGAGTACAAGAGGATGTATGAGGGGTTGAACTCTTTGTTTCCCAATACTTCTGATGTGCAGCAGATGCAGAACCAGCGAGAGCAGCTCGCAGTTATGGGATTATTAGGTGCTATTGGGAAGGAATATGAGTCTGTGTGTTCCCAGATACTTGGTGGTGACAAGGTAGCCACACACTCTGAGGCTTTCTCTCGTGTTCGCCGAGTATCACAAGAGAACACTCATGATTCTATGCACGTTGACAGTTCAGCCTTAGCTTCTTTCCCACCTAACCGTGGTCTCTCCACTGGACTAGGGGCTGGTGGTGGTCGTGGGCGTGGAGGAGGTTCTGGGAAAGCTCCTATGCCTCCTTTGCTTGGGAAAGCACCCATTTCAGGATCCGAATCTTCTGGTATGGTGAGGACATGTCACCATTGTGGACGTACAAGGCATATCCAACGCTTTTGTTGGAAACGTCATGGCAGACCACCACAACAATAGTTTGCCAACTCTGCTGTCACTACTGAGACTACACCTCCCTCATCTTCTTCTGAGGGTAGGACTACTGTGATGCTGTCTGATGAGGATTATGCTCGTTTTACCTAGTTCCAGATCTCTCAGTCCTCCCAGCCTTCCACTACTACTTTCAGACAGACAGGTAATGCAACTGTATGTCTTTCGACTGCTTCCCGCCCCTGGATCATTGATTCAGGAGCCTCTGATCACATAACTGGGGTCTCAGGTATATTTTCTTCCTTTTGTGTATCCTCTTCTTGTGTTACCTTAGCTGATGGTTCTTTGGCTAAAGTAACTGGTACAGGCACTGGCCTGGCACTGTTCAGGCCACTCCTTTATCCTTATCTTCTGTTCTTTATTTACCTGAGTTTCCTTTTAACCTTCTGTCTGTTACTAAGTTCACTAAAACTTATAACTGTTTTGTAACCTTTTTCTCTGATTCATGCATCTTTCAGGATCTTACGACGAAGAGGACGATTGGTAGGGATTGTGAGTCAGGGGGGCTATACCTACTTGAAGACACTTTATCTGTGGCATGTTCGAGCCTGGCATCTCCTCACCAAGTCCATTGTCATTTGGGCCATCCATCATTGCTGAGTCTATGCGTTTTGGATCCTCGTTTTCAGTCTCTTTCGCTTTTACCTTTTGAGTCTTGTCAGTTTGGGAAGCTTCATTGTGTGAGCTATCCCCTAAAGTCAATCAAAGGTCTAGTCAGCCTTTTGCTTTAGTTCATTCAGATGTATGGGGCCCTTGTCCGGTTGCCTCTAAGTTGGGATTTCGTTATTTTGTTACTTTTGTTGATGATTATTCCAGAGTTACTTGGCTTTATTTAATGAAGAATCATTTTGAATTATTCTCTATCTTTTGTGTGTCTGTGAATGAAGTTAAGACTCAATTTAGTACTCTTTTACGTATTCTTCATAGTGATAATGCTAAGGAATACTTTTCTGCTCCTTTTTCTACTTTTATGACTCAACATGGCATTATCCATCAGTCTTCTTGTGCCGACACCCCACAATGGAATGGTGTGGCTGAAAGAAAGAATAGGCATTTGTTGGAGGTCACTCGGTCTCTTTTGTTTGAAATGAAGGTTGCCAAACCTTTTTGGGCTGATGCTGTCTTTACTGCGTGTTATCTCATTAATCGCATGCCTTCCTTTGTTTTACATGGTAGGATACCTCATTCCCTTTTGTTTCCTTCTACTCCTTTATTTGCCTTACCCCCCCCCCCCCCCCGTGTCTTTGGCAGCATTTGTTTCATTTGTAATCATCGTCCAGGAATCTCTAAGTTGGATCCAAGATTTCTTAAATGCATCTTTGTTGGATATTCTCGAACTCAAAAGGGCTATCGTTGTTATTCCTTTGAGTTCCAGAAATGTTTTGTCACTGCTGATGTTTCTTTCTTTGAGTCTACTCCTTATACGGATTCTCCGGTAGTTCCTTCTGGCTTGGACGATGATTTTCCTTTGTATATTGTTCTGTCTTCTGTTCCATAGGCATCTCCACCACCATTGCCGCTAGCTCCACCGGTGCCACAGAATATTGTTTTTCAGAGCCATCTTTGAAAGACTTGGCCCCCCCTGCTCCTCCTTCACATCATCTTCTTTGTCGGTGGATCTTTCCCCAGGTACTTCTGATATTTCTCCTGATATTTCTTCTCCTGATCCTTCTTCTCCTGCTGTTTTCTCTGACCTTGATGTACCCATTGCTCACCGCAAAGGTGTTCGGAGTTGTACCCAACATCCTTTGTCTAACGTTGTGTCTTACTCTGTTTTATCTTCTCTTTTTCATACTTGCTTGACCACTCTTGAGCAACATCCTATCCCTAAGTTTGTTGCAGAGGCATTATCTAGTCCTGACTGGCGGGCTGCTATGATTGAGGAATTGCTGGCCTTAGAGGTCAATCAGACATGGGATCTGGTTCCCATACCCTCGGGTAAATCTGCTATTGGTTGTCGTTGGGTCTTTGTGGTAAAGGTGAATCCTAATGGTTCTTTGGCTCGTTTGAAGGCTCGCCTTGTGGCCAAGGGTTATGCCCAAGTGTATGGGGTTGCTTATTTGGACACCTTTTCTCTTTTGGCTAAGCTTACTTCTGTACATATCTTGATCTCTCTTGCAGCTAATCATCATTGGCCCTTATTTCAGTTGGATGTTAAGAATGCTGTCTTGTATGGGGATCTCCATGAGCAGGTTTATATGGAGCAACCTCCTGGGTTTGTTGCTCAGGGGGAGTGTGGTATGGTGTGCAAGCTCAAGAAATCTTTGTATGGACTGAAACAGTCGCCTCGAGCTTGGTTTGGTCGGTTCACTGAAGTTGTTTTGGAGTTTGGATTGACACGTTGTAGTAGTGATCATTCTGTATTTTTTCGGCATTCTGATGCAGGGAAAATATTTCTTATTGTATATGTGGATGATATTGTCATTACAGGAGATGACTCTTTAGGAATTGAGAAGCTGAAGGTACATTTGCAGCAGAAGTTCCAGACTAAAGATTTGGGAAGATTGAAATATTTCTTAGGTGTGGAAGTGGCTCAATCAAGGAAAGGGATTACACTTTCACAACGATAGTATGTCATTGATCTTCTTTCAGGGGTAGGGTTGTTAGGATCTAAACCTCTAGATACTCCTATGGATCCTAATTTGAAGCTTACAGCTGATGTTGGTGATGTTCTTCGTGATCCTGAGAAGTATTGAAGGCTTGTTGGAAAACTAAACTATTTGACTGTGACTCGACTTGATATTGCCTTCCCTGTCAGTGTTGTGAGTCAGTTCTTGTCTGCTCCTCGGACATCTCATTGGAATGCTGTTATTCGTATCTTGAGGTACTCAAGAAGGCTCCTGGACGTGGTCTATTTTACTTTGATCATGGACATGGAAGGATTGAGGGTTTTGCAGATGTTGATTGGGTTGGATCTCCTGTTGACAGAAGGTCAACTACAGGCTATTGCACATTTGTTGGAGGGAATCTTGTTTCATGGAAAAGCAAGAAACAAACTGTTGTGGCTCGATCCAGTGTAGAGTCAGAGTATCGAGCCATGGCACATGTTACATGTGAGTTGATGTGGGTGAAACAGTTGTTGACTGAGCTTGGATTTACAGACGACTCACCTATGCAACTATGGTGTGGTAATCAAGCTGCTGTTCATATTGCTTCGAACCCTGTGTTTCATGAGAGAACGAAATACATCGAAGTAGATTGTGATTTTGTTCGTGAGAGGCTGCAACAAGGGCTCATTTCTCCTACTTATGTTCGTACAGGAGAGCAACTTGCAGATGTGTTCACAAAGTCCTTGGGGAGTGCTAGAGTGGATTACATTTGTAACAAGCTGGGCATGATTAATATCTATGCTCCAGCTTGAAGGGGAGTGTTAGTAGAGGCTGTTTTAAGTTTCGGTTATGTTCAGGGGTAGTTTAGGTATTTTCTGTTTTGTTATTTCCTAATGTGTCTCTTGTGTATCTTAAGTCACTATATATATGAAATGATGTGGGAGCTCCATTACTAAGTGGAAACCTCCCCAAGTGTTAATCGATTTCCATTGTTCTCTTCTTTCTTTGTCTTCTTTTTCTTCTTTTTCTTCTTCTTCTTTATTACAAAAATAATAATAAAAGACTTAAAATTTGAAATTATAACTGGCAGACTGCACAGAAAATCACGAACAGATCTCCATCTCCTCCAAACTCTCTCTCTTCCATTGATTAAATTTCAGGTGGCCTCTAACAACAAAAACAACCCAGTCTGGTCAGGTTTCAGCAATCCATTTGGCCTGCTGCCTTCTTCAATGCTCTGTTTTGCTGTTTCTGTGAGTCGCTTCTGTGCAAGAACTGACCTCTAATCCAGTTCACATCAATCCCTCCAGGTTGAAGAGATCTCTCCCTCGAGTTATGATCCAAATCTTCGTATGTTAGTGTCACCATGATAGGGTAGTAAGTGCTTGATGTGGTATATATCAGAAGTGAAAATGTGACTTGGAAGCTTTAAGTGGTAGGCATTGTTGTTGATTTTCTCCATGATCTCATTCTGACCCACCTCCCTTGCACTCAACTTGTTGTAGACTGCTGCTGGAAACCTATCTTTGATTTGCACAGCCACAAATAATCTTGAACCTTGAACTCCACCTTCTATTGATGTTTGTCACTGCAGCTTTATACTTAGCATTGTTATCCTATATTTTCTTTCATGTTTCCTCATTGTAGCTCTAATAGAATCAGCAAATTCTTGAATAGAATCAGACTTAAATATAGAGGGCGGGCCTCGGGGCAACAGTAAGGTTGCTCCATGGCGACCTAGTGGTTGCAGGTTCGAATCGGGAAACAGCCTCTCTGCGAAGCGGAGGTAAGGCTTCATACATTGTGACCCTCCCCACACCCTGCAGTGGCGGGAGCCTCATGCACTGGGTACGCCATGTTTTTAATCAGACTTAAAAATATGCCTAGTGGTAAGAATATCAGAACTTGCATCTCCTTACAAAGTTGAAAAGACAAAAATACTGTTAGCTTTGTGTATCAATGTCGCATAGTATTTCAGCAGAAAATTGGGTTTGATTCCATTTTCCAGACATGAGCCAAACAACTTCAAGAGGCCAACTCATGATTGGCCCTTTGTGGAGCTAAATATAAGTGCAATGGAAGAAACAAGAGTTGGAAAGAAACAATGGAAGAAACAAGAGTTGGAAAGAAATTGAAGTAGCAAGCTTTCGTTAACGGAGATGGGAGGGGATGGAGAATAGCATTTGTAGCATATGGCTTCCCAAATGCTCATTCGCTCTTTGTACAAGAGAAGCCCCTAAGAATAAAGCTTCCTTTAGGGTAAGCCTCCAATCAACAATGTCTCATCCCTTTTATAAGGTTACAGCATCTATCCACCCCCCCCCCCCCCAATGCACACCACCACACAGAAATAATTAGAAAATTTCCATGTGTAATGCACGACACCCCACAAAATATCAAAATTACATGAAAGCCATCCCCCCACCATGTATATACATACTTTATTGTGATCTTAAAGAATATTTACATACCATGTCACCCCATATAATGTAAATAAACCAGGGAAAATACAAAAATGTCAGAACGCATCGAGTCTGACACACATAGTTAGGCACACCAATTTACCCAAGTACGACTGAAGCATCCCTTGTTAAGGTGGTGCATGGATGTTACACATGCCCTGCTTGCTACGACAACTGTGAAATTGAGTGCTGCCTCTTTCTTTGGTAGGAAATCAACTAGCCGATCACCAGTCATGACAAATGTACATATAAGCCCCTACCAACCTACTCTAGCAATGAGTAGCACCTATGCCATCCTAGAGTCGTAGACTCCTAGGAACAAAACGAGTTCTGGGTAGAGGCTCATAACCATTAGAATGTTTCTGCTGTTGCCATACCAAGTTATTTTCCGACTATTGTACAAAAGCTGGCCATGTCATAGTATGGTAGAAGAAACGCTCGAAGTCCCCCACAACAGCTTTATAAATGGGATTATCAATAAACTGCTGGGTACCCTGACCTAGGGTATGGATCTTTGAACAATGCGGAACTTAATCCAGAGCCACTGCTACTGGATGGTGCCTATGGAACTGCCACCGCATGAATGGTGGCTGTGGAACTGGCACCGGCATGTATGGCTAGGGGTTTGGGAACGAGAAGATGCTGTTCACAAAATCTATCCCTGTCCTAGTGTCCTAGTGCAGCATCGATTCAACTGCATTCCTCTACTGCCCAAGCAATACCATCACGCCCCCAAGGATTGTGAACCACCTAGCTGCTTCGCCCAAGTGATCTATCCGTCTTTCGATCTTATTCCCGCTGGAAAAGGGCGTTTTTTTCTTTTCATACCAAAAAATCTTGACCCCAAACAACATAAACGCAGTGATGGTGATTGTATGAGCACTAACACTTCATTCAACTTGGCATATGAACTGAAGCCGGCCTTTTGTAGTTGACTATCAAAGTCTCCTTCAGGTCCCCACGCTGAGGTTATACGTCAGAGATAGAAGACTCTGCTTGCGTAGCTTGGACTGGTTCCAAGCTTGTACGGCAATGATTTGGCCAAGACAGCAAAAAACTGAGTTTTCCAAGTATAGAAGTTGAAGTCAGGCCAAAGTCACGAAATGGGTTGTAATTTGGTATTTATATTAAAGGAATGTATCAGTTTTGACCAAAATATTTGTGATACTGTACATAAGATTGAAATTTCAGTCGAAACTTCAACAAAAAATGTATATTGCAGGTTGTTTTGTTTCTATAGCCTGTGAAACTGAAATGTTTCGCAAGAATATAACCGATATTTCATGAAACCTTGTACCATGGATGAAGCGACAACCCACTTCTACGTGTTTAGTTTGATGATGTTGAACTGGATTGTCAGATATATTGATAACTGCCCTGTTAACAGTATAAATTTAAAAGGAATCTTTACTTCACAAAACACTCTGTGCCATTGCTTAAAATTCTTGTTACTTGATTTTGTATGTCCATGCTGCTGCTTCTTCATGTTACCCGTCTGCTAAAGTGCACAGCCATGGAGTGTCAATCACTTATAGAGCCAGACTAGTAAGGAATTAGTCTATCGACTCTCATTTCATTGACCTTTCTAGGTGCAGAGTCCTAAGAGCATTCATAATTTAGTTTAACAAACTTACAGTGGATGTTATGCCAAGACACTCTCTTGGTAGAATTCTCAGTAATAGCAGTGTTAGCTAACTCATTAGCCTAGTCCAGTCGGCCGTGTTTGGCCCAACAAGTATCAATAGTATGATTGGGTTTGCCGCAAAAGGAACACTGAAGAGAAGGCTTATCAGGATACTGGCCACCTGTACCTTGATCACGGCCTATTGATGACCCCTGGCCCCTTCCAGTAAAGGAACCACACCCCCGATTAGGAATAAAAGCAGAACCTTCCTTCAGAGGAGTAGTAGTACCCTTTAAGGGAGTGGACATCCGCTGCAACCAAGAAAAGGTTTCATTGAGGAAAGGTACCTTTTCCCCAGTAAATAGGTGACTCTTCAGAGATTGGTAGTCCGGGTGTAGGCCAGCTAAGAATTTGGCTACATGAAATTCAGCTCTCTGTATCTTGAGTTGCTCCAAATCAGTGTCAAGTGGTTGATGCATATGAAGCTCTTCAATAATCCATTTATATCCGCTTTGATACTCATTGAGAGACTTGTCCCCCCGTGTAAAGGTAAACATCTTGTCATACAGCTCATATATTTGAGAAAGTTTTTCTCTTCCAAACATCCTTAGCAGTAGAGTGAAACATGACATTATATGCAATAGTGAGTTCAATACTGTTCGACAACCAGATTTTTAAGGTGGAGTTCTCGTGCATCCATTTCTCATATGCAGTAAGAGAAGCTAGGTCCTTAGGATCAGCAGTTGGAGGATCATCAGTGAGATATATTATCATACGCTTAGCATGAATAAAAACTTGAACAGTTCAGGCCCACAAATTGGAAATTCCACTGAGCTTAATGTTTGTAATCTGAATGTGAACGTTATCAACTGGAGGTTTAGGGTCAGCCATCATGCAAACCAGAAATAAAGTATGTAATGTGATCAGCCTACAAGCAATTAACCAATGGAGCAGAAACCGCATGCAGAGAGAAATCAAATAGTAGCAGTATACTTCAGTCCAGGGATTCAAATAAGTGATAATCAGTAGTATAGATCATTAACACCCAGTGGAGAACAGGAACAGTTGCCGGCAGCAACAACTTGAACAGAGAAATCCAAATCTGACTCTATAAACCAGAATTGGGGTGATTACACATTACCAGAGATCAGTTGGGCAGATTGCTCCATTTTGACCAAGTGGTCAATGGGTTAGAGGGCGGGCCTTGGTGCAACGGTAAGGTTGCTCTGGGTTCAAGTCTGGAAACAGCCTCTCCGTAAAAGCCAGGGGTAAGGCTGTGTACTTTATGATCCTCCCCAGACCCGGCAGTGGCGGAAGCCTTGTGCAATGGGTATTTTAATTGGGCAGATTGCTCTGAAATTGCAGTCGAGTGGGCCCCTGGAGGAGGGTATTGAAAGCCCAAAATATTATTCTGATCAGGTGGTAGGATCAGAAGTAATTTAGAGATTGGTAGGTCTGAAAAAGTGATCTAAAACAGAGCATCTGCAGGTTGAAGAGGAGATTTCTGATTCCAGACAATCAGACCAATTAAAGTAGCTCAAACCTGGATTGAGTTCACAGTAGGAGTTCTTCAATCAGTCCTCAAATTCCAATATCATCAAGTGGCTGGATAAAAAGATAAATCAGATCTCAATAACTTGAGAAAAAAATCCCAAAACTGGAAACCGCAAGTGACGTAGAACATAGAAAGTGATATCTTCAATTTATAATCTCCAGAAGACTTGTCAAAAATAAAAAAAATTCTGCAGAAGCATCATTAGATAGGTAAGAGTCGGCCCTAGTTTATCCTTGAATCATCACTGTGGGTACCGCAACCTCAGAGTGGGGTCTTTCTTTATCCGCCTTACGGGTGGTGGTCCGAACTTCAGGATCCCTTGACGACCGGGGGGTGGGGGGATTGGGGTGAGCATAAATTAAAAAGGAGTCGCCATCTAGGATTCAGGCTTAGGACCCAAAAGGGGGTAGCCCCATCCATGGTGAGTGGAAGGGCTACACATGATTCTATATGGTCTGGTTAGAGTCTGAATAAGAGGTCAGGTTACGAGTGTGGGAAGGTGTTACACACCCATCTTGCCCGGTTAAACCAGTCTTTCTATTAGATGCTAAGGTTCGAACGTTCTCTTGTATTAACACCTCCTATACCATCATGCAAGGCTAATATATGATTGATTATCGCACATCAAATACATCAAAAGAAACTAAACATGTTATCTCTATGAATGCGTACTACTATTTACACTAAAACATGTTTCTTTAATGGTCTACAATTGTGCCAAAATGAAAAGACAATGAAGGAATGTATACCTGAAGTCGAACTCAACGAGATAAAAACGATAAAGTTTGGTGTTGATGCAAAAACAAAGTACGGAGTATCTCCCGGCTCAGGTGGAGACGGACAAACGACTTGCCTCTCTCTTGAAGGACGGAGTAACGGTACTCGGAATGTGGACAGACTAATGGTATGTGATGTGGGTTAGGATCACTCAGAATGCAGACAGAGTAACAGTATCACAAACCTCAAGGTGAAAACTTGATGGAATGCTGAAATGGGTTGAGGGAAAATTCCAAGAAAAACGTGGCTTCAGGGTGTGAAATGTGGATTCAGGTCACTCGGGATGTGGACGGAGTAATGGTAGCATGAATCTCGAGGTGGGGGTTCGGCGGAATGCCAAGGCGGGTTGGAGGAATACTCCCACTCACTCAAAAGTGGGGAAATGGACAGAATGGCACCATTCCCGAGGCCAAGGAGCTCTCTCCTCAACAAGGAGAGGGGGTCCTCTACTTTGTACTTCCGTGGCGCCACGGAAAAGGGTGCCGTACTCCCGTAGTGTCGCATGGGACTGCCACAGGAACCAACCCGCAATGCCGCAGACACCCTTCGTGGCTTCTAGATTGCCGCAGGGTTAAAAAGTGATTTTTTTTTGGGGGGGGGTTTAAGGCTAGGGGGGAGGCTTCAAGAGGCTATTTTGGGGATTTTTGTGATTGAGGGAGATTTCCATTGAGCTAACCCTTCTTGAGAGAGGTGTCGTTGTCTGTCCGTGTCCGGTTGTCGTCATCGCCGGGTGGGGTGTGGGGACAAAATTCAGCGTCTATAATCACAAACTTAAGGCAATAAGTAGTAGTTAGGCAACATTGGCTGTTGCAGCCAGAAACCGAAAGAACTTAAAAACCAATCAAAACAGGATTGGAAGAGGATCGATCACTAGTTTATTAGTGCTCTGATACCATGTAACACTATCAAGCCTAATAAACCAGCAAACCAGAAAACAAAGAAGAAGAAGAAAGCTAGCTAGCAGCTTCTAATCTAGTTACCATGGGGACTAAGATTGACATAGAAATAGAAACAATATCTAAATAGAAGACTAACAAAAGAGGAAAGCACTAGAACACTCTACCACCAACTGTGTACATGATCCGTACATATGGGTCATATACCTACTTAACTTGGTAACTTTAACAAATTGCATGCATGAAATAACACTTATTAAACACTGAAATGAAGATAAAAGAAATATGGAATAATCGGGAATTATGGTAAATTTTCTGGCTGTGGCAGGGGTTGCTTGGGCTCCAAAGGATTTGTTTCGAAATGGAGAGATAGCTATTTATAGTTCCCTGGATTTTCAATATTTTAGGAAATTTATATCATTTTTAAATAAAAAAGCGAATGCATGTGGCTGTCATGCACTTTTAAGCTGGTCGGTGTGCCAGCCGCCAATTGACAAGTCACTGACGAAGGTTGACTTGTGAGCTGAGCCACTGTTCCCCAGACTAGATTGACCTGCAATTTCAACCCAATGACTTTAGCGCATGCCCTTTTATATTTTTATTTTTTGCCATAAAACTTTGAAAATTCATAACTTTCAATCCGTAAGTCCGCTTTTTGTGAACCAAGGCGAAGCTTATTCTCAGTACTATACAGTGCTATGAAATTTATATACTGATTTGGCCACAAATTTGGTAGAAAAACCCTTTCAAGTGTGGGGCCCACACAGCTAGAGACAAAATAATGGCCAAATCAAGCACACCATCTTCAAATAAAGGATATTTCATAATAAAAGAGACCCTATTCATGAATTTCAGACCTTTTTTAAGGCAGTTGTGCTAATTTTGTCCAATGAATCCTTCCTACGGGTATTTTGGTAATTTTAAAATATAGTTGGTGAGCTCCTCCCCTTGTCGTAGAATAGCCAATTCATCATTGTTGTGATGCTCATATGACAAAGGTTGGTTAGAAGTTTTTTTGTTTTTTTGGGGGGGGGGGGGTGTGAATGTATTCCCCTAGCGCTCCCTTGGCTCTGTTATATTTTCATCTACTAATAACCTTGTTTTATTCTGTAAAACCTTTGTGAGCCCTACAAGCAACCCAAGACTTTCATAATGTTCGTGGCCCATAACCTCTAAGATTTCACAGGTTCTCGCACCTGCTGTGATTCATGTAATATATAATATACTATACCAAGGTTCAAAATCTCGGTGCCGAGGTTGGTTTCAACCAGCCAGGAAGCCAAGATTTTCCAGGTTTCAACTGAAACCTAGTATTTTCTGTGCAAAACTTGACATGCCATGTGCTGTCGAAACTGGTAGAAACTAGTCGAACCTAAGCTAGTCAAAACTGATTTTTTTTCCCCAGTCGAAACTTGGTATTTTTTGGGTCAAAACTGCTCGGAAGTACCTAAATGTGCGAAATATGGTCGAAACCTGACTTGTACCAAGTTTCGTCTCGGTTTCTTGGGAAATTGAGATATCTCGGCCACTGGTTTCGACCGATCTTGAATTATTTACTATACTTCACATAATGTTTATGAAATGCGGTAAGTGCAACATATGTCAGATTATTCTGGTGTGAGGGTTGGCAGTCTGAATGTTATTCTCTCACGCATTATTTTTTGAAAATGGCATGGGTTTAACAGGTGTCAAATTCTTTAGGCCTAATGATTGGTAATTTGAATGGTCCAATTGCCTGGCACGACAGAACCTAGAGTATTTTTTTAAAAACCAGTGATCATTCAGAAAATGTCGACAGACATACTATAATTCTATAGTCAGTTTGATTATCCTTTAACATTGCTTCTGCACATGATATTTATCAATTTTGAGCTAGCGAAGATGATTTTGTGGCGAAGCCCACTTTGGCACAACTTGAGCTCAAGATTGCAAGCTTTGCAGCAGAACTATACTTCTCCATTCTGGGTTCATCATCAACCTTCATAATCATCCTTGTGATTGAGGATTTCTTTGTGCCATTTCTCTGCCAAACCCCACCCACCCCCTACACAAATAAATAAGGAAGAGAATACTTAGTACGTGAAAAAAAGGTTACAAACCACAAAATGATGTTATGAAATTAAAACTATACTCTTGCAAAGGAGGGGACGGGAGAAAGATATAACTTTACAATGTGGAAAGTTTGAAAATAGCTTTGTGCCTATCTCTACTACACTTTTTACTTAAGTTCTTGATTGTGGTTTACATTTTGGTGTTCTTTCATTATAGTCAATTATTATATTTTGAATTTCTGATGTTAATTTAGTTCATAATTTTAAATTTTGTTCCGACTCAAGGTGGTCAAAATAAATTCTAACTAGTTCCTTCATGAAACTCTCTACTTGTTCTTTCTCTGCATGTTTAATTTCTATTCAGATTCCTTTTCTTGAGACACTGGTTCATGTAATTTCTCTTGAATTTCAGTATTTGAAGTTAAGAGCACTTCAGAGGCAATCCTATACTCATTATTTTTATGAAGGGACTGTTGGAGCTGGTTTGCCAATCATGAGTACGTTACGAGGACTCCTAGAAACTGGTGACAAGATTTTGTGTATTGAAGGCATTTTTAGGTTGGTTCAGTAGCTATGGGTGTCAGAGTATATTCAATATTTTGTTAATATGGAAAACAATCATTCTTAAAAATTTAATGACCGTGCAAGCAACTTCTCGCTGTTTGCAAGAGCCTTTTTTTTATTTGGTCTAACAATTTCCTTTGTAATTACAGTGGGACATTGAGTTATATTTTCAACAACTTCTTAGCAACAAGGACATACAGTGAGGTGGTAGCAGAAGCTAAACAAGCGGGTTATACTGAGCCGGATCCAAGAGATGATTTATCTGGAACAGATGTTGCCAGAAAGGTGATTATGAACTTCCTTTTCTCTGAAGTTGTTTGCAACTAAAACCATCAAAATTATTGTATTTCTTAAGAAGGTACCCTGAACAGTTTGGAATTTCATAATTCATCCATGTGTGAGTAAATACCTCCAACCAGAACAAAGAAGGAAAAGAAAAAGATAATTCAACTCAAAAGGGTAGGATTTGTTTGTATGGCGCTAAACCACACACACATATTAGCCTGACCATCAGATTAAGATAATGAGGTGATTTTTGGTAGAATGTTTCCTAGGCAGGATTATCTATCGGAAGTCATACAAAAATTCCATGATATATCGAATTGTTGCTATTGCAGGTCATAATCCTTGCCAGAGAATGTGGTTTAAAGTTAGAGCTTAGTGATATTCAGTTGGAAAGCCTCGTACCAGAACCATTAAGAGTAAGGACTGGGTAAAAAAAATGATGGTACTTTGGGTCTTGAAGCGCAAAATATCATTATGAATTTGATATCCTTTCATGTAATGATGCAGGGCAGTGCATCAGCTGAAGAATTCATGCGGCAACTTCCCCAATTCGACAAAGACATGTCAAAGAAACAACAGGATGCTGAGGCTGCAGGCGAAGTGAGTATTTTTTTGGACATTGGTAGACTGAACCTGACCTTGAAGTTTCCTGATTCAGATGTATCAAATAAATCACTCCAGGTTATTAATTCATAACCTAGGTGAATGGGTGTTTTCACAGGGGCTATGGTGCCCAGTGAATATGGCTCCCCAGAATGGTTTTGTTAGGAAGAACTTATTAGCTGACACCTTCATTTTCTAAAAAAGGGCATATACGAGGCTCCCGCCACTGCAGGGTCTGGGGATGGCCATAATGAACGCAGCCTTACCCCTACTTTTGCAGTGAGGCTGTTTCCAGACTCGAAACCCTAACCACCTGGTCACAATGGAGCAACCTTTACCATTGCACCAAGGCCCGCCCCCTGACTCCTTTTATAAATTACAAAATCTTTGCTAGTTTTGTAAGAATTTGAAATTTGATGTTTCTGTTGACATCTCACAAGCTTTTGGTATTGAAGGTACTAAGATATGTCGGGGTGGTGGATGTGATCGAAGGAAAAGGGGTTGTAGAGTTGAGAAGATACAAGAAAAGTCACCCTTTTGCACAACTTTCTGGGTCTGATAACATCATTGCTTTCACAACATCAAGATACAAGACACAACCTCTTATTGTCCGTGGGCCAGGAGCAGGGGCTCAAGTTACTGCAGCTGGTGTATTCAGTGATGTATTGCGGCTCGCCTCTAATCTTGGTGCTCCTTCATAGAATTGGAAATTGATGCAACTCTTGGTTGTTTTTTTTCTCTCTGGGGGCAGTACCACAACTTCAATTTGCTTTTGGAAGTGCCATGCAGTTATAACACAACTGTCATCATGTTTATTTATTTATTTTTAAATGTTTTGTGAAAGCAGATTTTGCATTATGTCTGTGATCGATAGGCTGATATAAATAATTCTGTTATGTTTATGAAATTTTCTTATATCTCTAGAGTGATGATTGAAAAGGGAGAAATATATGGCAAGAGATAGATTATCTTGTATGCTCAAGCTGATTTAAAGAAAAACTTTGATGTGGCAAATCTGTATACGTCACTCCCCAACCCTAAGGGTGTGAATTTTGATCTTTCTTTTGAGGTTGTACGGGTTTCAGGTCTTGCGATCTTGAGCCTCTACATTTTCCACATGTTAAGTTGAATCATGCTGGAAGTTTATGGATAGGTAGACCTCAAGGTCTGCTCATATGTGAACTTGTGAATATGGAGTTTCCCAAGTACTAAAACAAAGCTTGGGAGGATAAGCCATTATAGTGGGGTTATATAATTTGAAATTGAAATCTGACATGACTTATCTAGTCAAGTACTACGATACCTAATGGTTAGATATGTTACATAATCTGTTCACCTTGTACAAATAAGTGGACAAGCTTAGAAAACTCTTTGAACTTATTAGATAAAGAAATATTTTGCATTTTTTTTATGAATAATAGAAATTAGGGAAAATGATGTACACACCAACGTGTTATATTAAAATCTAATGTAGCAGCATCATATTAAACATCGGATTAAATTGAATGCATTTCGGCCATTCGTTTTTGTTGTTAATGCAACACCAATGATTCATAGCCGTTTCGTGGTCTTCCCTTCCCCCGTGGACTCTCCCTCTCCCCTTCCTCTCCATCTCGGACACCCCCTCCCTCACCGACTCCGGCACCAGCTTCCCCTCTCCCTCAACTCTCCATGCATTGGTGCATCGGCACCCCACAAGTAGCACCCTGTTTGCTGTCCTCCAACCCCCACTACTAACCTCTCTGATTTGCTTCTCCTTGTAATGAAGGCATGGAACGATCTATTCAATAGAGTTTCGTAGGGAATGTGGTCTTTGTTGTCCCTAAATTCTTTGAATATGGGTACTAAGAGCTTAAATCGCCTTGCAAGGTTACAAAACTGCTTCTTGATTGCACATCTATTGTTGGAAATCTCATTAATGACATCAATCACCTTTTCAATGACCACTCCCTTCTCTTCTTCCATGGCTTGGGTTGAGATTCCAATGTGTCTTGGTCTTTAGTTTTTTCCTTATTGATTGATGGAAACAGCCAGAGGTATCAAGATTCGAGTTGACAGAGGTCGAGAGTGGAAGAGTTTAATGCATGGAAAAAAATCAGTCATGATTCAGCAGTGGCTTCCATTCTTCTTCGTCATCGTTACGATATAAAAAAATCATATCAAATAGTCAATTAGACACATACGAAGAGAAAGAGAGTCTATAAGTGATCTTTCACAGGTTCATACATAGAGTTCATGGACATGAGTTCAATGGAGAATGCCAATGAGTCAGGGGAGGTGGCAGCGCCATTTGAAACAAATAAAGATGGGTTGAGGTGGGGGTGGGAGTTGCAAAGGGGACTGGGCGGGGGTTGGAAAGAGGGGTGGAACGGGGCATGCGAATCAAGGTACAGGTGGGAAGGTAGAACATCGGGGGGAGAGATGATGGGAGTGGGGTGGGGCGAATGCAACAAGTGGAGGTGGGAAATCGCAGGCAGATGGTGACAGGGATAGGGTAGGGGTAGGGAGATGCAAATAGAAAGTCCAAGTACCACCTTGATAACAACGAGTTTCCATTGCAAACAATCGGTTGCAGGGAAGGGCGGTGACAGTAACAACACCAAACCCGTACATGGTATAAGGTACTGCCCTCACGGGCATTGGTCAGAAACCACTATTTACATTTGTATAATAACTCAACTCTCATACATCACATACATACATAGTGGAAAATATAACAATAATTGGAGCTTGATTTAAGGTTTAAACATTGTATATACATCTACTAGTGGCAAATACTAAAGTTCAACATAGTTATAAAAAATTATATATATTTTTTTGGTAAACGTTATCAAAAGTTATATTACATCAAAATATTGTATTATCACATTGTTTATCTAAACATTGTAAGTTCTCATGACCTGTCTCTAAGGTTAGTGCACCACATGCACTCACAACCTATAGAGTCTGGAGTTGTGAACACTTCTTTTTTTATTTTTTTGTAACCCGAACTTATCTGGGACCCGGACCGGCCCCTAGGAATTTATTACGAAAATAATCAATGAATAAAGAATACAAGGGGGGGACATTCCCGCCTTACCCCAACCCAAATAAATACATAGATCGCTCAAAGGCTCAAAAAGAGAGCTCACCCCCATACAAAACCCCACCACATAGGCATACCTATTCTCTAAGCATTGGTAGCCCAAGTGCATCCTCCCTTGCGATTCGACGCAACCCCAGTGGGATCTGTTGTTCACCATAAAAATCCAAGTCTGAGGTTGAGGAACAGGCTAACTTCGCCAAGTAGCTTGCAGCTCTATTCCCTTCACGATACGTAAAGATAATCATTGGTCTGAGGGAATCAATCAGCATTAAAATATCCTGGAACCAGTACCATCCTTCCCAAAACCCACACTTTCTTTTTTCTATACATAACACAGTGGCTGTCGAGTCAGATTTGACATGAAAATCTCTAAAGCCCAGCTGAGCACACAGCTTTAATCCATCTCTTAAAGCACGAATTTCAGCCAAAGAATTGGTACATGGCCCATAGAACTTAGCAATCACAGCCAAAACCTTCCCCTCCTTATTCCTAATAATACCTCCTCCCCCCCCCCCCCATACTAGGGTTACCTTTACATGCACCGTCCACATTAAGCATGACAGAGGAGAAGGGGGGGGGGGGCACCAGTAGACTGGAATTGGGGGCTTGTGGATAATCGGAGGGTGTGAAATGCCAAAAAATTACAGCAATAGTGACTCCTTGAAAGAAGGGGCTTTTTTCAAATTATTCGCATAAGGAATCTCTTTGATCCAAAGCTTAATTACCTCAATAATACGGCTGGCTGGACGAGCTCGTTCTCCATGTCTACGATTATTATGTTCCTTCCATAATTCCCAAATAATGAAAGATGGGAGCAAACCGGTAAGCATGCCACCGAGGTTCTGCACTTTGGCGTGTCTGTGCCAGAACACGATTCTGCTTCTAACATCTTGCCCCAGCACCATCTCCACATCGCATAAAGAGGAGAAAAAAGCCCAAACTTTCCACGCCGTCCCACCTGCAATCAACACGTGGTAAGCTGATTCACTCTTTGGCTGCCCACAACATGTGCATTTTGAAGCAAGAGGGACCCCCCTTCTCATGATGGCGTCATCAGTAGGCACTCCCCCATAAAGCACTTGCCACGTAAAGAAGCCTATCTTGGTGGGGATCGAACGGTTCCAACGCCATTTGGCAGAGGGGAATTTGGGGGAAGAGGTTCTTATCTCATTCCAAACTGATTTTGTAGACATAATTCCATCTCTCGCTGGGGTCCATATCACGTAATCCTTTTTATTGGAGATAGCAAAACTACCTGTCGCCAAGCTGTCTCTGACCGGACCGGATTAGAGTCAATCATCGCCAGAATCTCTTGATTCCACTCCCCAGCTGTGTTGAGCACCTCCTTGGTGGGGAGAGTTAAGTCAAGGTGAATTGCCCCATCTACATAGTCTACCAGGGTGCCCCAACTTGACCAATTGTCTAGCCAAAAATTTACCTCCCCTCTTCCAATAAGCCACCTCGATTTGGTAATAAGGGTTTCTTTGTGCATTAAGGCTTTCCTCCATGAGATCACCCAGGTCTTCCTTCCCCTTGCAAGAGTGAAATGCTCGTTTTTTAGGAGTTTTGCTTTAAAGAACGCACTCCAAAGCGAGTTTTGGGTCCAAGCCCTCCATAGGCCTTTTAGTCTTAGCGCCAGGCCCATGTCTTTCAGGCGGCGGATTCCCAAGCCACCCTCATCCACCGACTTGCAGATATTTTCCCAACCCACCCAATGATGCCTTTTCCCCCACTCAGAATGGCCCCATAGAAAATCCGAGCAAATGCTGTTAAATCTTTTTATCACCGTCCTGGGAATGTCCAGAGTGGACATGAGGTGGATTGGCATTGAGGATAGCACATGCCTAAGTAAGATTAACCTCCCTCCTGCAAATAACAACTTCCCTTTCCAACCAACAACCTTCTGCCGCATTTTAGCTAGCAACTTCTCCTCTGAACTCATCATCTGAAAAGAATATTTATAACAGGAATGAGACAACAACTCAGTGAGAAAAACATATTACAATACAATCAAGTGCTCCTGTGCTTCATTAGAAGTGTACAGATATGCATAGAATGTTTTACTGTTAGATTAGGTCTTAGTTAATATTGTGAAATACCAATTGTGCACATAATATTTGGGGTTAGCCTGGACCCATACAATGTATTCAACTCTTTATCCCAGTACTACAGCCTGGAAGAGGAATGACACGACTCGTACTCGTACTCGTGTTCTCATAGTCCTGAAGGATAGCTAATAATCCTGAAGGATAACTCGTAGTTCCGAAGGATAGATCATAGTCCTGACAGATAGCTTGTAGTCCCGAAGGATAACTTGTAGTTCCGAAGGATAGCTCGTAAGAAACTTTATTCAGTACCTAACCCCCTACTGGATAGGGATGGTACTCACAGGGTCATGTTCTCATAATGCTACTACTACCAGATTCATACACTTGTTCATAGATCTCGTTTATTTATTCACATAACTGATACTCTTGTTCACATATCTCGTACATGTGTTCACATTTCTCATTCACATACTCACACTTCTTCTACACAAACATATACTCAAACAACTTGTCATTTAACATCTCAATAGATACTTAACCTTATTTCATTCATCCCATAATCATATCATTCAAAATGTGTTGTGTGAAATAGTTCATTACACCTCATTTAGCAATACATGCAATTCTCTCACATTCGTTTATCATGTATACAAGTTGTCCATTCAACAACCTATATCATGCTCATACACTACAATACACAACTTTAGTTTGTTTTGGTGTGAGGGTTGGCAGTCTGAATATTATTCTCTCACGCATTCTTTTTTGAAAATGGCATGGGTTTAATAGGTGTCAAATTCTTTAGGCCTAATGATTGGCAATTTGAATGGTTCAATTGCCTGGCGCGATCGAACCTAGAATATTTTTTTAAAAAACCAGTGATCATTCAGAAAATGTCAACAGACATACTATAATTGTATCATCAGTCTGATCATCCTTTAACACTGCTTCTGCACATAATATTTATCAATTTTGAACTAGCGAAGATGACTTTTTTCATCATCAACCTTCATAGTCATCCTTGTGATTGAGGATTTCTTTGTGCCTTTTCTCTGCCAAACCCCACCCACCCCCTACACAAATAAATAAGGAAGAGAATACCTAGTATGTGAAAAAGGGTACAAACCACAAAATGATGTTATGAAATTAAAACTATACTCTTGTAATGGAGGGGACGGGAGAAACATAAAACTTTACAATGAGGAATGCTTGAAAATAACCTTCTGCCTATCTCTACTACATTTTACTTAAGTTCTTGATTGTGGTTTATATTTTGGTGTTCTTTCATTATAGTCAATTATTATATTTTAAATTTTTGGTGTTAATTTAGTTCATAATTTTAAATTTTGTTCCTACTCAAAGTGGTAAAAATTCTAGCTAATTCCTTCATGAAACTCTCTACATGTTCCTTCTCCGCATGTTTAATTTCCATTCAGATTCCTTTTCTTATGACATCAGTTCATTTAATTTCTCTTGAATTTCAGTATTTGAAGTTAAGAGCACTTCAGAGGCAATCCTATACTCATTGTTTTTATGAAGGGACTGTTGGAGCTGGTCTGCCAATCATGAGTACGTTACGAGGACTCCTAGAAACTGGTGACAAGATTTTGTGTATTGAAGGCATTTTCAGGATGGTTCAGTTGCTATGGGTGTCGGAGTGTTGTCAATATTTTGTTAATATGGAAAACAAGCATTCTTAAAAATTTAATGACCATGTAAGCTACTTCACGCCGTTTGCAAGAGCCATTTTTTTTATTTGGTCTAACAATTTCCTTTATAATTACAGTGGGACATTGAGTTATATTTTCAACAACTTTTCTTAGCAACAAGGACATACAGTGAGGTGGTAGCAGAAGCCAAACAAGCTGGTTATACTGAGCTGGATCCAAGAGATGATTTATCTGGAACAGATGTTGCCAAAAAGGTGTTTATGAACTTCCTTTTCTCTGAAGTTGTTTGCAACTAAAACCATCAAAATTATTATATTTCTTAAGAAGGTACTCTAAACAGTCTGGAATTTCATAATTCATCCATGTGTGATTAAATACCTCCAACCAGAACAAAGAAGGAAAAGAAAAAGAAAATTCAACTCAAAGGGTAGGACTTGTGTGTATGGCTCTAAACCACACATACATGTTAGCCTGACCATCAAATCAAGATAGCGAGATGATTTTTGGTAGATGTTTCCTAGGTAGGATTATCTATCGAAAGTCATACGAAAGTTCCTTAATATAATGAATTGTTGCTATTGCAGGCCATAATCCTTGCCAAAGAATGTGGCTTAAAGCTAGAGCTTAGTGATATTCAGTTCGAAAGCCTCGTACTGGAACCATTAAGAGTAAGGACTGGGTAAAAAAAATGATGGTACTTTGGGTCTTGAAGTGCAAAATATCATTACGAATTTGATATCCTTTCATGTAATGATGCAGTGCAGTGCATCAGCTGAAGAATTCATGCGGCAACTTCCCCAATTCGACAAAGACATGTTAAAGAAACAACAGGATGCTGAGGCTGCAGGCGAAGTGAGTATTTTTTGGACATTGGTAGACTGAACCTGACCTTGAAGTTTCCTGATTCAAATGTATCAAATAAATCACTCCAGGTTATTAATTCATAACCTGGGTGAAGGGGTTTTTTCACAGGGGCTATGATGCCTAGTGAATATGGCTCCCTAGAATGGTATTGCTTGGAAGAACTTATTAGCTGACACCTTTCTTTTCTAAAAAAAGGGTGTATATGAGGCTCCCGCCACTGCAGGGTCTGGGGAGGGTCATAATGTACACAGCCTTACCCCTACTTTTGCACTGAGGCTGTTTCTAGACTCGAAACCGTGACCACCTGGTCTCAATGGAGCAACCTTTACCATTGCACCAAGGCCTACCCTCTGACACCTTTTATAAATTTCAAAATCTTTGCTAGTTTTGTAAGAATTTGAAATGTGGTGTTTCTGTTGACATCTCACAAGCTTTTGGTAGTGAAGGTATTGAGATATGTTGGGGTGGTGGATGTGATCGAAGGAAAAGGGGTTGTAGAGTTGAGAAGATACAAGAAAAGTCACCCTTTTGCACAACTTTCTGGGTCTAATAACATCATTGCGTTCTCAATATCAAGATACAAGACACAACCTCTTATTGTCCGTGGGCCAAGAGCAGGGGCTCAAGTTACTGCAGCTGGTGTATTCAGTGATGTATTGCGGCTTGCCTCTAATCTTGGTTCTCCTTCATAGAATTGGAAATTGATGCAACTCTTGGTTGATGTTTTTTTTTTCTTTGAGGGCAATCCCACAGCTTCAATTTGCTTTTGGAAGTGCCATGCAGTTGTAATACAACTGTCATCATGTTTTTTTTTTTTTTTTTTAATGTTCTGTGAAAGTAGATTTTGCATTATGTCTGTGATTGATAGGCCGATATAAGTACTATTATGTTTATGAAATTCTCTTATATCCCTAGATTGATGATTGAAAAGGGAGAAATATATGGCAAGAGATAGATTATCTTGTATGCTCAAGCTGATTTAAAGAAAAGCTTTGATGTGGCAAATCTGTATCTAAGTCACTCCCCAACCCTCAGGGTGTGAATTTTGATCTTTCTTTGAGAGTGTACGGGTTCTAGGTCTAGCGGTCTTGACCATCTACATTTTCCACATGTTAAGTTGAATTATGCTGGAAGTTTATGGATAGGTAGACCTCAAGATCTGCTCATATGTGAACTTGTGAATATGGAGTTTCCCAAGTACCAGAACAAAGCTTGGGAGGGTAAGCCATTACAGTGGGGTTATATAATTTGAAATTGAAATCTCACATATGACTTATCCAGACAATTACTACTATACTTAATGGTTAGATATGTTACATAATCTTTTCACATGGTATAAATAAGTGGACAAACTTAGAAAACTCTCTGAACTTGTTAGATAAAGAAATGTTTTGCATTTTTTTTTATGAATAATAAAAATTAGGGAAAATGATGTACACACTAACGTGCTATATTAAAATCTTATATAGCATCATTATATTAAGCATCGGATGAAATTGAATGCATTTCGGCCATTCGTTTCTGTTGTTAACGCAACACCAATGATTCACAGTCGTTTTGTGGTCTCGCCTACCCCCTTGGACTCTTCCTCTCCCCTTCCTCTCCATCTCAGACTCCCCCTCCCTCACTGACTCCAGCACCAGCTTCCCCTCTCCCTCAACCCTCCTTGCGCTGGTGCATTGGCACCCGACAAGCAGCACCCTCTTTGCTGCTCCCCCAGCTCGCACTACTAACCTCTTTGATTTGCTTCTCTCTGTAATGAAAACATGGAATGATCTATTCAACAGAGTTTCGTTGGGAATGTGGTCTTTGTTGTCCCTTAATTCTTCGAATATGGGTACTAAGAGCTTTAATCTCCTAGCAAGGTTACAAAACTACTTCTTGATCACGCATCTATTGTTGGAGATCTCATTAATGACATCAATCACCTTTTCGATGACCACTTCCTTCTCTACTTCCATGGCTTGGGTTGAGATTCCAATGTGTCTCGGTATTTAGTTTCTTCCCTATTGATTGATAGAAAACAGCTAGAGGTATCAATATTCAAGTTGATAGAGGTGGAGAGTGGAAGAGTTTACAGTAGAGAAAAAAATCAATCATGATTCAATAGTGGCTTCCATTCTTCTTCGTCATCGTTATGATATAAAAAAATCATATCAAATAGTCAACTAGACACATACAAAAAGAAAGAGAGTCTATAAGTGATCTTTCACAGCTTCATACATAGAGTTCATGGATAGGAGTGCAACGGAGAATGCCAATGAATCAGGGGAGGTGGTGGCGCCATTTGAACCAGATAGTGGGTTGGGGAGGGGGTGGTAGTTGCAGAGGGGATTGGGCGGGGTTTGCAAAGAGGGGTGGATTAGGGCATGTGAATCAGGGTATAGGTGGGGAGGAAGAATAGAGGGGGAGAGATGATGGGAGTGGGCTAGGGCGAAGGCAATAAGCTGAGGTGGGAAATCGTAGGCGGATGGTGACAGGGAAATGGTGGGGGCAGGGAGATGCAAATTGAAAGTCCAAGTACCACCTTGATGACAACGAGTTTCCATTGCAAACAATCGGTTGGCAAGGAAGGGCAGTGAGAGAGAGAGAGAGAGAGAGAGAGAGAGAGAGAGAGAGAGAGAGAGAGAGAGAGAGAGAGAGAGAGAGAGAGTAACAACACCAAACCCAGACATGGTATAAGGTACTACCCTCATGGGCATTGGTCAGAAACCACCATTCGCATTTGTACAATAACCTGACTCTCATACATCACATACATACATAGCGGAAGATTTAACAATAATTGGAGCTGGATTTAAGGTTTAAACATTGTATATACATCTCCTAGTGGCAAATACTAAAGTTCAACATAGTTATCAAAAGTTATATATTTTTTTTGGTAAACGTTATCAAATGTTATATTACATCAAAATATTGTATTATCACATTGTTTATCCAAACATTATAAGTTCTCATGACCTGTCTCTAAGGTTAGTGCACCACATGCACTCATAACCTTTAGAGTCTGAAGTTGTGCACACTTCCCCTCTGAACTCATCATCTGAAAAGAATATTTATAACAGGGATGGGATAACAACTCAGTGAGAAAAACATATTACAATACAATCAAGTGCTCCTGTGCTTCATTAACAGTATATAGATATGCATACAATGTTTTACTGTTAAATTAGATCTTAGTTAATATTGTGAAATACCAATTGTGCACATAATATTTGGGGTTAACCTGGACTTGTACCATCTATTCAACTCTTTATCCCAGTACTGTAGCCTGGAAGAGGAATGACACGACTCGTACTCGTACTAGTGTTCTCATAGTCCTGAAGGATAGCTCATAATCCTGAAGGATAACTCGTAGTCTCGAAGGATACCTCATAGTCCTGAAGGATAGCTTGTAGTCCCGAAGGATAACTCGTAGTTTCGAAGGATAGCTCGTAAGAAACCTTATCCAGTACCTAACCCACTACTGGAAAGGGATGGTACTCACAGGGTCATGTTCTCATAATGCTACTACTACCAGACTCATAAACTTGTTCATATATCTCGTTCATTTATTCACATAACTTATACTCTTATTCACATATGTCGTACATGTGTTCACATTTCTCATTCACATACTCACACTTCTTGTACACAAACATATACTCAAACAACTTGTCATATAACATCTTAACATATACTTAACAATATTTCATTCACCCCATAATCATATCATTCAAAATGTGTGGTGTTAAATAGTTCATTACACCTCATTTAGCAACACATACAATTCTCTCACATTCGTTAATCAAGCATACAAGTCATCCATTGAATAATCTATATCATGCTCATACACTATAATATACAACTTCAGATTGTTTTGGTGTGAGGATTGGCAGTTTGAATGTTTTTGTCTCGCGCATTGTTTTTTAAAAATGGCATGGGTTTAACAAGTGTCAAATTCTTTAGGCCTAATGATTGGCAATTTGAATGATCCAATTGCCTGGAGCGACAGAACCTAGAATTTTTTTTTTAAAAAACCAGTGATTATTCATAAAATATCAACGGACATACTATAATAGTATCATCAGTCTGATCATCCTTGAACACTGCTTCTACACATGATATTTATCAATTTTGAATTAGCGAAGATGATTTTGTGGTGAAGCCCACATTGGCACAACTTGAGCTCAAGATTGCAAGCTTTGCTGCAGAACTGTACTTCTCCATTCTGGGTTCATCATCAACCTTCATAATCATCCTTGTGATTGAGGATTTCTTTGTGCCATTTCTATGCCAAACCCCACCCCCCCCTACACAAATAAATAAGGAAGAGAATACCTAGTACGTGAAAAAAGGGTACAAACCGCAAAATGATGTTATGAAATTAAAACTATACTCTTGCAAGGGAGGGGACGGGAGAAAGATATAACTTTACAGTGTGGAATGTTTGAAAATAGCCTTGTGCCTATCTCTACTACATTTTTACTTAAGTTCTTAATTGTGGTTTACATTTTGGTGTTCTTTCATTATAGTCAATTATTATATTTTGAATTTCTGATGTTAATTTAGTTCATAATTTTGAATTTTATTCCCACTCAAAGTGGTAAAAATAAATTCTAGCTAATTCCTTCATGAAACTCTCTACTTGTTCTTTCTCCACATGTTTAATGTCCATTCAGATTCATTTTCTTGTGACATCGGTTCATATAATTTCTCTTGAATTTCAGTATTTGAAGTTAAGAGCACTTCAGAGGCAATCCTTTACTCATTATTTTTATGAAGGGACTGTTGGAGCTGGTCTGCCAATCATGAGTACGTTACGAGGACTCCTAGAAACTGGTGCAAAGATTTTGGGTATTGAAGGCATTTTCAGGTTGGTTCAGTTGCTATAGGTGTCGGAGTGTATTCAATATTTTGTTAATATAGAAAACAATCATTCTTAAAAATATAATGACCATGCAAGCAACTTCTCTCTGTTTGCAAGAGCCATTTTTTTATTTGGTCTAACAATTTCTTTAGTAATTATAGTGGGACATTGAGTTATATTTTCAACAACTTTTTAGCAACAAGGTCATACAGTGATGTAGTAAAAGAAGCCAAACAAGTTGGTTATACTGAGCCAGATCCAAGAGGATTTATTTGGAATAGATGTTACCAGAAAGGTGATTATGAACCTCCTTTTCTCTGAAGTTGTTTGCAACTGAAATCATCAAAATTATTGTATTTCTTAAGAAGGTACTCTGAACAGTCTGGAATTTCATAATTCATCCATGTCTTATTACATACCTCCAACCAGAACAAAGAAAGAAAAGAAAAAGAAAATTCAACTCAAAAGGGGATGACTTGCTTGTATGACTCTAAACCACACACACATGTTAGCCTGACCATCAGATCAAGATAATGAGAGTATTTTTGTAGAATGTTTCCTAGGCAGGATTATCTATCGAAAGTCATACAAAAGTTCCTTGATATAACGAATTGTTGCTATTGCAAGTCATAATCCTTGCCAGAGAATGTGGCTTAAAGCTAGAGCTTAGTGATATTCAGTTGGAAAGCCTCGTACCAGAACCATTAAGGGTAAGGATTGGGCAAAAAAAATGATGGTACTTTGGGTCTTGAAGTGCAAAATATCATTATGAATTTGATATCCTTTCATGTAATGATGCAGGGCGGTCATCAGCTAAAGAATTCATGCAGTAGCTTCCCCAACTCGACAAAGACATATTAAAGAAACAATAGGATGCTGAGGCTACAGGGGAAGCGAGTATTTTTTTGGACATTGGTAGACTAAACCTGACCTTGAAGTTTCCTGATTCAGATGTATCAAATAAATCACTACAGGTTATTAATTCATAACCTGGGTGAATGGGTTTTTTCACAAGGGCTACGATGCCCAGTGAATATGGCTCCCCAAAATGGTTTTGCTAGGAAGAACTTATTAGCTGACACCTTCCTTTTCTAAAGAAAGGGCGTATACGAGGCTCCCGCCGCTGCAGGGTCTGGGGAGGGTCATAATGTATGCAGTCTTACCCCTGCTTTTGTAGTGAGGCTGTTTTCAGACTCGAAACCCTGACCCACTAGTCACAATTGAGCAACCTTTACCATAGCACCAAGGCCCGCCCTCTGACACCTTTTTTAAATTACAAAATCTTTGCTAGGTTTATAAGAATTTGAAATTTGGTGTTTCTGTTGACATCTCACAAGCTTTCGGTATTGAAGGTACTAAGATATGTCGGGGTGGTGGATGTGATCGAAGGAAAAGGGGTTGTAGAGTTGAGAAGATGCAAGAAAAGTCACCTTTTTGCACAACTTTCTGGGTCCGATAACTGTAGACGCTTATACGAGTGATAGGTATATCGGTTCTGTCAAGGGTGGCCTGTTCTGTCCTATTAGCCTACCCTTTGCATGCATCATGTAGTGGATATGGATCTGAATCATTAGGAATGCCACAAATGTAAAATTGTTTGAGACTTGGGGTAGAACTCCCCATTAACCAGTTCTACCCGTTTTAGTCTTTGCCCACCAACGGACAAACATGGTCCATCTTTAACGTTAAGATTTGAGTGTTGATAATTACATCAGCGTTGACTTATGTATCCACATCGCGTGGTCAGTACCGTAGGGTGATGCCTACACAATCGATCCGGTGTGACGTACATTTCAACCTAGTAAAGGTACCACGTCTCTATCTCGATGTTAGGGACAGAACAAGTTCATCCATTACGTGGTTCTCAATCACTGTTTCAACGTAAAATTGGAAATAGGGTTTGTTCTTACCTAAGCCACCCTTGTATGGTTCGATTATTTTATTTTGTGCATGATTCTTGCCTTGTGTTCTATCAAAGGAGTGAGTCCATCCCTTAACAACCCTTCTATTCTGTTATTGAGTCATCTCACCTCAAGTCGAACTTGATCAAGGTGTGTTTCTCAATTGTAAGGCACCATTTCCAGACAGCAGAATCAACCTCTGTGGGCCCAGAGGGATGGCCGTCTTGTTAGAATATCATCACCACCAGTTAGCCAAGGTATTTCATTCACCATGAGCTCAACCAGAATCCCCCTATCGGAGAAGAGTCTTTACAAGAGAAGATGAACAAATTGCAAGAGGCAGTGGCCAATTTGTCAGCAATGTTTTAGTCACAGTTTCAGGCTAGTAGACAACCAGAGTATGAGCAGAGTATTCCTTATACCCTATAGAGCATCCGACACATGATGTTGGATGAGGAGGAAGATGTGGTGTTCAAGCAACACCAAAATTCTGAAGAACCCCCTGAGATAGAGAGGGAGAAGCTTATGCGTGAGAAGTTGGAGAAGCTTGAGTTAGCTTTCAAGAATGTAAAGGGCATCGAGGATCAAATTATTGATGTGGAAGGAATATGTTTCTTTCCTGAAGTGAGGCTTCCTTTGAATTTCAAATACAAGGGTGAGAAATTCACTGGAAAAAGAGATCCTAGAGCCCATCTCAAAGCATATATTGGGCAGATGAGGATAGCTAAGCTTACCCCTGAGCAAATGGGACAGGCCTTCCAGCTGAGCCTCAAGGATGCAGCTCTCCAATGGCGCATGAACCTTGACCCGTCTCAGACTCGTACTTGGAATGATATGATCAAAGCATTCAACCACCAGTACTCTTACAACACTGATGTTGAGTTGACTCATAGGGATCTCGAGACAACAAAGCAAGAGCCCAATGAGACCTTCACGGCTTACTTGATAAGGTTCCGTGATAAAGCATCACTGATGGCAAATCGCCCCATTGAGCGAGAACAAGTGGCAATGGTTGTCAGAGGATTGCAATCCCACTTTAAGAAGTATCTGTTTTCACAGCCGTTGACTTCATTCAACTCGTTGATAATAGCTGGGCACCTGAGGATGAATTATCCCATGGGTCGCTTCCAGAGATGGATCGTTATGCCCCTAGTTTAAGTGGGGGCAAGAAGAACTCCCCAAAAAGAGGCCTCGAGGTGAACCTTGTGCTTCCTACTCCAGTCATGTCTCTATCATCAGCTCCACCTCCCATCACTTATGCACAGAGTGCGGATCCACCCCAGAAGCCACTGAGATAATTCACAAATCTTGGAATGCCATTAAGTCACGTCTTCACCAAGCTACTCAATGCAGGTCGGATTGTGGCAGTAGAGCCTCGGTTTGTCCCTCAGTCTCCACCACGCTGGTATAAACCTGAAAAGTATTGTGTCTACCACACACAACATGGGCACTCTACTGATGACTGTCTGATCCTTCGACACAAGATACAAGACCTTTTGGAAGTTGGAACATTTGAATTGCATCCCAAACAGCAACAGCCTAATGTGATGACCAATCCCCTCCCGACACATCCAAAGTGAGGGAAGCAGAATCGCCTGAAGGCGTTAAACTACGGTCATTAAATTGATGAAAATAGTCTTGCTGGTTGACTTAAAATGATTCCAGGCTCCCAGCTCCGGCTAAAAGGGCACTTTTTGGTTACTGCACATTTCGAGATGGCAAATGGCACTATGACACTACTACATGGAGACGGAGAATGCACACTGAAGACGTTACCGGGTCTGGATATGAGTCCCTTAGGTCTTTAGATTCTCCTTTTGTCGAGTCTCCTTCTGTAAATGCCTCTCGATGTGCTTATTCCATCAGTTATCAATAAATTATCTCTTTTCTACATAAACATTCTTCTTTACTCTTTGCTTTCACTCAATATTGAAGATGACTTTCGTGATGATAAAAATGAAAAGAAAAAAATGGTGTCGAAGTCTTAACAATAAAAGTTCTTGAGCTTTCCAAACATCTGATCCCTTTCAAATGAGCACGGAGCTTAGAAGGAGATTTCACTTCATTGAACCTGTTAAGGGAGGCCATCCTTGACTGCTAGCTATGCCAAATAAATCCTACAACATTGGAATCCACTAGTTACCACTTTGGGCCTCAGCCTCCTCATTTGGAAAACCTATTTTAGCTTACCCTCTAACCCATCACCAAAGTACCCTTGATATACTTAGTCCTAACCGCTCCCAGGGTCTGATTGGAAACATTTTCATATCAAAGTTTGACGTTGCTGGGAGCAATAAAGGAAAAGGGAGAATCCCTGCGATTTAGATTGTGAAAAGAAAAATCCTATTCCAGAGAAGATTCAAGAACCCAAGCTAGAGACAAAGAAAAAAAAATGAGTTAAAAAAAAAAAAAACAACAACAACAGTGATGACAATCCAAAAAAAAAAGGAACAAAAAAAAAAAAAATAATCAAGAAAAAAAAATCAAAAAATCAAGGGAATGCATTAGTCTGAGCAAGGTTGAGAAAAATCTTACGAGTAACAAGGGGTAAAATTGCCAAATTTCTCAATCTAACTTATGGGGAACAAAATTGTAAAATCTCTTAGTCAAACCTTTGAGAGGAAGAATTGCCAAACCTTTGAGGGTGGAACTGCTAAGCTTTCAATTAACCTTTTGAGGCAAAAATTACTGAATTCTGGTTGGACCCTGAGGGCATATTTGAGCCTTTACCATCTTTTAGAATCCATGTTCTAAACCCCATTACAACCTAATAAGTCCTCCTAGGCTAAATGCAGTGAGATCTTCGTCGATGACTCTGAGCTCACCCGGCTATGATGGAGCTTAATTATCAAGGCTTTGACACCATAAAAGCACGAACTACGTTTGACTTGATTCCCGACTTGGGATACGTAGACAGCTTTCCAGCTCGGTCACACCATCCATCACATCTTTTCATCAAACCTAATTTTCTTACCATCATCAGGATGGAACTACGGTGTGACCTGATTCCTCAAAGGAAGGATACGTAGGCGGCTTAAAAAAAATACAACAAGCACGGTCAAAATAAAAAATCATAAAAAAAGAGACTCATCACTCATCCTGGTTTTTTCCATTCCCAAAGATCGAATCTCTTCTGATCTTACTCTGTCAGATTTCCAAACCCTTTTCTCACCTTAATGTTCATCCACTGTGCACTTCCTAATCTCACTAATAAACTCGTCATTCTCCAATCATTCTCCATGAAATCTGCCAACCTGGCCATCAACTTCATCATCACCTCTGGCTAAGATAAGTCTTTTATCTCAACCAGAACATCCCACCTTGTAATCTTCTATTGTTATCCGGATCCAGTGGCATGATTACACTATTAAAGACTCCGTCAGTTATTTGTAGTCCGACATGATACACTGCAGAGTCTAAGTAAAACAAGCGGAAAAAAAAAAGGAAGAAGAGAAAAGAAAAAGAGATTCTCTCTCTATTGGATTAAAAGGTAGTCCACTGATACATATTCAACCGGCAAGCTATCATTGGATGATTCTATAATAGCTGAGTCAGAGGTCAAGCCAAGTCTAGGGGCAAGAGAAGATTTGACTTTAAGAGTCACAAGCACAGATACAAGGTAACTTGCATCAATGAACATGTCATGTCAACACATAAGACCAAGGGGCATCAAGAAAGGGTGGTCTATGATTTGGGAAGGTGTTCATACAGATGATGAAACACATCTACCCATCCATTAGAAAAAAAAAATCACCAATCTCAGCCATCCGAAGGTCACCACCACAAACTCACCATACAATCCAACCATCCAAAAACCATTACCACAATCCATCATTACCATCACTACTATTTTCATCTGAAATTTGGACTCTCTCCTTTGCATGAACATAGTGTTAGGATTGTGCGCATGAATATATGTTACAAATTGCATGCTTTTGTTTTGCAGGGAACAAATCACCAAAGTTCACAAGCTTTTTCCATTAATAGTGTTGAGTCCATACAAGTCAGACTCATAAAATTAAATTTACCGATTGAGTGCATTTTCACTCAACATCGAATTTGCCGATAGAGTGCATTTTCATCCAACATCAAATTTGCCGATAGAGTGCATTTTCACCCAACATCGAATTTGCCGATTGAGTGCCAACATAGAATTTGCCAATTGAGTGCATTTTCAACCTTCGTGTTGTCTTCTAGTCTAATCTACCAAGGAGTGCCGATACTAGCTGCATATATTTTTCCCCAAATAAGTGTATTTCTCCCCCTAGTGAGTCACGGTTTTGAATTACTATTGGAAACCATCAAACCAACATCCACTGTCATTGTTGTTTGTCATAGTGTTATTAGTTTATTGCATCCATGTATCTCTTGTAGGTGTACCATCTTGTTTATGTCGTCTGTCAGCTGATGGAGAACCCCGTCAAACTATATCAGTCACAATGCACTGTAAGCTTTACCTGTTTTCGTTGTAGCTAATCGTATGATAAATTATCTTGATTTCATCGAATTTCATTGTACACGACCGTGATTTTACCGTATTTCATTGTACACTGTACTTCACCGATGGTTTCAAATTTTCACATTCATGAGCAAGACGTGGGAAGCTTTTGTTTTTGCTCCCCTTATGCCAAAATTTTAGTCATTACTTTGACTTTCGTACACTGCGTGCCCTCAGTCAAAGGGGGGCATTCTGTAGACGCTGAATTTTGGCACCTTGGAAGTGTGACTCGGCGATGATGATTAAAGCTCGACTGGCTTGTGTGGTGACCAAATGGTAGAAAATTACCAATTTACCCTTACCCCACTTTTTGTAATCAAACTGTCCCAAGTAGAGTCCAATTCCCTAGGATAGCGTTATTTAACCATTTTAAGCCCACATGTGAAATTTTACTCCAATCTGACACCTTTTGTCAAAATGGCTGTTTTACCCCTGGCCTGGTTCTCGGTATCTGGACGGCCCGATTTGACCCAAAACACTTTGGATGACCTTATTTGGTCATATTAAGCTTTAGTGTAAAGTTTTGGCCAATTTGGATAACTTTTGTGAAAATGACCGTTTTGCCCCTGGCCTAGTTCTAGGTATCCAAGCCACCCAATGTGACATGAAATCATTTTTATAACCTTATTTGGTCATATTGTGCTTACACGTAAAATTTCATGTAATTCCAGTATCATTTGGACCTTGATCGGTGTGAAACACCATTTATGTGTTTTCCTCGATATCCATGCTACTTTTAGGAAAAATCCGGCCATATCGGCCACACGGATGGAAAGTACGTGTTGAGACCTTTGCGATGATATGTGGCACGTCAAAATCGGCCATTCGGTTTTGAAGATATTAGCATTTGAGCGTAGACCTTTAAAATGGAATCTTTAAAAGGTTTGTGTAAAAGTTAAATTAAAAAAAAATGGGACAAACTGAGTTGACCCGAAACGGGTCAACCCAGTCTTTCCCGGCCCAACTGGACTGTCGGTAGGGGACACACCCCTACCATTTAGGCTGAGCCACACAAGGCCTAGCACCCATGCCCACATGCATGTGCCAGCCAAAGTCTTGGCTGCACCGGCCTAGGCTGCCCAGCAGGCCTAGGCACCCCAAAGTCATGCCTGCCAGCCCCAACTGCCCACCCATCATGTCTCTTGCCATTAAGATCTCAAGGGTCTTTGAGACATTTCCTCGAACGGATTTTCTCCTATAAATAGGAGGTATTTTGGAAGGTTTAGAGACCCAGAAAATTCATGAAAAAATTATCATTGTGAAGCTCTTTATTCCCTCTGTCCATCCATGCCAAAGATATCCTCAGATCATGCTCCCATAGGCATATCAAATTTCTCAAATACCCCTTGTTCACCACTCTTGCCATTCGGGGCAACCACACTTGGAGTGGCTTTCGGTGCTTTCCAGAGATAATTTCGGCCATCCAAGGATATGTAAACTGAGCCCAGACACTTCCACGCTTCAAGGGTAGTTTTTATATATTTATATTTATTTTTTATGTATTTATTTTGATTTTCTTTAGTTAAAAGAGGCTGTTTTCAGTTAAAAAATCTTCAAAAATAACACAAGAGTGGTAAATTTCTGAAAACTTTAGGGAAGATGTTTCCTACTATGGTTGATGTTCATTTGTTTTCCCGAGCTCCAAATCATGTTTTACATGGCATTTTTGCCCCTGTTAGTGTTTTGGAATTATATGAAATCTGAACCTGTGGGTGGGTATTTTGACAAAATCATTCTAACCATGTTAAATATCATGTTTTCATTAGTGGGTGTGGGATTTGGTTTGGCTGAATTCAGATCTTTGATTCGGATTTTGTAATTTTACTTATTTTCCTATCATTTTAGCATTTCAAAAATATAAAAAATAGTATATATGCATAAAAATTCACAAAAAAAAAATTATAGGATACATATTTCATAAGGATTGATTTTAAGGGATCATTAGTCACTGACATGAATGTTTGTTCATTTTCATAGGTGTTCCCTACCCCTTTTAGGGACATAGATGTCATTTTTCTATTTGTTGTGAAAATCCAAGAAAATCAATGAAAACAATAAAAAATATATTTTTAAACATGAAAATCTGTTTCAAGTTGTTTTACAATGTTTTCATATGCATACATGCCCACCATGAATCATAGCCATGCACAAAAAGTCATTCTTGCCCTCGGGGGCATTTTGGTAATTTACCAAATGCAAGCCCATTGTGCCATCCAGTAGTCTTACTCGACATGTTTAGTAATTTCAGGATGTTTAATGACATATCAAATGCCTGAAATGACTTAAAAGTTCTTGATCTAGCATTCTTACCATTTTGCCCTCTAGGGGTATTTTGGTCATTTTGTGACCGAATAATGATTAGGGCCCCAAAAAGGTTGGTGTCACTTCCTTTGCATTTTAAACATTCATAAGCATGTCTTAAGCATATTTTTTCTTTTTCATGAGTTTTTCATGCATTTTGCCCTCTAGGGGCATTTTTGTAATTTTGGTCATTTTGATCCGTAAGCCATTTTGTTTATCAAACTTACCCTTGATATTACCATTGCCCTAGGATCTTAATAACTTTGCACAATTGACTATGTTTTTGACCATATAGTTAGGTTTTCTAACTTAGGTAAAATACATCAACTAGATTAATTAGAGCGCATAATGTACATAATCACCTAACTTAGGGGTAGTAATTAGGATTAAAACATTAATTTTAATTAGCCTAATTAGGTACATAAATTTCAACAAAGATAATCAAAACATAAAAATAAAATAGTTTAATTAGGTGCATAATACGTATAACACAACAGTATATGATAGAGTTTGGTCTAAGAAGACCGGTCGTCGGCCGGGCGGTTGCTGGGTGTCTAACACCTTCCCAGCCCGTAATTTGACACTTACCTAGAGATCTGGAGTAGACCATCCATTGAGTCATTAGAGTTAATTTAGCGCCTTTCTGCGAAGGATGGGCACCATTTGTGGGTCCTAGACCCTAATCTAGGTGGCGACTCCCTACACCATCAACAATAATCCCCGCATCGCTCCCACGCTCGGGTGCACAACGCCAGAAAGAGGTCGCGGATCGATCTTTGTCTGTTACGCCTACAATAACATCATTGCTTTCACAACATCAAGATACTAGACACAACCTCTTATTGTCTGTGGGCCAGGAGCAGGGGCTCAAGTTACTACAACTGGTGTATTCAGTGATGTATTGCGGCTCGCCTCTTATCTTGGTGCTCCTTCATAGAATTGGAAATTGATGCAACTCTTGGTTGATTTTTTTTCTTTCTCTGAGGGCAGTCCCACAGCTTCAATTTGCTTTTGGAAGTGCTATGCAGTTGTAACACAACTGTCATCATGTTTATCTTCTTTTTTTTTTTAATGTTTTGTGATAGCAGATTTTGCATTATGTCTGTGATCGATAGGCCAATATAGGTAATTCTATTATGTTTATGAAATTTTCTTATATCTCTAGAGTGATGATTGAGAAGGGAGAAATATATGGCAAGAGATAGGTTATCTTGTATGCTCAAGCTGATTTAAAGAAAAGCTTTGATGTGGCAAATCTGTATCTAAGTCACTCCCTAACCCTCAGGGTGTGAATTTTGATCTTTCTTTAAAGGTGTACGTGTTCCAGGTCTATCGGTCTTGACCATCTACATTTTCCACATGTTAAGTTGAATCATGCTGGAAGTTTATGGATAGGTAGACCTCAAGGTCTGCTCATATGTGAACTTGTGAATATGGAGTTTCCTAAGTACCAAAACAAAGCTTGGGAGGGTAAGCCATTACAGTGGGGCTATATAATTTGAAATTGAACTCTGACGTATGACTTATCCAGACAATACCTAATGGTTAGATATGTTACATAATCTTTTCACAAGGTACAAATAAGTGGATAAACTTAGAAAACTCTCTGAACTTGTTAGATAATGAATGTTTTGCAGTTTTGTTTAATGAATAATAGAAATTAGGGAAAATGATGTACACAGTAACGTGCTATATTAAAATCTTATATAGCAGCATCATATTAAGCATCAGATGAAATTGAATGCATTTCGGCCATTCGTTTCTGTTGTTAATGCAGCACCCATGATTCACAGCTGTTTCATGGTCTCCCCTTCCCCCTTGGACTCTCCTTCTCCCCTTCCTCTCCATCTCAAACTCCCCCTCCCTCACCGACTCCGGAACCAGCTTCCCCTCTCCCTCAACTCTCCTTGCACTGGTGCACTAACACCCCACAAGTAGCACCCTCTTTGTTGCCCCCCAATCTCCACTACTAACCTCTCTAATTTGCTTCTCCCTGTAATGAAGGCATGGAATGATCTATTCAACAGAGTTTCGTTGGGAATATGGTCTTTATTGTCCCTAAATTCTTCGAATATGGGTACTAAGAGCTTAAATCGCCTAGCAAGAATACAAAACTACTTCTTAACCGCACATCTATTGTCAGAGATCTCATTAATTACATCAATCACCTTTTCGATGACCACTCCCTTCTCTTCTTCCATGGATTGGGTAGAGATTCCAATGTGTCTCGGTCTTAGTTTCTTCCCTATTAATTGATGGAAAACAGCTGGAGGTATCAAGATTCGAGTTGATAGAGGTGGAGAGTGAAAGAGTTTAAAGCAGCGAAAAAAATCAGTCATGATTCAGCAATGGCTTCCATTCTTCTTCGTCATCGTTACAATATAAAAAAAATCATATCAAATAGTTAACTAGACACATATGAAGAGAAAGAGAGTATATAAGTGATCTTTCACAGCTTCATACATAGAGTTCATTGATAGGAGTGCAACGGAGAATGCCAATGAGTCAGGGGAGGTGGTAGCGCCATTTGAACCAGATAGAGATGGGTTGGGGTGGGGGTGGGAGTTGCAGAGGGGACTAGGCGGAGGTTGCAAAGAGGGGTGAAACAGGGCATGCGGATCATGGTACAGGTGAGGAGAAAGAACAAAGGGGGGGAGAGATGATGGAAGTGGGGAGGGGCGAAGGCACCAGGCGGAGGTGGGAAATCGCAGGCGGATGGTGACAGGGAGATGCAAATTGAAAGTCCAAGTACCACCTTGATGACAATGAGTTTCCATTGCAAACAATCGGTTGGCAAGGAAGGGCTGTGTGTATGAGAGAGAGAGAGAGAGAGAGAGAGAGAGAGAGAGAGAGAGAGAGAGAGAGAGAGAGAGAGAGAGAGAGAGAGAGTAACAACACCAAACTCGGACATGGTATAAGGTACTGCCCTCACGGGTATTGGTCAGAAACCACCATTCACATTTGTATAATAACCCAACTCCCATGCATCACATACATACATAGCAGAAGATTTAACAATAATTGAAGCTGGATTTAAGGTTTAAACATTGTATATACATCTATTAGTGATAAATACTAAAGTTCAACATAGTTATCAAAAGATATATTTTTTTTGGTAAACGTTATCAAATGTTATATTGCATCAAAATATTGTATTAGCACATTGTTTATCCAGACATTATATGTAATACCTTGATTTTGGACTAGGGATAATTTGATCTTTTTACTTAATACAGAATTATGGCAAGTTGATATGTAGGAGTTTGGACTAGCTGGAGGTATACACATACATGCATGGTAAGTACTGTGCCCTAGTGTAACACCCTTAATTTAAATTATTCCTTGCCTAAGTGTAGAATTAAGATTTTATTTAAAACATATATAATTTGATTTGAAAAATAATTTATAACTAGTAACCTAGCCTATTGCTTGGACATTTAATTCAATTTGCTAGAGGTCTAAGGTTCTATTATTTAAAGGTGGAGTTATATATTTTATTTTTATAATTTTTTAGGGCTTAAAAAGGGGCTTCCACGATTCTAACTTGGGAGGTCTTAGATTTTAGCTAGGGAAGTATTATGGATTGATAAGGACAAGTGAGGTAGCAATCTCCAATTGGCTGGAAACTCAATCTTGGAGAAAGAAAGTCTTCATAAAATAAAATCCCAACAAAAAAAAAATTAACAAAAATTAAACTGTCTAATCTAAACTTTTAATTTAAAAATCTTAAGTCAAGATTCCTTTTAAAATATTTTCATTGGAGGGCAAGTAAATAGATGTAGTTAGAGACAAAATCAGATTCTTTCCACCTCCTTTTTGTTAGGATTAAATTCCAATAATCAAATTCCAGACCCCATTCCCTTTATCATAAATTTGAGAGAGAGAGAGAGAGAGGGAGAGAGGAAAATTCGTGGACTATAGAGAGGAAGAGAAGAAGAAGAAGTAGAAGAAGAAGGAGATTTAGACTATGTAGAACTAATCACTTGAAGGCCAATTTTGACCCTTTTCAGAGTGGAATTGAGAAAATATTATTTCATGATAAAACGTAGTCTCATCTCTTATGTTTGTAACCTAACTTGAATCATCCCAATCGGAGAACTGAGTAGAGAGATATTGCTAATTTACTGAAGGTAGGTTTTTCTATCAAAAATCTGTGTTTCCCAAATCCGAGTTTAAGCAATACCTTGAAGTTGATTTCATCATTATCTTACTCATAGAACTCCATTAAGGTGATTCTGAACTAGGAAGAGTTAAATCAATACCATTGAAGCATTGATTTGAGGTCACCTATAGAAACCCTAGTCACTTCACACAAGGTGAGTAGATCTTCAACCATTATACTTGATATTTTTCTTACATATAAAATTTGTTTTGAAACATTGTTTTAAATCTGAAATTTAATTTTAGATTGAGATTTACCATGCCAAAAACATATTTCATTCATGCTTTTTACTCTAATAAATTATTCACACATGATTGCATGAAAGGAATGATGAATATCCTTATGATTTAATTCACATATGTGTGTGTAGAAAATTTTAATAATGTCATGTTTATAGACTAATGAATCCAATGTTTGTATGTTGATAGTATGAGGAAGGTCTATGAATGATTCTTCATGATTATAGCCTAATACATGATGTTTTTGGATGATGCATTTAAATCTAATTTTTATTTGATTTACCAGTTTATATTCTAGTGGAATTGAAGATGTTTGTTGACAACTTTGCGCGAAGATTTTGTCAAATCTTCTCGATTTATGTATTGCATTCTATACCATGATATGTTGATGAAACTTGATTTATTTCTAAGTTTTTTTCTCTTTTACAACTCTTGATTAAACGTTTTAATGTTTGGAATATAGGGAGTTGTAAACCCTAAGTTCTGGTCATGTTGTATAGCTTTATGTATAAGTATGTATGTTCTTTTCTGTTACGTTACCGACATGGGTTAAAGTGTTGGGGTAAGGATAAGTTGGTGGATTTTTGAGTTACGGGCTTACCCTTATTGGAGTTATATGGACTGTTAGAAAGAGGGAGATGATAAAAAAACTCTCTAGGAGGGCATTGCTGGTAAAACTTTCGGGGGCTTTGACTCGGTCTGGGGCAAGTTTGGTACTAGTTTTTCCATTGATTTCTTAATGTTGAGAGGGGACAATGGTGTTGTAGTTGATCATAGCTGGAGTTCATACGCCGCAATCATGAGGGCCTTGACCAGTGTATGGTAACTAGTTCACACTAGTCTATTAGGGAGTGATGTGTTTGTTATTTTACATTCTTTCGATATATCTTTTGTTGATTGTTGTCATGTATGCTTTTCATTACGATAGTGGTGATAAGTAAATATGGTTATGATCATTTTGTTTTATTTTTTTTTTAGATCTATATATACATAGTATTGTATGTCTTTATATTTTGTATTACTTGTGCATGTTTTCACACCTGTATAGTTGTTGTGGATTTACTTGCTAAGCTTTTCCCGAAGCTTACTCTCACCACTTTTCAGATGAATAACTTTATGAATGCTAACCTGGATATGAAGATATACTAGAGGAGGAGGTCCAAGAGGACGAAGCATTTGGATTAGAAGAAGACAACTACTATTAGAAACTTTACACTTTCTTTCAATTTTAGAAGAACTTATAATTTGTTTGAGTTTAATTTAATTTTAGAGATTGTAACCTTTATTTAAGAATTTTAAGTTTAATTTAAAAATTGTAATAGCTTAGTTTAATTACCCTACTTTATTTGAAGTGTTAATCTATACATATTAGACATGTGTTTGTGTTTTGGTGCTACTCCGATTCATATCTCCTTGACATAAACGATCTTGTGGATTGTCAATGTTCCTAAACCGCTAGGGTGGTTCTGGGGGCGTTACATTATAAGTTCTCATGATCTGTCTCTATGATTAGTGCACCACATGCACTCACAATCTATAGAGTCTGAAATTGTGCACACTTCTTCTCTGAACTCATCATCTGAAAAGAATATTTATAATAAAAGAAAAACATATTACAATACAATCAAGTGCTCCTGTGCTTCATTAACAGTGTACAGATATAGCATACAATGTTTTATTGTTAGATTAGGTCGTAGTTAATATTGTGAAATACCAATTGTGCACATAATATTTGGGGTTAGCCTGAACTTGTACCATCTATTCAACTCTTTATCCCAGTACTGCAGCCTGGAAAAGGAATGACATGACTCGTACTCGTGTTCTTATAGTCCTGAAGGATAGCTCATAATCCCGAAGGATAACTCGTAGTCCCAAAGGATAGCTCATAATCATGAATGATAGCTTGTAGTCTCGAAGGATAGCTTGTAGTTCCGAAGGATATCTCGTAAGAAACCTTATCCAGTACCTAACCCCCTACTGGAAAGGGATGGTACTCACAGGGTCATGTTCTCATAATGCTACTACTACCAGACTCATACACTTGCTCATATATCTCTTTCATTTATTCACATAACTCATATTCTTATTCACATATCTTGTACATGTGTTCACATTTCTCATTCACAAACTCATACTTCTTGTACACAAATATATACTCAAACAACTTGTCATATAACATCTCAACATATACTTAACATTATTTCATTCACCCCATAATCATGTAATTCAAAATGTGTTGTGTGAAATAGTTCATTACACCTCATTTAGCAACACATACTATTCTCTCACATTCATTAATCATGCATACAAGTCATCCATTTAATAATCTATATCATGCTCATACACTACAATACACAACTTCAGACATATAGTCATGTTCATATATTTCATATACTCAATGTATATCAATGCTAGTATATGATCCCTCATCTTGTTTGTTACAATGATTCATAGATTCAATTTGGTTATCGTATCATTTAAGTTTCTCAAGTCCTAAAATACCAAGCTAAAGTATCATGTCAATACATGTTACAAGCATATAATACCTACTATAGTTTATATAAATATATCTTAGTATAGTAATTACAATAATGCATGACCTGCTTGAGGGGTGTTACATTCTCCCCCTCTTATAAAAATTTTGTCCTTGAAATTCGGTTACATATCTAGATATCAAATAAACATTGATAACTAATCTGTATCTCATACTAAGAGTCAAATTCCATTATCTAAGCAGAAGTGAACTGATTCTACAAACCTAACAACAATAAATCATATAATTTCTTAAACCCTCAAACTCTATATCTTGTCTCAAATCATTGTTTTGATATTGTAACCAATTTTCAATGTCATTACTCTCTCTTTATCTCTAGCATTTGTCTTTCATACTTGAAAATTACTATCCTTAAATACTTATCAATTTGAACCTCAAATCTTGTGATAATCTTTCCAATTCCCTGCTTATCCTAACGTTGAACCCTCTTTTTTTCATATCCAAATCACTTCTATTTAGATACTACAAATCCTAACAAGATATAATGTTAACTAATAAATATAAATTTGCACTAAAGTCTCCATCCCCTTTTGAACCATTCAAATTCAATTACATAAGCACAAATTGGGCTAGATTAATAAACTTACTTGTAACCACTAATGGACGTGCCTCTACATCCTGCTTTATAAGAATAAAGACTTTTCCCTGATTTTGAAATTTCTAACTTCCTGGACTAGTCTGACTCTACTGCTGCTGTCTACTCTGGGTTTACCATCTAGGATAATTCTTTATCAAACAATCTTTACTTCCACACCTGAAACATGCTCTAGTAAGCCTACTACACTCTTCAAAATGGAATCTCCCACTCCTGGTACACTTGTCTAGGACTTGTTGACTAGGTTCTTTTTGACCTTGTTGCCTCCAGACCTAAGTATCCCACACCAGATAATTTTTTTTTATCTTTTCCATTAAAACCACACTAGCAACATACACCGGTATTTTCCTGCTCCACCTAAGATGTGCTTTTCCATACTCAAAATATCTTGTTTTATTCTGATTTTTATTTTCATTTCTTGTTGATATTTTCTTCTGGTAAAACATAAGGCTCTATTAGATAAACAATCTCAGTTTGTCCTTATCTTAAAATCTTAATAAAAAAATAATCAAACAATCCTATTATGCTGTTTATCTTATTATGTACTTCTATGCTAACAGTTCCAGTTCTCATGACGATAGAACAAAATTTGCACTGATACCATCTGTAACGACCCTAAACCCGGACATGGTATAAGATATTGCCCTCACGGGCATTGGTAAAAAACTATCATTCACATTTGTATAATAACTCGAACTGACATACATCACATACATACACAACGAAAGATTTAACAACAGTTGTAAATGAATTTAAGATTTAAACATTATATATACATTTACTGGTGACAAATACTAAAGTTTAATAGTTATCAAAAGTTATATTACATCAGAAGATTGTATTACCACATTCTTTATCCAAACATCATAAATTCTCATGACCTGTCTCTAAGGTTAGTGCACCACGTGAACTCACAACCTATAGAGTCTGGAGCTGTGCACACCTCTCCTTTGAACTCAATATCTGAAAAGAATATTTATAACAGAGATGAACCAATAGCTCAGTGAGAAAAACATAGTACAATACAATCAAGTGCTCATGTGCTTCATTAACAATGAACAAATATATACATACAACGTTTACTGTTAGGTTAGGTCTTAGTCAATATTGTGAAATACCGATTATGCACATAATAGTTGAGCTTAGCCTAATCTCGTATCATCTATTCAACTCTTTATCCTAGTACTATAGCCTGAGAGAGGAATGACACGACTTGTACTCGTACTCGTGTTCTCGTAGTTTCGAAGGATAGCTCGTAGTCCCGAAGAATAGCTTATAGTCTTGAAGGATAGCTCGTAGTCCCGAATGATAGCTCGTAGTCTCGAAGGATAGCTTGTAAGAAACCTCATCCTGTACCTAACCCCCTACTAGAAAGAGATGGTATTCATAGGGTCATGCTCTCATAATGCTACTACTACCAGACTCATACACTTGTTCACATATCTCGTTCACTTGTTCACATAACTCATATTCTTGTTCACATATATCGTACTTGTATTCACATTTCTCATTCACATACTCACGCTTCTTGTACTCAAATATATATTCAAACAACTTGTCACATAACATCTCAACATATACTTAACATCATTTTATTCATCTTATAATCATATCATTTAAAATAAGTAGTGTCAAATATAAGATTTCCATAAGGTGGGCTGGCATAGTCCCACTTTTGTTTTTAATAAAATCAGTTTAGCAGTATTGATGGGAGTTGCCTTAATGGTATGAGTTCAGTTACTATGTGTGGACCTAAGGTATTGTTTCCTTAATAAGAAGGAAACCCTAGTTTCTATGCAGGGTTGGTCTTTACCCTCACTACTATAAATAGTTGTCATTGGCCCATCAAGTGACTAACCTAAGAAAACCTAAAGTTGAGAGGAAGAGGGTAGACCAGACCAACGTAGTTAGTGTGCGATAGAGATCGCCAAGAGTTTGGCTTTCCACAACCATGGATCCAGGTATGCCAATCACACCCCTGGATTTATTTGTATGCTCATTGATCTCCATGAGTGTTCTGCATGAATTATTTTATCAATGGTATCAGAGCTTGATCATGGTTGATCAATGGCGCTGCAATTTTAATTGGTTTGTTATTATGTGAATGGTTCCAATCAAACCAACATTTTTTTTTTTTTTTTGCATCGGCCATGGTCGAAACCATGGTTGAATGCTATCCCTTTTTTTCCCCTGCTATTTTGGCAGCCCACAAACATACAAAAAAAAAAAAATCTGCAGTAGCCATGGCCAGAGAATGGCCGTAGCTTCTAATGGCGGTTTTGTAAACAAGAATAATAAAAAAAAAACACCTGTTTTTGGCATCGGACCGTTGGCATAGGGTTACCGGAGGAGGGCGAGCGTTCGCTCATAAGTCCTAAGGCTGTTGTGCAGCTGGTCCGACCACCACAAGGGGCGGCAATTTATGCCTTGAAGCCCCAAAGGGTTTTTTCTCTGTTTCACTGCAATTGCAGGGTCATTCTGGAATCTCAGGTTGGGGTTATGGTCGCCGAAGGACGACGGCCATTCGCCATATTTTTCTTAGGCCGGAGGCCTCTGGATCGGTCGTCCGTAAGAGACAATGAGGTTTTTTTTTCAAGAAAAAAAAATAACATGGTTGTCGTTCAGTTTACCGGCCATTAAGGCCGAGGTTTTGGTGGTCGAAGTTGGATCGTTGTTCGCCGGTGTTTTCGCTGGCCGTCAGTCCCTGGTTTGGCCACCACGGCTGGTTGTGGTGGTGGGTTTTGTTTTTCTGTAAAAACCCTAAAGACTTTTTGCGTTTTGTTTTGATTTGGGGAAGAAGATGGGGAATATTCCCCATCTGATTCCCCCATTTAGAAAAAAAAAAGTCAAAAAAGATAAAGGTAAATGGGTTATGCTATTGTGCGTCGGACTGGTGGTGCTAACGTGCGCCCGGGTCGGGTCAACCCGATTGCCCGACCTGAAAAGCTAACCTGACCTGGTTGATCTGGCCGATTTGGGCGGTTTATTTTTAGTCTGTCCGGTTCGGTTCTGGTTCACCCAAACAGAATCTTTAAAAAAAAAATAAATTGATTTGGTTTAGTTTTTCTTTTTTCTGTTTTATAAACAGAAACTATAAACAAAACAGAAATAAAAACAGAAATTGATTTGGTTTAGTTTTTCCTTTTTCTGTTTTATAAACAGAATCTATTAAAAAAAAAAATAGAAATAGAAATAAAAGGTTTTTTGGTGTTTTTTTTTTTTTGGTTAATTCTGTTATTGTTTATACTTTGTGCTGTTCTGATCTGTCACAATAGGAAACACATAACTTCTAACACTTATAAAAATTTTTGATGTGTTTCTAATTTTCACATAATGAGATTTTGTGATTGTCATTGTGATAGTAAATTATTTACTTGTTGGATCTAGTAATGACATGATGGAACACCCTATATATATATATATATATATATATATATATATATATATATATTAATTGTTTCATACTCTTGTGTTCTATATTACAGTACAAATCTTTGATGGTATATATTGTAACAATGGGACATATGTGATGTATATCTCATGACTGTTTGTTATTGCTACCATGAGACAATGCCTTTACATTGTGGTGTTCCAATAAGAACACTTTAAGTGTTTGATTTGTACCTCGTTATGTTTCAAATTGACACGATAAGGAGCTTTTATGTATGGTAACACTTGAAAATTTTCTATTGTACTTGTTACATGCTTAAAAAAGACTTTTAACAGAAATAACATGAGCTCATTCGGTATTTTTTGGTGGCTTATTATTATTATAAAGTCCATTAAATTTGAAAATATGTAATATGGATATAAGTCTGTATTAATTTTCTTTGTTAAAGGTTTATCATCATTTCATGCCATATTTATCATATTGTCATATTGACTGGTCGAATCGGTGGGAGTATGGAATTATGTACTCCGAGCCGGTTATATAGTTCGACCAGTGGGACAATGTAATTATGAACTTTGTTCAGATTTTGGCTCAATTTTGTCTGTTCTGGTTCAATTCAGGCTATGGATTATTCGTAAAAAATGATTTGGTTCATTCTATTTACAGAAGTAATTTTTGGTTGATATAATTCATGAAAACATTTCAGAGAAATTTCAATTAGTTGAATTATTTCTATTGTGGAAACAGTTTTAGTAAAATTGATTTCTAAATTAATTTTAAGGCTATTTTTTAAATCATTTTTTTTAACTGTTTTGACCCTGAATTTTAAGAGTACCTTGAACCGATGGGAGTATAAAATTAAGTCAAGGGTAATTTAATGTTCCACATACTGTCAAGAACGTGTTAAAATATACTCTCAATTTGAGAGACATTAAATTAAACTCCCACATAAGGGTCTGTTTGGTTGCATTAAGTATCCCTTTGGCCTTTTAAGGTGTTGTTCGGATACATAAAGTAATTTTTTGTGCATATTGGTTGTTTAATTGGTTAATCATTTATGCTTTATTTTTTCTCATGCTATATCACATACATGTACTTTTGCAACATCACATTTTGGACTATTCTAAGTGTGGATTCAGTGCTATTAAGGTTGTGACATTTAACTATGTCACTAGGCAGTATATAAAACCACATGTATATTATAATACATTAAGAAAATTGTGACATTATGCATTGTCATGAGGTATCATAATCAGTGATGTACGCTTTTGGTTATTTGTGACATTTAGGAAAACACGATCTTTAATGTCTGGTATTTATAAATTTACCATTGAGGAGATATTGTTGTCACATCTTCCATCATTTTTATATCCCATAAAGTTATTTTAGACAATCTTATAAATATATGAAGACATTGAAATTTTAATTTTTTGTAACTTTTGTACAAGATGAACATGATGATGTCCACGTATAATTGAGGTTTTGGATCATTAAAGTAATAAGCTTAGGCTTATAAAGTTACGAATTAAATGCTTCCATCAAAATTTTTCTAATGAAACCTACTTGAAAAGTCTTATAAATGGATTGACCATAAATTGTTTATGAAAGTAAATCAGAAATCATATGATTTAAGTTTGATTTATTGAAATAATTTTTGAATTCTAAATATGACCTTATGATTATTGTGTTTGGCTTCATTTCTAGAAATCGCTTCTGTAGATTGGTTCTATATATCATTTCTGATCTTGAGAATTATTTATCAATAAACATTTATGAATTACTTTCTGTGCTTACAGTCATTATTTTGGAACCTCTACGATGTCGTAATTATGAATCGATTGACTTGTTAGTCCTACTATTGTGCATTGATTTTTTTGTCATCGTATTCCATTAGGTTAGGTTGACTCAATAATCCGGCCCATCGACTTATTTTTGGTTCATTAGACCCGTTGCCAACATGGTCTTTTCATTTTGACCGGTTTTGATCTTTTGGTTTAAGATAGAGATTCGAACAAGGTTGATTAGTTCAATAGTGAACAAGTTTTAGATCTTATATGAAGTTTTCTTATGGTGTCACCATGGCAAGATAGAATTCTATCCCATTATGGGTGATGAATGCATTACACATTGAATTATATGTAAATCACTTGCCTCTTCATTAATCTTTAGCCAATTTGATGTATTTTGACTTACTCATCGGTGTTATACAGTTTGTGACATTCGATTTCATCACGAGGAATTGCATGTAGCCTATTCTTGATATTGACATCCTGTGATAATTCTAAACGTCACGAAAAGATTAATTTAGGTGACATTTCTGTAAATATATTGACTATGTGTGTTTTATGATAAAAGCAATCTTAATGGAGATTATTAAAATAAAATGGGCATTCAGTAGCAATCCAAGTCTTTGGAGTTCATGATTTAAGTGATTATGCTTCCACTTAGTGGGCTAGTTACTTGAATTTGTGAGATCATCATTAATTATTCGGATGGATTACAGTTAGGAAAATTGTCACACCCCAAACCACCCCCTGGGAGGATTAGGTAGGTGACCCGAATTGCATTGCAGCAATCAGTAACATCCACCTGTAAGATCATCTAACAGAAAAACATATATAGCAGAGTGTGAGCTCCACCAAGCCTGTGAATGAAATACATTACCATGCATGCACATGCAATCACAACCATATGAGTCCTACATGAGGTGCAGTTCATTTTATTCATTAGCCACCTAACATCACAACTAAGGCGGGTTAGTGCTACTACAATCCCCAATACATATATCCCTGATGCGGACTTTTAACCCCTTCCTGCGATACACCCATTGAGTTGTTGGAGAGGACCAGTTAGCTCCTGCATCAGTCACCAAGGTCAGCCTAACCAGCCCTCTAGGATTAACCTGTGAGGCATCCATCCTTTTTCTCATATTACATTTCTTTTTTGGCTTATAGCCCATAATCACCTTTTCAGTGTAATAACATTTCTTTCTTTTCTTTTCTTTTCTTTTCTCTTTCATATGGTCACTCCCGCAGGCATCCAACACCTTAACTCTTGTTGGCAAGGGTGCGTAGCATGGGTGATGAAACTCTAACTCAATGTATTTATATGGCATCATATGAGTCAGGTGGTGTCAACCATATTCCATACTGCGGGCTACCATAGGCCTCATTTCCAAGCCGGCTACGCCATCTAGTATAACAATTCACATGCAGCATACAAGTGCAATCACAGCATTCACAAGTATTCTTTATTCAATAGAATTCACAGTAATTGTATTTAAATGAACAGTATAATTGTGTTGATATATTAGCCGTGTCGCATTTACATACACGGTGTAATTTCACTCACCTTGTTCTGGTTCAACTGTTGATTCAGTTTTGGCTGGTGTCTGGCCATGCACCTCAAGCACGGGATCAATTCCTAATTTATTAGATAAAAAATGTGTGTCAATTAATATTCAAAGCTGTTTTGATAACCTAGTGTTGGTCTAGGCTTACTGGTTTGCCTTGGTGTTAGTTTGGTGTTACTTGGAATTCTCTGGGTCTTGCATTGGGCTTTCGAGTCCATATCCCGGTGCATCATCCAGAGATGTGGAATCAAATCTAATTTGGTACATAGCAGTATGGTCAATTTGTACATGGTTTAGATAGTCCTATAAAATAGTACCCAGGCCAGCAGTTCAGATGGACCATCCCTGGCATGGTTACCTAGCCCTGTGGGGCTCACTTAGGTACCCAAGGTATGGATATCAGCAAACATATGTGGAGAGGGGTATTTTGGTCATTTACCATCTCCACACATAGTACATAGCCCACTGGTGAAGGTCCACAAAGACTGGACAGCAATTCAGCCCAAAATACATCTCTGGGCGTTTCACTGGATGATTGGGCCAATCGCCCAGTTCATCGCCCAGAACCTGTTTAAGTTGAGTTTTGAGCTAAAATCTTGGATTCTGCAGTATAGGCAGCCATGGCATCGATCATGGATGCATGTATGATGGTCATGGACCATATTTAGTGTATGAACCAATGGTTACAAGGGTTTTGGGCTCAGTTCACCCATTTGGAAACCAGAAGCTGCTCTGTCAGCTCAGAGAATAGCAACCCAGGCTGTGCTCCAGCTTAAAGCTTCGGTTTGGGCTGCATGCAAGGGTAGTTCTACGTATACTTTCATGGTAGGATGTTGTTCTTACACTAAGCTAAGCAAGAATTAGCTTGCATGTACAGATCCATGCCCAGACTGCTTGTTCTGGGTGCAACTGGGCAGTGCAGTTTGGCATAGAGACTGGTTTCAGTCCCAGCTGTATAAAAGCAGTAAGATCATATATAAAATGCTCAGATCTTATATGCAACAGCTTTGCATGTCAGATCTGATGCATCCCAAGGCAGCCCCAAGTTGTCCTGGGCTTTACTTAGCCAGATACACCATCTCAAAGCAGGGATCAATGTGAAAATACTGAGGACAACAACATAAGAAAATGAAGATGATTACCTAGGGATGGAGGTGCTGCAGAGACAGTGTGCAGAGTGGCAGCACAATGATCTCCTTCTCCCTTCCTCTTCTTCTTCCTCTTTCCTCTCTTCCTCTCTTTCTCTCCTTTTTCTGTTTTAGCTGGGGCAGTAAACGAAATGAATACTGCCCCCTCCTCTATTTATAATGTTGGCCCCACTGGAGTCTGTTTGGTTTGGCCCCCCTCTTTCCAGAATGCATTTTTGATTGAATTCTAGGCCATTCTGGCCACACAGGTGGGGTCCACACGATTTCAGGTGTGGGTAATGGTTCCTAAAATTCCCATCTACCCCTAGAAGGTGTTCATGGTCTGTATGGATGGTCCCCACATGTCTGGAGTCCAAAATACATATTTCAGCTACTCTGGGCCTTTGGGCCAATCGCCCAGTGCATCGCCCAGAGAATACAACATTGCTGTATAGACCCTGTGCTTGCACAGGTGCTTGGCCCAGGGCTTAGGCTTTGCACCAATACCTCATCCAGGGTCTGACACACATCTGAACAGGTGTGGCCCCCACATTTATGGATAGGAGAGAGAGTACTTGGGGTTGATGCAGTACATCATGCTGTGGGCAATATAGCTGCATGGGTCTGCAATCCATCTTCTGGCAGGTATGTAGGAGGACATCCTTGGGGGTTCTCCATTGAATTCAACTATTGGAGTGATGCTCCATAGGGTGTTTGGGTGACTGGTCAGAGGTCCCTGTCCTTCATCCAAAATTCCAGTCAGTTAGGGACAGGCTTGACAGAAATCATATGGCGAACGATGTACTCTTGCCACCACAGGTGAGCCATCATTTGGTCGATTTCGCTTGACGGTGTGAGGGTGACATTTTGGGCTTCACTATTTTGGAGGTTCTTGTCTTGCCACCACAGGTGACAGAATCTTTAGAGTGGTGTTGTTTCAAGCATCTCGCCTTGTATGTGAGAGATTTCATTGCGTGTTGGGCGATCTTACCACCATAGGTGTGACCCCAATGACGCCGGATCTCTCCCCAGTTTATGTTTTCTTACAATTACTAAAAATAAAATTGGGATAAATCTGATTAATAAGCCCAAATTAATCAGTTTTAGTCATATTATTGGGGTATTGATATGCCTTCAGTTATTACATATTGTATGTTTTGGTAAAATTTTGTATGATCATGTTTACCAGCTTTAACTTTTCAATTATCTTTCATCAAAATCTTGAATGGTTCCAATTTAGGGAATGGAATGAATTCTTTAATGTTTTCTGTAGCTATAATGAGAATGGATCTTGCCACTTTAGAGTTGACAAGCCTCCTAAGCCATTGGGTGACAGCTCCATTGAAGATAAAGGTCTTTATGAAAGGTGGGAGGAGTCAAATTGATTATGTCTAATAGTCATAATATACATTATAGACATAACCATCAAGAAAAGTATCATTTTGATTGAGAGTGCTAAGGAACAGAAACTCATTACACCTATAAACAGAAGATTCATTAATCATGATGAGCTTTAAAGAACACTTACATAGATTTTGTGTTGTTGACACCCTGTTCTTATAATAGTGTGAGTGTGTTTGTGAATGTCAAAAGAGACATCTTCACGAAGGAGATTGTTAAGAGAAACCGAGTTACTTTCAAGGGAAGGAATCGGTTGGATTTCGATCGGAGTCGCATCTGGGGTAGACTCGTCTTCCATAAAGATGAAATTGGAGGAGTCGTTATCAGAATCAGAGCAATCAGATTCAGAGAAGACTTCATAGAGAAGTTCTGTGGGGTCAGAAACTTCGGAGAAGAAACGTATCTCGTAGTTACATTCGTCTAAGTAACGAATCAGTTTACGAGCATTCTTAGATTTGTTGGGACATTCGTTTGCAAAATGGCCCTTTTCATTACAGAGGTAGCAGGTACATTGAGACTTGTCCTTTTTACCAGTGTAAGGGGTACGTTTAGAAACAAAACGTTTTTTGGTGAAACGCTTGTTCGAACGGGAAAAAAAGTCTTTAGGGAAATCTTTTTTATGGAATTTCTTCCAATGATACCTTTTTTTCTTAGAACGAAAAGGAAAGGGATTTGAAGACTTGGTTTTTGAGAAATGAGATGGCTTGGTACCAAACTCAAATTCATTTTGAAGAAGATCTTTGCAGAGGCCAGGGGAGACCTTCTGTTTTAACTGTTTAGCAGCACGTGCCTTTAAACAGTGATCAAGGATGTGGCGAAACACGAAATTGATTCGGTTACCAAGGGTATCAATGCTTTTGGAATCATTGATGAAACCAGGGTATGTCGTATGACATAGTTCATCCCATGGAGGAGGGAGTTTAGGAAAGAATTGTTCCTTCCAATAATCAGATTTTGATGGATCTAATAACTGAAAGAGAGACATGTATTTTTTAGAAAAAGCTTCAAATTCATTTAAATTATTAAGCTTAATCTTGGTGAGGTTGAAACTGACATCTTCTGCAAGCTTGTCAGGGTGATGGTAACCACAAAACTCAGATTTTAAGAGCTTCGTGAATTCGACCAAGACCTTCTCTGGGTTTGAGACATAGGTCAGGAGGGTTGTTTTGGCAACTTTCCCATCGTCTGTTTGGTCAAACTTTTTAATGGATTGCAAGACATTACCTTGCAGAGAACCAGAGAAGTATTCAAGGAATTGTTCAACTTTCCATGTGGCTTTGTTATTGGTAATCAGCAAAGAAAAGGTTTGAGCCCATTCTGTGATTGCCTTATCATAATCTTTAATGGCAATATTGGTAAGATCCAAATAAGTGCCGTAAGAAGCTAACCCATATTTATGGAGGTCATCCTTTCGGGTAAGGATGGGAACCTCAGGGTTGGTGGTAAAGACGTCGTCAGTACCAAAAGAAGTGCGGGCCCCGGTGTGGGGTTAAAAGTTCGCATCAGTTTCAAGATGGTCGGTTGGACCTACCTTGCGTTTAGAAGAAGAAGGTTCACCTACAGTCGGAATACTGTGGGCAACAGGAGGTGAGTCAGGGATGGACTCGGGAGGGGACTCAAATTCAGAGTCAGAAGTGGACGAAGTGGAGTCAGAGGACGATTCATTAAGAATCTCGTCATCGTCGTCCGAGAAAAGCACAAAATTATGTGTGACAAAACTCTGTTGATTTTCAACATAGTATTGTTGCATCATGGAGAGAAGACAGTGTTGTTCATTTTTATCAATGGAGTCTTGATACCGGTCTTTCCAATGATCCATAATTTCTTTGTGATAAATATAATTATCATCAGGAGGATTAGAAGAAGAGTCCTCATTTAAAGTGCTTATAACAAGAAAAGAAGCCCGGGGAGGGCACTTAGGAGGTGTCTCTGGTTGTTGGGCAACCAGATCTGACAAGAGAGTGAGAGTAGTATCTAATTTTTTTGATAATTTTTCATTATGTTCTAATGTGAGATCTATTAAATAATTAAGTGCACCACTATTGCTTGTGCGATCGTGTTGTGCGTGAGTACAGTGGTCATATGGGATGAGCGGGTCATCACAAAAACAAGGAGGAAAAGAAGCCATTAAAACTAAGCAATTAAAAAGATAATTTCCTGGGGGCTAAACCCGTTTACAATACTGGGAGAGACAAGGGTCCTAAACACGTACGGTTCTTCCAACCTGGTGTTCCTCAGGACATCAATCTCCTATGTAAATATATGGCCGTGGAAATCACAAGATAAAAGCAAAGAAATAAACAGCAAAATTAAACCAACCTGTGTGTGTGCTAACCGAAACTCTAGATCGATAAAATGACCTTCGCAGTACTCAAAGGGGGTAACCCTCAGCGATTTATCACTTCGCAGATAGTCTTCGGTTATGTGCGCATAGTCTCAACAAAGAACAACATTGAAATACATAAAAGAAAAGACTTCAATATATGTGCATAACCTTACAAGTAGTCGGCAATAAGTTTGCCTCTTTCACTCTGTTGCAGATCTAAAGATAGGATTTACGATCCGTTGTAAATCCTCGATACTATCTAGAGATCATTAACAAATTCTATACCTGTTGGGTCAGGTGCCGTTACAAAGAAAGAAAAAGAGCGTACTAAAGCTCTGATACCAAATTACATACAGAGGGTCGACCCTTAGAGAAGGTATCGAAATGGAGATAGAAAGAGAAAAATAAAAGATCAGAGGGGGATGAGAGGTGGAGCTTGAGAGCTAGTGGAATTGGTTCTGCTTTCTCTGAAGAAATGAGCTGCCTTATATAGAGAGAGAGGTCGGCTACGATTCCAAAAATTTATTTCAATTCCGGAATAGTAATCACGACGTGTCCGACGTAGGCGTGGTACTATTCAGCACTGTTCATGGGTCCAGATGACATCATGGGTGACGTAGGGCGGCGGCACTGTTTATGTGGGACCATGCTGATGTCAGGGATGACGTTAGTCGGAGCCGAGGTTGACATCTGAGTCGTCATTGGCGGGGTTGAAGAAGGCGGCGGTTGCGGCTTCTTCGGCGGCGTCTTCAGCGGGTTGAGCGGCTGCTAAAGTTTCTGCTGCTTCAGCGGCATCGGCCAGGAGCGTGACAGGGATGTCAAGCAGAGGTGAGAATGTCTGGAGCTGATCGATAAGCTGGTAGGTATCGGCAGCAACTTCAAGAGGGACGTCATAATCCATCATGAACTGAGTAGCAAAGATGCGTAGTCCGTCAGAGACAAGAAACCGGTATCGAGGTCCTCCGGTAGGGAAGGTAAGCAGTGAGGCTTCATCATGAAGAGTGATGAGAGACTGCTTGAACAGATCTTCGGCATGGAGGCCTGCAAGATTGGCCGCTTGGAGGGCTTGATCTTCATCTGTGATGAGGTCGGGTTCCTGTAAGGTGTAATAGGAGGCTGGAGAGAGAAGCCAGATTTGATAAGGTTGGAAGAAACGTTCCCGTTTGCGCCAACCGAGGGTGCTGAAGATGGTGAAGAGCAGTCCACCAGAGAATCTCCAAGAAGAGACGGCGCGAGAAACCATCGTGCGGATCATCATAGGGAGTTGGTCGAGGATGGTGGTATTGTCAGAAGAGAAGACAAGTTGATTAATCATGCCCCATTCAACAGCAGAGATACTCCAAGGTTCGGAGTCGGGGTAGAAGACGAGCCTGTACTGGTTGTGAGTTACAGTCCAAAGTATATTTTTGGGAAATTCCAGCAAGAAAATTTTATAACGCTGGTATTGTTCTTCTTCGCAATGACGTTGTATCATTGGAAATATTTCCCGAGGGAGAATTTCTTTTGCCTTTAAGTATAGGCATATTTTAAAAGTTTTATAGAAGAAAGCATCCTTAAGATGATCTTCGATACAATCAGCAACCTGAAGAAAGTTGTGTACTTTCTCAGGGGAGGTGACATCGTCCCAATTAGTTTGTCTAAAAGAGTCGAGCACAAAAGACTGAAGGCTGAGCTGCTTGGAATAGAAGGTACCAAGAGCCTTTGAGAAGGCGGTAAGAGCAGTACGAAACGACTTTTTCTGGCCGGCAACCTGCGTCTTCCACAAGGTGTTCAACTGATGGTTCCATTTTGTAGGTATGCCATCGTGAAGAAAGAAGTCAGTGATGTTTATCATCGTCTGACCAAAGGATGAAGGAGGAATATTTGCAGCTGATTGTTGTTGTACAATCTGGGAGTAGCTGGCTGGGGGTATATTCCACAAATAAAAAGGATCCTGACTGTCTTGTTCTTGACTATTTCTGGGGAAGAAATAGGGACTAAAAGGCTGAGAAAGAGAAGGAGAGAATTTCGCTGTTGTGGCAGGAACTCGAATGAAACCAGAAGGCGATCCTTGGGTGGGTATCGCAACTGTTTCTTGGGGTTCTCTTATGAGAATACCACCTCTGGGGGTAGGGAGTAAGCCAAGAGAAGAGGCTTTTTTCTTGCTCTTGCGATGTGGTGTCGCGTGAGCTTTACCTTTGCCTTTATCAGGCGGATGCCGAGGATTCATGGTGGCCTGCTAAGATAATCAGCCAAAAAATTGTCAGTACCTTTAACATATACAATTTCATACTGATATTGATTAATAAGATTAGCCCAATTAATTCGGTGAGAATTAGTTTCTTTGATTTTAGTTTTAAGAAAATCACGAACAGCTTGGTTATCAGTTCGAATAAGAAACTTCTCAGGTAAAAGATAAATTCTAAACCGTTGAATGGCATTTACAATGGCAAGAATCTCTTTCTCATAAATATTATAATTCTGTTGAGCAGGGGTGAATTTGCCAGAATTGTATCCGCAAATTTGCTCATCAGAAGGGTTTTTGAGGGGTCGTGCTTTCAAAACACAGCCCCAATGTTCATTGCTAGCATCTGTTTCTAAGATCAAGAGATCACCAGCAAGAGGGAAGTAAACCGAGGGACAAGAGTGGGTAATCTCAGCTTGAATATCAAGGACGGTCTGTGTGTTAGACGAAGTCCATGAGAAGTTAACATCTTTTTTCAATTTTAATAAAAGACTTTTTTCTTTTGTTGAGAGGTCTTTTATGTAATTGCGTCCATAGTTTAAGATTCCTAGGAACTGTTGGAGATGCTGTTTGTCTCGTAAGACAGAGGGAAAATCCTTGATTTTGATCAAGATGTGATCTTGAAGTTGGAGTCCATGATCACTAAGGATGAGACTAAGAAATTCGATTCTTGTTTTCTCAAGTTCGATTTTCGTGGGGGATAGGATAATCCCATGCTTGAGAAAAAGATCACTGATGATACGAAGGTGTTTCGTATGTTCAGTAGGGGAGTCGGAGAAGACAAGGATGTCGTCAATATATGCCACACAAAAAGAGAGAGAACCAAAGATGGAATCAATCCAACGTTGGAAAATCTGAGGGGCAGTACATAGTCCGAAGGGCATAACCATCCATCGGTAATGGCGATTAAAAGGAGTGGAGAAAGCTGTGAGAGGTTTGGAGTCCTCAGTGAGCTTAATCTGCCAGAAGCCAGATTTTAAGTCAAATTTACTATAAATCTTAGCTTGTTTGGCACGATGAATAAGAACGTCTTTGCGAGGGATGAAATATCCTTCGAAGACAATATTCTGGTTTAAACGTTTATAGTTTATAACCATACGGGCTTTGCCGCGTTTTATTTTCGCATGATTGCGTACCATAAAAGTAGGGCAAGAGTGAGGACTTGTTGAAGGTTCAATAAGTCGGAGAGCCAATAATTCAGAGATTTGTTTATCGAATTCTTCGATATAGGCCTTGATGTAAAGGATGGGTTTTACCCGAATAATCGTGTTAGGATTAGTCAGTTGGATAGAACACCAACGAGGGCTTTTTTCTCAGTGCAGAAGGGGTTGGTCAGTAAAATTGGACGTGAGTTTGTCAAGGAGCCAATGGGAGATGGCGGTGTTGACAGGACTAGACCAATCAACGGAGGTAATTTGTTGTAAGACAGAAGAAGAAATCCGCTGGGGAGTAAAGGTGAAATCATCACAAACAGATTTGTGAGAGAGTAGTAATGGAAGAGAAACATCACCAGAAGGATGGTAAATTTGAATAGCATTAGAATGCAGGATGAAGGGTAGATGCTTATGCATAAAGTTTGTACCAAGAATAAAATCACCATGCATATTGGGGAAACAAGTAATTTTAGGAATTATAAATTGCTTGTTTTGGAAGAAGATTGGGATATTGTGAGCACGATACTCAAGGGTCGTTGTAGGACCCGAAAAGCCACTGATATACGTGGGCTGTTCCAATTTTTCCCAAAGATATCCAGGGATTGCAGTTGTTTTACAAATGCAGCCGGTAGCACCGGTATCCATTAGGACATCGAGAGTATATGGTTTAAAACCAGAAAAATCAAAATGGCCTTTAACATAGGTGTAGTTTTGGGGATTTTGATTGGATTGGAAGAAAATATCGGTGTCAGCTGTGACATACTGATGAAAGATATTAATGATAGCAGTAGAATCGTTGTCAGAAAAATCTTTACGAAGGGGAGCTTTAAATGCTCGAGCAGAAGGAGGTATCCAGTTCTGCGGAAAGAGTCCAGGCACATTGTGAGGAACATAAGAAGAAACAGAATGGCGAGAAGAAGAGCCAATCGAAGCATTAGATGAGCCGAGTATGGCGGATCTAAGAGAAGGAGTACTAGTAGTCCGAGGTAAAGTGGGAGAGCCAGTAGAACGTCGTCGGAAATAAAGATTATTTCCAGAAGCCTGTATTTCGAAGGTAGGAGGAGAAGGAGCAGTGATATTTTGAGGTGTGTCAAGAATATCAGAGAGCATCCATTCCTGAGGAAGTTGGATATCATGCCAATCGAGTAAACGAGGTTGGATTTCGTGTTTGAAAGGTTTTGGTTCGAAAAGTTCGACGAACCGTTTATCCGGAAGGGGCAGAAGTTTGGCAGAGGTAACATTGGTTAGCTCGTGCAAACACTTCCAGTGAACAGCGAGATTGTGGCTGTCGGCTTTCATGCCGGTCCATTGGGTCTTAATTTTAAGAACCACGGAATCACAAAGGTTGGGATCCTGGACAGAGAGAAAGAAATTGGGTCGCAGTTTGAACCAAACTGAACCGTGAATGAGATTTGACTCAATTCCACCGATTAAGGCATTAATGGGGTCGGATAGGAATCGTTTGTCAAAGACAGCAATGACAACAGGAGTGTCTATGCCTTGGCGAAAGAGCGCCGTGAGTTCAATCTGAATGAGACCAATGTGAATGTATCTCAAACGAGGATGTTTGGCTACTAGTCGTTGGATTTGAGCCGGATTGAACAGGGAGATTTCAAGAGACGTGTCATCAGTAGACTGAGCAGTGGAATTACCACATGCTTGGTCAAAGAAACGTCGAGACCAGAGGTTAAGCTTGGAAAGCTTATAAACCTCGTCATGCTTAATTGACTTAAGCTTGGTGAAGAGATTAGGGTCAAAAGAGACATCTTCACGAAGGAGATTATTAAGAGAAACCGAGTTACTTTCAAGGGAAGGAATCGGTTGGATTTCGATCGGAGTCGAATCTGGGGTAGACTCGTCTTCCATAAAGATGAAATCAGAGGAGTCGTTATCAGAATCAGAGCAATCAGATTCAGAGAAGACTTTATAGAGAAGTTCTGTGGGGTCAGAAACTTCGGAGAAGAAAAGTATCTCGTAGTTACATTCGTCTAAGTAACGAATCATTTTACGAGCATTCTTAGATTTGTTGGGACATTCGTTTGCAAAATGGCCCTTTTCATTACAGAGGTAGCAGGTACATTGAGACTTGTCCTTTTTACCAGTGTAAGGGGTACGTTTAGAAACAAAACGTTTTTTGGTGAAACGCTTGTTCGAACGGGAAGAAAAGTCTTTAGGGAAATCTTTTTTATGGAATTTCTTCCAATGATACCTTTTTTTCTTAGAACGAAAAGGAATTTTATAATGATGATATTCTTGCTGCAAGTAATAATGTTACCCTTTTACTTGAGAAAAAAATAGTAATAACCATTTTGATAAGAAAATCTTGGTGAAGCCTCTTATGTTTAGGCATTAAGATTCACCGTAATAGAACCATATGTATTCTTGGTTTGTCTCAAAAGACTTCTTATGAAAGAAAATAGATTTACCAATACTCAGTGAACTCAGGTGAATAATACTCTTTGTGCATCTAATATTGGTAGTTTAATGTAACCTCAAGAATACATATGGATTGATATTGCTTATTTTATAATCTTGGAGTAGCACATTAGGTAACTCCCAACATGACCTAAAAGACCACATGTGGATATCTGTTTTGTGATGATAGATGGTGCTATATGTTAGAAAAGTGTCTAACAGACACTGACTGCTTTTTCACATACAAATAAGGGATTTGTGGCTTATTATGATGTCACTGTTTAGACTCTATGGCTGAGGAATTTTTAACTCAGGGCATTTGATATTTATGCTTCATTGTTAGAGAGAAAGTTTATGAGTCACAAAATTCAGTAGGGTACATCACTACAAATAGTATGATTGTTGATCCTCTCACTAAGAACTTGACTCCAAAAATTTTTCAGGAGCATGTCAGTAATATGGAACTTGTTAGTTCTTTTGATGCATTTTATTAGTGGGAGTTTTGCTTATGTATACAGTTGCAACTGATTTCAGATTCTTATCTTTTTGTGACATTTTATTCTCAAGAATATACATGCATCTTTTATTATGGCCATTTATTTATGTGTATACACTTGATTAATTGCCTCCTACAGAATAAATTGAGGCCATATGTGGTGTATTTAACTCATTCGGTATACGAGGTTCCAGTCAATACACGCACATCAAGTTATTAAGTAAATGCATACAAATTCTATTGTGTACACTTGATTATTTGCCTCCTTCAGATATTTGAGGCTATGTGGTGTATTTGTTTCCTATTGTATTTGAGGCATTCAATAAATACAGGCACATTTTGTTCATTAGAAGAGCCTCATTCGGTTTCAAGGACATGTACCAGTATGTTGGGACATTCGGACCTAGTCCCAACGAGCTTCCTTATGTGAAGTGTTTGCGTTTGGGCGACACTTATGATAAATGAGACCTCTAGTATTTGTCTCATGCGGCTCATTCGGTTTTCGAGCCTAAACTAATTTGGAAATTGGCATGTTGATCATTAAATCATGCAATTTCCATACCACACTCTCATACTGTACAGCCCAAGTCGGTTAGGCCATAAACACTTTGACGTGTTAGGTCTCATGTCTCTTTAGATGTGATGATCTGCACTATTGGGTGTTTGTAGTTTCATTCAGACTAAGGCATCAGGTTTAAGGTGTACTCCATTCAACACTATCTTTTGTGGCCACAATCAGTTTGTCTAAACCGGAAAGTCATTTTAAAGAGTTTTCAAAAATCAAAACTTGTGACCTATGTAGCCCAAGTGGGAGATTGTAAGATTTTCATAAGGTGGGCTAGCATAGTCCCCCTTTTGTTTTTAATAAAATCGGTTTAGCAATGTTGATGGGAGCTGCCTTAATGGTATGAGTCCAGTAACTATGTGTGGACCTAAGGTATTGTTTCCTTAATGGAAAGGAAACCCTAGTTTCTATGTAGGGTTGGTCCCTACCCTCACCACTATAAATAGTTGTCACTGGCCCATTAAGTGACTAACCTAAGAAAACCTAAAGTTGAGTGGAAAAGGGTAGACCAGATCAACGTAGTTCGTGTGTGACAGAGATCGTCAAGAGTTTGGCTTTTCACAACCATGGATCCAGGTACGCCAATCACACCCCTGAATTTATTTGTATGCTCATTGATCTCCATGAGTGTTCCGCATGAATTATTCTATCATCAAATAGTTTATTACACCTCATTTAGCAACACATACAATTCTCTCACATTCGTTAATCATGCATACAAGTCATCTATTCAATAATCTATAGCATGCTTATACACTACAATATATAACTTAAGACACATAGCCATGTTCATACATTTCAAATACTCAACATATAGCAATAGTAGTATATGATCCCTCACCTTATTTGTTACAATGATTCATAAATTCAATTTGTTTATCGTAGCAACTAAGTCTCTCAAGTCCTAAAATATCAAGCTAAAGTATCAGGTCAATACATCCTACAATCATATAATACCGATCACATAAACTATGATTCAAACCAAACACACAAGTGGTTGTTGCTGTAGTCGTACACGATGAAGAATGTTCCTACTTTACCAATCGTATATTCATCTGAATACGGCAAAAAAATGTATAATGGATACTATTTTGATTAATTTTGTAATACTGGTCTTTTCTTTGGTTATATTTGTAAAAGGAAAGATTGAGTAGTTAGTCTTGTAAAAGGAAACTCATTTATGGTTAATCTTGTAATTTTCTCTTCAAATAATGGGTAAAAAACCACTTTAAAGCAATATAAGCTTCTCTTTAACGGTCCACAAAAGTTTGTAATGTGGCATGTGGCAAAAGGTTGTGAGTCTTTCAAACATTTAAAAGTGGATAGTCTAAATAGGACACGCCAAATTTCAAAACCAAATTCAACCATATTCTACTACACGTTGTGACATGCATCTCCATGTATCGTACACGCATATGATACTTCGACTATAATTGTGCCCCCTCCTATAGTCCTGGATTTCCAAAATTCTATTTTTTTCACTTTGTAAATTCTATTTGCATTTTTTAAACTTAAAATGTGGCCAAGATACTTATGAGCTCGAACCAGGTCCTCGTACACCTTAGGTTTTCGTAGCCAAGAAGATGGAATCCACTACCACCTCTGTGGGTCCTCTGGATTCCATTTGGGTGGCTACAAGGTTCTAAGGTCGGTCCTCGTACGAAGACCCTTATCTGTACTTGATACTTATGGTCTAGCCGTCCATAAAATTTGGACTTCAACATGCCACAAGAAAGATTTCGAGCGGTCCAAATAAGAGTGTGAAGTTTTCTTAAGCTTATAACGATATAATTTTAGGGAGAGGGAGTCTAAACTAGGTGTATGTAATGAAATTTTACATACTAGCATCTTATTGATCTTTTGATGAAATGAAAAGATATCTCAACTGTTTAATCCATCCACAATTATATCTCACTCCCTCCACCACTTTACCTAGCATTGTTGCTTTTTTCCCCTTCTCTCTCCCCCGCCCATGACAACATGGCTACAACCCACTGTCTAACATTTCTCTCTCTCTCTCTCATGTAACACCCTACAAGAAGGTCATGAATATATTGTAATTTAATTTATTAAAATATATTTATATGTACTATCGGAAGAATAACTGTCCAAACCAGCAAACCAAGGTAAGAATCAAACAGGCAACAACTAGCGCGCCTAACTAGAAAACCAAAACTCAACAGGGGCGCCAGTGGTAAATCAGCTTGACCATCGGGAGAGAGTGGTCGTAGATCAGTAACAAGAAAAGGCTGGTTGTAGATCACTAATGCGCAATGATGGTCGTAGATCAGCTAGGGCATGAATCCAACAAGCACTTGGACGAAGTAAAGCGGATTTACAAGCACCGTTGCATGTTTGACTGCACATCTCCCTTCCATACTCTCTCTCCAATAGAGCTCCACACTGATCCCAAACCTTTGCAACTCTGGTCATCAACAACCGATTTCAGTTATTAGTTGGCTAGTTTACTCTTTAGCCCATACAATTTCTCCCATTTCCAGCCTCTCTCTCTTTGTCTCTCTCCAAAAACGCTTATCACCAGCCCCATTAATATCTGAAACTTTCACAAATTGAAAGATGAGCAGCAGTGAACTCAACCCTTAATTAGGTCTCCATTAACTTCATCATTCTCCAAGACACTTGGCAACCCATACTCATGCAATACCTTACAACTAGATGGCAACTGTCATCAGAGAACTCAAATAGAAAAACCAATTTAATTAAACTGAAGAAGGGATTTATGAATTCCTCATCTCTTCCTGAGCAAAAGCACAAAGAGAAGAACATGGTAGAAACAAGAAATCAAGTGTTTGAATCTTGCAAACTTCCCTCTTCAAGTAATTTTGAACATCCTGCACCATGGGGAGTCCTTGTCCTTATCTCTCACTACACAGACCCTAAAACACCTGCTTGCAAGTCATGGTCCATTTTCAAGTCATCATATCTTCTATAAGAACCCATTTATCTCACCCATACCCATCTTTCTGCCTCACTGACCCAACTCTCTTATTGTCGTGTATAAGGCTGCAATAGGGTCAGGTTGGGCCAGGCCTTTTAAAACTCCAGCCCAACCTTGAGTCCCCTTAGCTGGGCTCATGCCCAGACTCATGGCCAGAAAACCTTAGCCCACCTCAAGCTGACCCTGATTGTCCTTGACCATGGGGGGAAGGGAGATGCATGGGCTAGCCAGGCTAAGAAGAAGAAGAAGAAGAAAGGAGAAAGAAGAAATGAGCAAGGAGAAATAATAAGATGAAAGAACACAAAGAAGAAGACAATGTTAGGTTGGGCTGGGTCAAGCTCAGCCCGAAGCCTCAACTGTGGTTTGGCCCGGCCCGACCCTAACTTAGGGCTAGAAATTCCCAACCCTGACCCACCTATAGGGCCAAGATATCCAACCTAGGCCTTGTTTAGGCTCAGGGCAAGCTCGAGCTGTCAGAGCAAAACTTGCACCCCTAGTCGTCTATATGCTCTAGCTCATCAATCAACCATGCATCACGATCCTATCCCATCTGTATGGGGGGAGCCAATCTAGTCTCATCAACCCCTCCTATCCTTTACTTGGTCAATCTCCTCCTGAGGCTCCATCCATTTAAAGTTTATTGACTCTTCTTAATCATAGTTGAAGGCAATGGAAAAGGAAAAACAAAGTGTATGGAAGGACACTTGTATGTGCATAAATAACGGATGAGAAAAATAAGGAAGATGAGATAAAAAAGGGTGGGGAAGATATAAAGTAAGATAAAAAGTAGGTTTGTTTTATAGACAAAGTAAGGGTATCTTGCTTACTAATAACTCCTAGCCACTTCTCTAATAACTTCTACTCAGTATTTTCTTATGATGACCTGGTCGAGAGAGTATGATACATCGGTGTAAAAGATTGAGTGGGATCTGTGAGGTTGGTTATTATAAGGCCTGGCCTGAAGTGCGTGGATTACGAAAAGGTAAGCGGTTAGGTTGACTTTGCCCCCATTTTTTGTTTTTTCTGAATCTAAATCTAATCCCATTTATGTTGATAACTCCCTAAACCACCCAACTACATAAAAGAGTAGAAAACCCCATACTGAGTCAATAGCCCTAGGAATATGCGCACACTAACACCGCATGATAATAATACACACTAATTTTTTTTTTTTGGTAAGAAATAAATTTCCTGATCAAAGGCATGTGTACAGCTAGTGGCTTCATTTAGGCAAAGGGTATGAAGCCACGGAATGGTAAGCGGCCAATCTGTCTTACACATGATGGATAGGGCCTTCCTAGCCAAGGTATCTGCAACAGAGTTTAGATCCCTTGGAATACAAAGAAAGGAAATAGACGTAAAAGAGGCAGCTAATCGCCTTATGTCCGTAATCATGATAGCCGCTTCAGAGGGTGGAACACGGTTGGGGTCGAGGAGAAAGGAGAGAAGTTCCTTGCTATCAAATTCCACTTGCAATCATTGGTGTCCATCTTCAAGGGCTTGGATAAGAGCACTTCGAACTGCCGCTTCTTCCCCTTGAAGAACCGAACTGAGATGGAAGGGGATCGAGAGGGCTTTCATTTGTACACCTCTATGATCTAAAAATAACCCCCAAGCCCCCTCTGGATTTATCCTTTGTAGGTGCTGCATCACAGTTTGCCTTCAGTACACCAACAGGAGGGAGAGCCCAATACACCTTATCATTTGACGTCGGAGAAGTAGCAGGAGCATGAACCTTTGTTGGGGTTGCCATTACAGAAGTGTATTCATTATACGCTCTTTCTGTAGTTGAAATAACCTCTGCAGGTGTCTAGGATTTACTTTTAAACACCATGTCATTCCTCGCACGCCAAATATACTAGCATATGAAAGAAGCTTTCGCAAGTGATTTTAAGGCCAGCCCTTTATCCTTTCGAAATAGCACATCCCAACCACTTAGCCATTCATGCAGAGATGGAGCCGAGGTAAAGGAGGGAGAGTGCGTTAGAGAGCTTCCAAACCATACTGCTCTAGAAAAAGAACATTCAAAGAGCAGGTGTCCCACTATTTCCCTTTATGCTCCACATCTAGCGCAAACCGGGTCAATAAGAACCTTTCGGTTAGCTAATCCATCTCCAGTAGCTAAACCTTCATTGCATGCACGCCAAATGAAGGTTTTTATCTTGGGTAAGGTTCTTATAGCCCAGATGCGCTTCCAAATAAAATCTGGAACAAGATCCCAATTATGCACCCTTGATGATGATGCATTTGCAGCCTTTTTCTCATCCTACATTTTTACCAACATTTGGTAGGCCGATTTGACACTGAAGATCCCATTCAGCGATGATCCCCAGAAACACTTATCCTCAGCCATAACTAAACTAAGAAGGATTTTAAGGATGGCTTCTCTGTCCGAAGGTTGAAAGTAAAGTTGTAGTAAATCCATACGCCAAGTTTGGTTTCCAGGGTCAATAAGGTTCGCAACGGATGAGAGATGGAAATTCAATGGGCCAGTGTATTGGAGTTTATAACCCGGTAAGGAGGGTACCCATTGATCTTCCCAAATATTAATTTGATTACCATTTCCCACTTGCCACAATAATCCGGCCTACATGAGTTTTCTCCCTTCCATTAGACTTCGCCAGCTCCACGAGGGCTTGTTCCCAATCTTGCATGAAGAAAGTCTGAAGTTGGGAAGTAAATAGCTTTGATAAAGTTCGCCCAAAAGGAGTCAGGTGATTCCCACAACCTCCAGGCTGCCTTGGCTAGTAAAGCCTGATTCTGGAGTCTAGAATCCTTGAACCCCAAACCACCTTTGCTTTTTGACCTGCATAGCCTAGCCTATGACATCCAATGAATTGTTGCCCCTTTCTCAAATTCCCCCCCAGTAGAAGGTGGATGAGGCTTTCTTAACAGACTCATGGAAAGATGCAGGAAGTTTGAAGTGGGAGCCAGCAAAATTCACCATAAGGGAGATGGCAGCCTTCAAAAGTACCTCCTTTCCAGCCTGTAAAAGAAGACGCTCCTTCAATCCTTAAAGCTTATTAAGACATTTTTCCTTGACTTCTTAGAATAAGTCCTTCTTTGAGGCACCAAAATCAGTAGGTAGCCCCAAATATGTTGAAGGGCCATCACCATAAGGGATCTTCAAGATATCACCATAAGGGATCTTCAAGATTCTTGAAAACCATCTTTTAAACTTCAAAGGTGTATTCGGGTTGAAAGTAAGACTAGATTTCTGGAGATTAATAGCCTGACCCATCGCCTTGCAGTAGAGGTCCAAGCATTGCTTCAAAGTTTGAATTTCATCAAGTTTAACCTGTGTGAATAAGAGGCAATCGTCGGCAACAAGGAGGTGGGTGATAGGGACACCTCTATGCCGCACTTTAACTCCATGCAAGTTACCTGCGACCTCCTCTTGTCTTAACACCGCTGTGAGTGCCTAAGAACATAAGATAAAAATAGTTGGAGAGATAGGGTCCCTTTGCCGTATACCCCTTGAGGGAGATATGGCACCCTTAATACACCCATTAATAAGAAGGTTGTAGGAAACAGTCCGAATACAATTCATCACCCGATTAACCCAGTCATTACAAAAGCCCAACTTTAAAAGCATGCCTTCTATAAAACACCATTCAAGCCTATCATATGCTTTCTTCATATCTAACTTTAGGGATACAAATTTATCTTTACCTCTTTTGTGTTTTTTGATGTAGTGAAACATCTCATGCGCCACTAAGATGTTATCGGAGATGAGGCGGTTAGGAATGAAAGCTGATTGGGAAGGAGCAATGAGTTGATTTAGGACTCCATGCAAGCGATCTACCACCAGTTTGGTAATAATCTTGAAGACCACATTACAAAGGCTAATGGGGCCGAATTGCTCTGCCAACTCCGGTTGGCTCACTTTTGGAATAAGACAGACATACGTCTTGTTCAAATCCAATGGGATGTGTCCCGATGCAAAGAATTCCGTAACATAAGAGAAAATATCACTCTTTATTAAGTCCCAGTACTGTTGGTAAAAGATAGGAGGAAACCCATCTGGGCCTGGGGATTTCAATGGTACCATAGCAAATAAAGCAGCCTGTACCTCTTCTAAGGTGGGAGCTTTACATAATATTTCATTGATTACCTCAGTAACAACAGGCTGAGCAACATCAAGTACCTGTGTTAAGGCCGCATCATCCACAAGGTCGGATGCATACTAGGCTTGGAAGTGGCCACATAAGATGTTTGAGACATCAGTAGCCGAATTAGACCATTGGCCCGAGGGGAATTTCAGCTTCATAATTTTATTACGATGACATCATCGTATGGTTGTGATGTGAAAAAAAGGATGTGTTCTGATCTCCACCCTGAAGCCATGCAATACGAGACTTTTGTCTCCACATCTCTTCTTCTTTGAGTAACTCTTCTTTAAGAAGCTTATGCACCTGTGATTCTCTTTGTTGAGAGTAGAGCAACATAGAGAGACTTTGAATATGTTCCAGCTCTTCTTTTAGATTTTTTATGTTATCCTGGACCACTCCAAACACCTCTTTATTCCATCTCTTATAGACCCTTTGGCAATGCTGAATTTTCCCCATCACTTGACACACAGCCGGTCATACACACTAATACATGTTAGAGATATGGTCACGTTGGTCTCATCCAACATTTCCTGACATTATCTCGTAATAGAAGGGATGATGGCCTTATCCAACATTATCTTGTAAGAGAAGAGATAAAGAGAGAAATCAATGAGGATGATCAATTCCGCATTTTTAGAAGGGAGTCGTTGTTCTCTCCAATGACTCCCATAATTGCCATGACTCTTATAAAGATTGGATATTGGTAGTTGGAATGATAACGATTTGAAGAACTCCAAATCCATTGCAAATGTTTGCGGAGCCCCAAATCTAAAACTCATCATTTTGTTACTTGATCTAATACTGGTATAAGATCATAGGTTTCTCTCTCTCTTGGATTGCCAGAATTTGTGCTAGACCACCGCTGCAACTTTGTTTCGGTGTGTCATCCTGCTGCTACAACCTCCAACGAGCCAAGTTCATTCATCTACAGGAGAAGCTTCAATTTGATATTGCCTTCCAAACTCAGAGACGGGCCTTCTGAAATTACATTGAGTTTATTTTTTAGTAAAAAAAAAGGACATATTTTTCACAGAAGAGAGAGGGTGAAGTACACAATAGAAACACCATTGTACACCCTTGCACTACCGCTGCACCTCACCACTGTCGTTGCACATCCTTGTCATCATCGTTGCACCTTACCACTGCCACTCACCTTACCGCTACTGCTGTAGTTTACCATAGCTGTTGTAAGTCATCGAGTTGAGGAAGGAGATGCTGCATCTAAATCATTTTGTTGCACCTGTTAGATGATAACGAAGGGAACGATGTGTACCAATATGTTAGAGAGACAGAGAGAGGAAACAAAATAAAAATGACGTATGATCATCATACACATAATGACCTACACAAAAGAGTTTCAAGACTCTGAGATACTTTGATTCCATTCGGCTCCTTGTTTCAGGGTACAAATGTATGTGTGGCCATTTGTTAGATGATGGAGAGAGGTATATATATGGAACATATTAAATGTTTAAATGCTAATGTTAGGACAAAGATAAGTTTTTTTGTTTTCGATATGAGCATGCAATTTAACACAGAAAAACTAATTCAATGATGTTACATATAGAAGTGGAAGCATCACGAGTAAGTATTGGTCCAATAAGAGAGCTTAATGCCTCTTTTTTTTTTTTTTTCATTTTTCTTCTAATAAGCTGTCCCTTCGTGTGGAAAGATTCTTCGAGTATTATACGTTGGGACTTTTTATCTAAATTTGTTTTCAATATTGCATAATCTGGATAAGATACCAAACTTATTTGTCATGGCTAATCCAATTATGAATTGTCTAGACACGGATAGTTTCTATTTTTTTTTTGGGGGGTAAAAGATAGTTTCTATTTCTGATAAGAGATTATATTTCTTGTTCTAATAATTCATATTTTTGTCCTGTTGACCTGTTTAGCTGGGATAAGGTTTGCACATTCATAATTTTGTCCATGCCTTATTAGAACTCAAGTCACATATCCATTCATGTTCAGAATTTGAATCAAGCCACATATCCAGGTCTTCTTTCTAGCTAACAATCTAAGAGAAAAGAACCAATGCCTCATCCAATAGTTCAACACCTCAAGGTCCACCAGATATCAAATCCAATTTTTACCATTCTGTCACGTGGGTTACTGTGATTAAAAAAAAAAATGACTCCCACCAACATTTGAGGGATATGGGTAAACACCAAAAAATATAATCAACTTCTAAAACATTCAAAAGGTGAAGTCAAGAGCTTATTGCAATCACATAGAGCAATTAACGTGTATTCTTTGATAATTAAGTTTCCAAGCATGCCATAAAAGCTTTAATAAGTAGAAGTTGTGTCTATGTTTTCATGACAGTACATATCAATCATAACAGCCTTCCATCTTGGTACCTACTATTATTGCATGCAATCCTACACTTACCATCATTACATGCAATCCCATGCAATCCTACCTTTCGATTATTTATCTTTCTATTATTGTATGTAATCTCTCTCAATCTCTATATTCTTTCAATCACATCTCTCTCTATATGGTAATGGTGATTGAGTTTCCAATCTTGTGGATTCCTCTTACCTCACCTATATATATTCACTCATGTAATCTCTAATGCTTAAGGCAATAATATCAATTTACAATCCAATATGGTATCAAAGCCATTAAGCTCCAAAGAGCAAAAATCGATCCCCCCTCCCTCCCCAACGAATTTCTTTGGCCATAGCCTCTCCTCCCTCCTCTCCATCTCATACTCCCTCCCTTAGTCAAATCCTTTCTCATAAATTAACATCTAAAAATTATGTCTATTGGAAGACTCAAATAGTCCCTTACCTCAAAGGCCAAAGACTTTATGGATATGTTGATGGTTCTAATCCATGCCCTACTGATGCAATTAAAGTTGATGCTTGGCACGAAAAGGATGCCTCAATCATGAGCATTATCATCTCCTCTCTCTCCGATGAAGCAATGCCTCTTGCCGTTGGGCGTGAAACAAGTAAAGAAATCTGGGATGCTCTTCATGCAGCCTTCAGTTCTGCCTCTACCACACGCATCCTCTCCCTGAATGTGGCCCTCCAGAACCTTGTACAGAAACCCGAGGAGAATGTCACACAGTTTCTCCATTGAGCCAAGGCCCTTTTTGATGAGCTCAATGCTGCTGGCAAACCCCTCCCCATGAAGGATCTGAACATACACATCTTTTGTGCACTTCGTCCTAAATTTGAATCTGTGGTTTCTGCTATGATGGATCGCAGGGAACCAATCTCTTACACTGAACTTCATGGGTTGCTCCTCAGCCGTGAGTATCTCATTGCATCTCGCCAAGCCGTGCCGGATCCGACTGCCAATGCAACTGCCAACATTGCCCAACAATCTCGCTACCCTCCCTCTCAACCTTACGGCCATGGCTCTTCCACTGGTCGTGGTTGTGGTCGTGGTCATGGTAGGGGAGGTCGTGGTGCTCCAAATGGCCCTAGTGGATTTGGGCGTTCTAATGCCTATGCCCATAGTCCTTGTACGATTTGTGGCCGGACCAATCATCAAGCCCCGACATGCTATTATCGCAACAAACAGCTTGGCCAATCCACCCAACCCGCTTTACCCTCTACCAATCCGTCATATGCACAACCTTCTACCTATCTAATCGCAAATCAACCCCCATTGCTGCCCAATCCACCCATCCAATAGCCTTACCAACCAAATCAGCCCCAATACCCTCAACCGAATCAGCCCCATTACACCCAACCCCCACCGCCACCTACACCATTTGGCCTTCACCATTGGCTTCCCGATACTGGCGCTACACATCATGCAGCACCTGATCTACAGTCTTTGTCCTCTTATGCTCCGTGCAATGGTAAGAACAGTCTCATGGTTGGTAATGGTAATTATGTCCCTATTTCACATGTTTGGTCTTCTTCTCTCCCTTCCACCTCTCGTCCTTTAGTTCTTTCTAATATTTTACATGTTCCTTTTCTTACTACTTCATTGCTTTCTGTTCATAAATTTGCTTCTGACAATAACATGTTTTTAGAATTTCATGCCTCTCATTTCAATGTGAAGGATCCGACGTCCAATCAAATTCTGCTTACGGGGTCTAGTCATAATGGTCTCTACTACCTGCCATCGATCCAGCCATCTTCTCCATCAACACACCTTGCACATCTCACATCTTATGATCGTTGGCATCAAAGGGTTGGCCATCCCAATGATCATTCTCTTCAACTCATGCTTCGTGATATCAAGCTTCCCTCATCACCTCATTTGTGCTCCGCCTGCCAGATTGGAAAGTCTTGTCGTTTAACCCTTCGTGAAACAGATAGTTGTAGCAATTTTCCTCTTGATTTAATTTTTAGTGACATTTGGGGACCAACCCCTACTATTTCCTCTCTTAGACATCGCTATTTTATTATTTTTGTGGACGATTTTACAAGGTTTATTTGGTTTTATCCCTTAAAAGTTAAATCTGATGCGTTTAATACTTTCAAGCAATTCTAAGCCCTTGTTGAACGGTAATTTTCTAGGCAAATTAAAAATGTCCAAACTAATTGGGGAGGGGAGTACCGCTCCCTCACCTCCTATTTTGCCACTCTTGGCATCCATCATCGTATATCATGCCCTCATACTCATGAACAATAGGGCACGGTCAAAAGGTGCAATCGCCACATTGTTGAAACTGGGCTCACTCTCTTGGTCCATAGTTCTGTCTCACAGGCTTATTGGGATTATGCCTTTGAAATGACAATGTACCTCATAAATCAGATGCCCTCTCCCATCATTGGAAATGTTTCACCATTTCAACTCGTCACTAATCATGCACCTGATTTCAATTTTCTTAAAGTTTTTGGGTGTCTCTGTTTTCCCTTTCTTAGACCCTACAATAGTCATAAAATGGATCCAAGGTTTGCTCCTTGTGTCTTCCTAAGGTATAGTTATCATCACCATGGTTACCATTGTATGCATCTTGAGTCTAAGCGAATTTACATCGCTCGCCATGTCAGGTTTGATGAACTACGCTTTCCTTTTCGGGAAGCAGCCAACACACCCCGCCCTCCCCATCTTCACCCTCATCTTGGGTTTCCCTACCCCTCATCATTTTTCTTGACCCACTCCCTCCTACCCCTTCGCCACCACCACCTCCTACCCCTCCTCCTCCCTCCACTGTGGACTCCATGTCTCACTCACCTAGCTCGTCCCCCACACCATCTTCAACCCCTCCAACCACCCCCACTCTGTACTCGCCTTCTAAGTGACCTCTATAATGACCCCTCCACTGCCTTGCATACCCTTATCTCCCCCTCCCCAACCCCACCACCTCACCCTACTGAACCAACTTGTTATACTCAGGCTACCAAGGACCCTGCGTGGAGATTGGCCATGTCTGAAGAGTTTGCAGCCCTATTACGGAATGGCACTTGGTCTTTAGTACCACCTCCTACTAATGTAAATGTGGTTGGTTGTAAATGGGTGTACAAGATTAAGTGGAAAGCAGATGGCATGATCGAGCGTTATAAGGCCCGCCTTGTTGCTAAGGGTTTCATCAGTAGCAAGGCCTTTATTATGATGAAACCTTTAGCCCAGTTATAAAGCCTACAACAATTCAGACTATCCTCACCATGGCTATATCCAATGGTTGGGCCGCTAGTTAGCTTGATGTTCAAAATGCCTTCCTACATGGCATTCCTAATGAAGAAGTCTACATGGCCCAGCCTCAAGGGTTTGAATATTCCAATCGGCCTAACCATGTCTGCAAATTACACAAGTCTTTATATGGGCTTAAACAGGCCCCCCGGGCTTGGTTCAGCCGTCTCTCTCAGTTTTTACTTGGGACTGATTTTTGAGCATCACAGACAGATCCATCTTTATTCATATATAAACAAGGCCACATGGCAGCTTATGTTCTGGTCTATGTAGATGACATACTGGTTACAGGGAACCATTCTGCCCACATCACCACTCTAGCTACTTCAACAGCTTGCTTCGGAGTTCTCCATTAAGGATCTTAGTCGCTTGAGCTTTTTTCTAGGTATTAAGGCCACGTACCAGCAGGGTGGGGTTATTTTTTCTCAAACCCGATACATTACAGATCTCCTACAGTGAACTGGCATGGCTGACTGCAAACCAGTTCTCACACCAATGGCCACCACCATTAAAGCCTCCTCTGCAGGGGGTGTCGCACTCTCAGATCCGACTCAGTACAGGTCTATCGTTGGTGCACTTCGGTATATCACCCTTACTCAGCCCAATGTAGCCTTCTCAATGAACCGGGTGTGCCAGTTTATGCACAACCCAACTAAAGACCATTGGTCCATGGTGAAGCGCATTCTACGCTACCTCAAACACACTATTAAATAGGGAATTCATATCACCAAATCCTCTTCTCAGGATCTTCAGGGATTTATTGATGCCGATTGGGTGGGTGATGGTGATGATTGGAAATCTACAGGTGGATATGCAATCTATATGGGCCCGAACTTGATCTCTTGGGCTTCGAAGAAACAAAAGACAGTTGCCCGATCATCCACTGAATCGGAATATAAGGCTCTTGCCGATGCCTGTGCTGAGTTGACCTAGCTCCAGTCTCTGTTTGGCGAGCTTGGTCTGTCCATGACCCAGGCCCCCTTGCTATGGTGCGACAACATCGGGGCCACTTATCTCTCCGCCAACCCGATCTTTCATGCCCACACCAAGCACATTGAGATCAATTTCCATTTTGTCCGTGATAAGGTCGCCAAAAAGGAACTCCAGGTCCGATTTATTTCCACAAAAGACCAGATTGCGGACATTATGACTAAGGGGCTCGGTACAACACGTTTTTCTTTCCTTCGGGACAAGCTGAAGATTAGATCTCTCGAATCTTCACCTTGAGGGGGTGTATCAGTCATAACAGCCTTCCATCTTGGTACCTACCATTATTGCATGCAATCCTACCCTTACCATCATTACATGCAATCCCATACAATCCCATGCAATCCTAACTTTCCATTATTTATCTTTCTATTATTGTATGTAATCTCTCTCAATCTCTATATTCTTTCAATCACATATCTCTCTATATGGTAATGGTGATTGAGTTTCCAATGTTGTGGATTCCTCTCACCTCACCTATATATATATTCACTCATGTAATCTCTAATGCTTAAGGCAATAATATCAATTTACAATCCAATAGTACATAGTCCGCTATATGTGAGAATGTACAAATTTACACGATAGCTTCAAATTATGGGTGCTATTATATTGAAGTGAGGATTTTGAACACCAACTTTGAGATGACAAACAATGTTTGAGTTTAAGCCATCAGTTGTAACTTGTAATTATAACAATTCCAGATCAGTTAACCTTCTTCTGATTCTATAGATTAACAATAAAAAACATTAAACATGACAAAGTTCCAAGGAATCATGTGAAATTAACTTTAAAAAAAAAGGTGCCATGTATTGCTTCCATGTTATCCTTGTTGTAAACTCAAAGGGGTTCCAAGGAATCATGTGAAATTAACTTTAAAAAAAAAGGTGACATGTATTGCTTCCATGTTATCCTTGTTGTAAACTCAAAGGGGTAAAGCCTTAGAGTTTTAGGTTACAATTCATTTGTGACCAAGTCTGTTACATTTAAATCGACCCTTCTTTATCAATCTCATGTTATTTGTCTCCAACGGGAGTTTCTCATGCTAGTTCGGTGACCTCGTACCAAAATTAAAAAAAAATACAAATTCTTGTGGGAGGGAAAACTAAAATTTAAAAAAAAAAAACAAAAAAACAAAAGGTATAAAAGACATTTTGAAACTTATTAAACAACATTTAATTTAACATCTTCCCATAGTGGTGATGATGGCTCGTCCTCCCTCCATCCCTATCTTTATGTTAGGGAGAAGCTATGAAAGATGATGAGAGAATAGAAGAAAGACTACAAATGAAAGGAGGGGAGGATGAGAGCAGCGAAGGCAGCAATGGTAAGTATAGATTGAAGAACAGAATAAGAGAGGGTGGGTCATCTTGGTTGAGTCTCCAATGGCCAAAGCTGCCAACATCGATGTATCACTGACTATGACACTGCACATGACCCTGAACAATCTCTGTTGTGCTAGTTTTCGTTCTTGGAGTCGAATCTCTTGAGTTCTTCAGGTCCAGACTGTAAGGGAAGTGAATAAATTAATTAAAAATTAAATTAAATTAAAGAGCATTTTTATTGAAAAAAAAAAAAAGGAGTTGAGACTTGAGATCCTTTTGGCTTTAAAACTACTCAACAAAGGTGAGAGAAGTAACCCGCATCGTTTCAAACAAAATCACAAATTATAAACCGGGATCTTACCCTCTATTTCAAAAATTGAGGAAGGTTAAAAAAAATAAATAAATGAGTGGGTAAGGGAAGGATAGACTAAAGATTCCAATCTAGTGTCTCTGGTGATGACTGTGATCCATATAGTCCATCCAAATACGGTAAACCAACAAGGATTAGAGAAGAGAAGAGAGAGAAAATGAAGGAGTAAGAGTATTAGAAAGTAGTGTTTCTACACACGTTTCCTGTAGAAATGGATCCTCCTGAATCTTCTCAAGCGTATTTCCTTTCTTTGTCAAGAACTTCACATGATAAAGATATATTTACGACAACATGGTAAACATAATAGGAAAGGAGTGGTAAAAAAATAAAATGAGAGCCAACGAATAACCTGCCATGTCTATTCTCAGATTAAACAAAAACAAAACAAATTTACATATTGGGGGTGATCCATCTTCAAATCTGAAAAAAAGTTGGGATGGAAATAGACAAGGGGGAGAGGGAGATGGTGAGTAAGACAAGAGGGACATATGGAGGGGGAAGATGTAGGAAGGGTAGGGAGGTGGCGTTTCATGGAGGGTCTTGTGCGGAGGGAGAGTGACCAATAGACCTATTTGCAAGGGATCTTAGTCCTATTTATTACCCTTGGAATGAGGGGTGTAGAGACGTTAGAGAGAGATCTGGGTGATAGTCGTGACTGTTGGAGAGAATAATTCTGTGTTAGTGGCTGTGTTTTTACATACCTATCTAAAGAGTTTTGAGTTGGGTGAGGGTATTTTTGTCATTTAAAAAAATTTGACAAAAAAGGTAGAGTACGTACTTTTATAGGATACATAGATATATATATATATATCGAGTCCTATATCAGTGTATAATAAGAATATATATAATATCATGTCGGTATTTAATATATTAAATACATGTTGCAAGTAATGTCATCTCTATCATTGTATGCATATCGTCATTTTTTAAGTTCAGTTATTTTTATATCAGAATGTATGTATGCTGCTTGCATTGAATCGAACCAAGTGACACCATTATAGAATATTAAAACTATTCTGGTGGCTTGTTTAAAGTTATACAGAATCAGAATTCAATGTCGAAAGAGGTATTGGATTCAATTTTTTTTGGAATTAGTGTGTGAACAAAATTAGCAGTAGAAAGTTGATTTTTTTTTTTAGAACTTCATTGTCATGACCGGAAAATCCTTAGTATCTGAAATAAAAAACCTTAATAAATTGAATGGATCGAATTATGAGACATAGAACATGAAAATCACGCATATATTGATATATGAAAAGTTGGATCATTTTCTGGAATCGAAACCTGAAGTTGGGGAAAATGCCATCGTAGCAGAAATTAAAGTTGTTGAAAAATGGGCTAAAATGACAAGAGAACCAGAAGTATGATCCTCATGAAGATGGAATACTATCTGATGAAGGTATTTAACAACCGCAAGACGACCAAATCAGTCATGGATGTTGTATAGGCCAAGTATGATGTAACGTCTGAAACTCACACACATCACTTGATAAATAGGTACAATAGTTGTAGGATGGCTAATGGTCAAGATGTTGTGAGTCATGTCATTAAGATGCTTGTTTTGACTCGAAACTTGGCTGATGCTGAATCGCAAGTGTCTACCATCATTAATAGTTTGCCACCTTCTTGGGCAATGAAACAAATTACATTGAGATTCATGGGGGACAACCTCACTCTTGATAAGCTTCCCCATCAATTGCAGTATTATCAAGAGTGCATGGTGGGAAACTCTAAGAATGAACTGCATGTGACCCAGACCAACCCAGTTTTGCCAACACATGAACAAGCTAAATCCTTAGCACATTAGCATCAGCTTCATTCCAACACAACTAGAAAAGATTCAAGGGGAAGGGTAAAATGAAACCTAGGAACATGAAGAGGGTGCCTACTGGGAATTGTTATGTGTGGGAAATTTGGTCATTTCAAGGCTAATTGTCCAGATCCCCATAAGAAAAACACTAATGGAAACCCTGCATCACCTGCAAACCCTCAACGTAAAGAATTCATTGGCACTGTCAAGTGCAATCTTAGAGATGGACAATTTAAGGGATGATGGTTCGATTCTAGTGCAACACATCACATTGCAAGGACCACAGTGGGACAACAAGAGCTAAAGTCTCTCCCATCTGACGACCACAGAATTTATATTGGTAACTGTTCGTACAGTGAAATGCAAGGTGTTGCAGATGATGTCTTAGACCTCGAAAGGGACAATTTTCGTCTGAAGGATGTACCATTTGCTCCCAACTACGTCGGTATCTAATATCTATGCCGGCCCTTGTCAAGAAAGGCCTTGATGTGCGTTTTGTTGGCACCAATGTCACTATTGGATGATACGGTCGCATCTTTGCTTCTAGAAGTTTTATCTTTGAACAAGATTTGTTTTTACTTTCCACTATTAACAATGTTCACAATGTAACCACCAATGTTGAAGGAAATGTATCTGGCTCTTTGGTTTATATTGATTGTGCAAATGTAATTGATTCATATATTTGACATATGAGACTAGGATACCCTGGAATTAAGAAAATGAATCAAATAATTAAATTGGGGTTAGTTTCTAAATTAATTAAAGTTGAATATGATGCATGGGAACATTATTTAACTGGCAAGATGACCAGAAAACCTTTCTCAATGGGATTGAAAGCAAAGGAACTCCTCGCAGTAGTACAATTTGACATTTGTGGGCCGCTCAATGTGAGCACCCATAGTGGTAAGACATACTTTATAACGTTTACTGGTGATTTATCTAAATATGGGTATATTTATTTATTCAGTAGAAAATCAGAAGCATTTGAGCATTTCACACTCTATAGAACTGAAGAGCAAAATCAGTTGGGAAGGAACATTAAGGTTTTAAGAACTAATCATGGCCGAGAGTATAACTTCATTGAGTTTGAGAAATTCTGTGAAAAACATGAAATTATCAAACAGAAGACAATGTCTTTCACATAGCAACAAAATAGGATAGCTGAAAGACAAAATAGAACGCTACTCAATGTAGTACATTGTATGTTATCATATTCTTCTCTCTCCAATAAGTTCTACAAAGAGGCCATTCTTATAGCGAATTATATTATGAACAGAATTCCCACTAAATATGTTGAGTCTACACCCTATGAACTATGGACAGATAGGAAACCTAATTTAGAAAATCTAAGAAAATGGGAATCATTAGCCCAAATACTAATACCTGAGCCATATAGAACAAAGTTAGATTCTAGAACTATCAGATACAAGTTCATAGGATATCCAGAAGGATCAAAGAGATACAAGTTCTATCACCAGAAAAAAAGGGTTATTGAGAGTCGTGGCACGGAGTTTCTAGAGAAACTAGAAGAGGAACCGCCCAAGGAGGATCCAGAACCCCTACATGTCATTTGAAGATGACTATGATTTTGACTCTCAAGATGAACCAAGAATTTTAGATCAAGGAACTCAAGGTCCTGGAAATCAAGTTGATCCTCAAGAACAAAATTTGGAACACTTAGGGTAAGTAGGAGTAAGAGATCCAGAGCACCTCCAGCTTATTTAGACGACTACTACCTTGATCTATGTGAGTCGTCTTGTCAAACAGTTGACATAGATATGGAAGAAGTAGTTGACCCTGTAACCTATATTGAAGCGATAAAATCTCGAGAATCAGGTGAATGACTGAATGCCATTTAGGAGAAAATTGAATTCATCACAAAGGATCAAGTATGAGAGCTATGTGACCTATCAAAAGGTAGAAATGCCAGAGGTTGCAAATGGGTACTCAAGAAAAAGTATAAAATAGATGGATCTGTTGATAAATTCAAGATCTGGCAGTTGCGAAAGGATTTATCTGAAAGGAAGAATAGACTACCAAAAAACTTATTCACCAATAGCAAAATTTGACTCTATAAGGTTAATATTTGCACTTGTCGCACATTTGGACTTAGAATTATTCTAGATGGATGTAAAAATCTCATTTCTAAATGACGAGATTGAAGAAACTATTTATATGCGGCAACCTGAAGGTTTTTAAGTAATGAGCACAAGAGGATAAAGTATGTAGATTTAAAAAGTCATTGTACGTATTAAAGCAGTCTTCACGTCAGTGGTATTTAGTATTTCATCAAACAATCCTTAAATTAGGATTTGTGACTAACAAATTGGATAACTGTGTATATGTCTTGAAAAGTGATAATAGTTTTACTATTCTCAACTTGTATGTTGACGACATATTGTTAGCTGGAAATGACTTGGATATATTGAACATAACCAAATATAAACTTAGTAACGATTTTGAAATGAAGGATATGGGAGAAGCATCCTATATTTTGGGAATTCAAATCTCGAGGGATAGAACACAATGAAGGTTGTGTTAGAGTCAAGAAAAATACTTGCTTTGTATTGAAAATATTCGGAATGCAAAATTGCAATCCCTCATCAAATCCAATTGTGTTGGGAAAGACTTTATCAAAAAGTCAATGTCCTCAAGAAGGACAAAAAAAGTTGAATGTACCTTATGCTTAGGCAGTAGGTAGTTTGATGGACACTATGCTGTATGCACGATCGGATTTGGCCTCTCCAGTCGGTTTGGTAAGTAGATACCAAAGTAATCTGAGCTTTGCCCATTGGGAAGCAATGAAAGGATTATGAAATACATCAAAGAAACTAAACACTTGAAATTGTGTTTTCAAGCAGAAAAGCTTGAGGTCATTAGATACTCTGATACTGAGTTCGTAGGTGATAGAAATGACTTTAAGTTTACCTTTGGTCATGTGTTTGTATTTGGAGGTGTAGCTATTTCTTGGGGCAACAAGAAACAAGGGTGTATTGCAAGATACATAGAGGAACCTGAGTACATTGCTTGTAGTATGACAACTACTCATGCAATTTGGATAAGACGGTTCTTAATGGAATTTAACTGGATCTTGTAAACGATCTAGTAGAAATTTTCTGTAATAATGAGACAACAATAAACCTGATACACAGTGGTGCAAATAGCTCATAGGGAAAACATGTAGAAATACAATATCACTATAAATACTGGGTATTGATAGTTGGAAAGATAACGATTTGAAGAACACTAAATCCATTGCAAACATTTGCGGAGCCCCAAATTTGAAATTCCCATCATCTTGTTACTTGATCTAATAATACATAGGATAAAAAAACTCATGAAAGCCAATGCACGTGATAGATACTCTGCTACCGTAAGAGTTGCTCAACAACTAAATTGTGAATTTTAATGTTGATTTTTTTTTTGGTTGGATTTCTTATATTGTAGATCTCAATAGTCTGACGAAGTAGAACAACCGTCCTTCATGCCATGATGATCTGAATTTTCACCTCGTCAACAACACAACAGACCACTAAGACTGAACTTGGACGACAGTAAATAAGTATAGTTAGTTTACCGCCAACCATGCCCTGCTGTGATTGGTATTTCATTATTTGAATGAGCATAAAATAAGAAGAGGGTGTTTTGATGCTAAAATTGGATATCTCAAAGGCCTATGATAGGCTAGAATGGAGATTCATTAGAGAAATATTTGCATTGCTAGGTTCAATGATCATTGATGTGATCTATCTCCATCTCACCTCCTCAAGCTCTTATGCTATTAAATAGAGGCCAATACATTCTCTACCATAAAACAAACCGGAATAGGGTGTCAAAGCTTAGCTTGAACTGTAAACACGGACTGGATGGAATTAAACTGATCCTTATCGGACTGGTTTTGGGTTGGGGTATGACAAGACCGGCTGAAAATTGGACTGCATCGTATAGACTGATATCTATCCAGACCAAATGAAATCGATAAAGAAAATCATTGTGTATGAGGTTATGAATAGGGAAATTGAATTGTAACAAAGCTTCCATTGATCTCCTTGTTCATTATAAATATTAGTTGGGCAGCTAAATGAATGAATTGAAAGCAGGAATCGGTTGGATTAGGGGGGGAATCAAAGTAACAAGGTCAGCTCTAGATATCACTCATTTATAATTTTTTGACGACGGTGAACATGAAAGATACCTTAATCATGGAATCAAATGTGGAATTATTTGAGAACTTGATAGGCAACAAATAAATTTTGCAAGTGGTTGCCCAGCTCAGCCTGGGGGTGTTGGTACTCCTGAAGTGCAAAGAGAAATCTTGAATATTTTGGTAGTACAATAGAGTCTATGTTTAGAGGGCGAGCCTTGATGCAACTGTAAGGTTGCTCAATTGTGACCAGGTGGTCATGGGTTTGAGTCTATAAATAGCCTCGAGAAAGCAGAGATAAGGCCAACATCTTTTCATCTTCTTGAATTTACATATTCTTTGACTCTTTGCCACTCAACGCACAAGCGAGACCGTAGCACCGCTCTCTCCAAACTCACGACTAAACTCTCTAGTCTCCTAGGTATACAAATGAATTTGTTTCATGTTCGTATCCATTTAGAGGATTCCATATTCGAAAAATTGGTTTCCCAAAACATCAGAATCCCGCTCGAAAAACTAATCAGATGCGGATGCGGATATGGATAGTGCTATATTTGATTTGAATTCGATCCGCTTACATATCTATTGAAACAGCTTACTGAGTATCAAAGAAATCTACTTTCATCACATTAAAAAAAAAAACGATCTACTAAAAATGGTGTGATTACATGATGTATAGAATTAATATATGGCCAAATCCTTGGGTTCCCACATTAGAAAACCATAAAATTCCAGACTATATAGAACCCAATCTCATGTTCAAGTAGTAGCATGTGTGAGAATATAACTCAACTCAGCCTTATCCCAACTAAATGGAATCAGCTAGTTATTGAATATAAAACTCATGCAAACTTTATCCCCACAACATTGTCGATGAGGTAGTCAAGATCAATGTATCCACAACTCCTTTTGATGATAATGTTTTCTGACCAAACAGTAACAGGAAACGAGTATTAAAACAGCAGTCTGATTCCTAGGGGGTGGTTACATGGGAAGGTGAAGCAGTGTTTTGGGGTCCAGTTCATTTCATTGGCCTAAACTATGGAAGCTAAAGGACATCCAAAGTTAGTTTTCTTATTGTGGAAAGTTTCAGATAGGCCATTACTACCAAAATAAGTTTTTCAATCTTAATGGTGCATGTGTTTTATGTTCTTGAACTCTGAGACTTTGTGGCATGTAATCTCATGTCCATTTGCTAAAAGAGTGGCAATTTTCTCCTAAAAGAGTGGTAATTTTCTCTTAAAATGATTTAATAGAACATCCCACCCCAAATGAGGTGTGCAGTCGGCGAGAGCCTGCAACAGTTGAGCTTGACCTTGGGAGCTATTTCCTCTGTAATTTGACATCAGAAATTATATAAAAAAACTTTCGGTCTGTAATTATTCATCAGAACAGAAATACTGTTAACTATGCCCATGTTCTTGCTCAGCATGCAAGAATAAATAAGTACATTGGCTCTTCCCAAATAAATAAATAAATAAAGTACATTGGCTTCATAGCCAATGACTATGATACAACTTTCCTAGTGGTTAAGTAGTATTTTCTTTTTCATCAAAAAGGAAAAAAAATGCATGCTTTTTCCGGTAGTTATAACTGTCGACGTTGGTTCTCCTGTCTCGAGCAGTGACTGCAGAGTCCTTGCTTTAAAGTCAAATAAATACTCTAATTCTTGTGTTTAATATGTTCATTTTCAACCATGAAACAAAAACTCGATCGAAACCTGTCGAAATCATCGAGTTAACTCGATTTTTCAGGTTTCCGAGACTAGTTGAAGGGGAATTTTATAAAATCCTTGAATTCGACCGGATTTTGATGGTTTCAACCATATTTCGATGGTTTCGACACATATGTCCATCGAAACTAGGAGAAACTTTACTCGAAACGTGGACAGACAGGTATTTATACGAAAAACTGCTAGAAACCAGAGCAGACACTTAATTATATCTAATATCATTTATAAAAATGTTTCATTTATTTAAGATATTATTCATAAATAAGTAAATACCCTCTATTTGAATCCAATAAAAATAGTTAAAAAATCAAATTCCAAAAGAAAAAAAAATCAACCCCCAATTCAAGAACAAAAATTGGATTTTCGATAGTAAGTGCAATTTTCAACTTTCTAATGCTGCGATTTTTCTCAAATCTAAAAATTTCATAAATACCAATATGACAAAACATTGCTAAAAACAAAAAATACGGTAAAATATTTTCAGTCAAAGTGATTTTGATAGCATTCACGCACACCAAATTAAGTTTGACCGGTTCATAACTCCTTCAATATAAATCAGATTTAAGCAATCCTGGACTTATTGGAAAACTATCAAAACAAAACTTTCTAACAAATCCAAGATTGCTTAAATCTCACTTATATTGAAGGAATTATGTTCCGGTCAAACCTTATTTGATACCATGTCCAAGAACAATATACAATATTAAACTTGGATCAAAACCACAAGTAATATTTTTAGTGTTCTCTATGTGAAACTAATGCATGGATTGAGTTTAAAATGTCAAAAATAGACAACACAACAAGAACCAGGGCAAAAAACCAACTTCTAGGCCTCGAAACCAAGGTTCGAGTTAGCCTGGAGAAAGTCCCACGTTTCGACCGAGATATGGTTGAAACGGAGATGAACTCGTTTTCTGGCTGATCGAAACCTAGTCGAAACCTGCGTTTTAGAACCTTGTTTCCAACACACTGTAACTTTAGTTCTCAAGATCATGGTTTTGCCTATGTGGAAATAAAGAAGGTTTCTTCGGTAAGAAATAAATAGACAATTATAAAAGAAATATTGACTTCAGAAACTCAATATTCTTGAAAGTCAATTGGCACAGAAGTAACTTTATCTCAATAAAATTATACAAGAGGGTAAAGGCCGATATTACAGAATGATAACCTCATGGAGGACCCTCATTTTTTGTAAAAAAAAAATTGCTTTTTCTTTCTATACTATCTTGAAGAATGATAGGGCTCTGATCTGGCCCAACAATTAAAAACAGGAAAAACCTTTGAAAGAAAAAACAGGAATAAATTACATTACATGGCAGGCCATGAAATTAGTGAATTTGACAAGAAATTTTCCTTTGTTACCTATCTCTGTTTTTCTTTTGAGGGCAAAATGAAGCCCTCAGTTTGGTATCTCTCAAGATCTTAGCATTTCTTAAGATCTGAGCCCTCAGTTCGGTATCTCTCAAGAATCAAGTTACACTTGTTCATCGTACGCCCGTCAAGTAGATTGTGATTCCATAGCTTGATCATAAACAGACTCCAGCACCTGCTGATTACACAAATATGTTAATTTTCCAAGATACATTACCCAAAAAATATTGCAAATTTCAGTGCAATTGAAGTGAACCAAATGATTGATTGTGATGAATGCTCTTACTTGCTAGACACAAGCCATAAATACTAATTTTTTGAAATATAAACAATTACTGTAGTTTTTAAAACATGGCAGTTACTTAGATGTCCTAAGGAACATTTGCCTTTGTCTGGCCATGATAGAACTAATCTTTAACTGGGGCCATACCAAATGTCATGCAGCATCGACATTGACATACTAACATGCATCAACACATCGACAGCAAACAAGAAGTGTGTCTCTTGTTACATGGCCTTTCAATAGAATTACCCCAGAACAAAAGCAAAGCATCCATTATTATGGAACTTGTAAAACCCAACAAAAAATATTCAATATCATGTTACATTGCACTAACACTTTACAACAACAGTTACAATAACTATCAAGTGGTTCCAAGGTGAATATTTAGCCCAGTAAGAACCTCAGCACCACAAACGAGGTTGAAGTTGGGCATTTTTGACATAATAGATCAGCTTTAGACTTCTACATAATAGACAAGTAAAACTGTAAATATTGTAATACCAAAAATCACACAAAAACAACAGTATATCTTTATGTTTAGGGGTTTGGAAGGATGAATCCATAGCTCTCTTTTTTTTTTCTGATAAAATAAATATGATCGGAAAAAAAGACCCCAGTCTCTCAACTACCATAGTTTCTTATTCACCAAGAACACAAAACAGGATGATCTCAATAATGCAAGGATGAAGAAACAACATTTTTATCATTCCCGCTCATCTATGCAGAACCCATAGTTCTCTTGATCCTTGTGCATGCAAAAAGATGCGAACAAGGAGATTGTGGCCAGTATTCATTCCCCCCTCCCCCCATACCCCTTTTATTCTCTGTGTTCTTGCCCTTCCTGGATTATGCTCTTGTGATAACTTGGTTTTATCATCTGACAAAGTTAAACAAATAACATTAGGTTTTGTTTGCAGGGAAAAGATAAATTCATTCATTAATAAAACGTAGAAGACTATCACTTGAGACTGGCCCTGTAAACGGAGAACATCCTATCCACTAAGGCAAAAAAATTTTGATCATTCCCAGCTTTTTCATGTTCTCTAGATATGTATCCAAATTGATTAATAGCTCAGTCATATGTCTGCAAGAGGATGAATAAGGCCATGTTTAAATGAAAATGTAAGCTTAGTGTCAAGCTAGTATCTTTGGGTTGAGATTATAAGTTCAATCCATGCATCTACATCTGACCCTGAATCTATACCTTGTGGTATAAGCATCATTGTATATATGCCACTATGGATAGGTGCTAAGGTATGCACAACATAACTTATTATTAAAAGGAAGAGTAGTGCTACCAAAGAAGAGCAGGCGCTTGGACAAGGTCCTGTCCATGAAGTCTTGAGAATGCCTCACATGCCCATGGAATATGACCATCTGCAAGGATTCTGCCAGCACAATAATATTAAGTTTTCAGAAAGGAAATAAAATTGAAACTAGACAACCATGATTAGGTGGGCAACTAATAAAAATATTGTCTAAAGCAAAGATCATCAACACAAACAGAACCCTTCCTCACATCATAAATAACCTTCCCATTAATTCATCTTCACATACTCTGCTATGTTAGGATTTCTTACATGATATAAATATAGATCTTAGATTTACATGAGAATGTTTTATTAGGATCCAACATAAAAATCTATTTCAATACACATGCAAGTAGTCCTAGTCAATTTTTTTTTCCCTTTCAGAAAGGAAAACAAGAAGGTTTAAACAAAACTAGGGGACACTAGATGGCATACAGATATGGTCATCATACATGTACATTATGTCATTATCTACAATTTATCTTTTCTGAATAACTTACTATTTACTATATTTAACACTCGAACAATCAATTTCATCCCCCTGGTCAAAAGGAAAAAGGGGAATATTTCCCAATTGGCGGAAGGTTTTTGCACAACCCACACAGGAAGAGGTACCTCGGCAGCCCACCAAAATGTGCCACGTGGAGGGATTATATGACAATTTTACCATGGGATAGTCTGGATCAACCACTGGTCAAATTTCAAAGCCTAACTCTATTAAATACCCTAACATTTACTGGGATGCACCCTCTCGGGATTACATGTGTTGGCGTGCAGCCTTTTTGGCAGTCCTGAAGTTTTAGTAGAGCTCTTTATTTTTCTAAGAGGTAAGGTGGAACTTTGATGAAGACACTAATATGATGTGGAACGAGATGACTACTTATATTAAGAATGTAGCTAAAGAAGTAGGTGAATCTAAAGAAAAGCGAAATTCATTTAGAGAAACTTGGTGGTGGGATGATCCAGTTCAAACAACCACTAAGGCTAAGGAATCTAGTTTTTTTAAAACTTGGCAAAAGACTAATGATGATGATATAAAAAAGGTATAAATTTACTATAAATGAAGTTAAGAAGATAGTAGGGAAAGCAAGGACTAAGAAATCTGAAAATCTCTATAACAACTTAGGCACAAAAGGGGGAAAAAGATATCTATATAAAAAAAAAGGGAATGAAGAGATTGAAAAGAGATGGAAAAACTATTTCTACAACTTACTAAATGAAAACAATACAAATAATATTATTTTAGAAGGTTGCAATAACCATCATGAAACCACAAATCTTAGATATATACTGAAAATTATAATGTCTGAAGTAAAGGAAGCTTTAAAAGAAGATGAAAATAGGTAAAGCAGCAGGTCCATATGGTATTCCAATAAAAATATGGAAGAGCTTAGGCATTAATGGAACAATTTGGCTAACTAAGTTGTTTAATAAGATTATGAGCACAAGAAAAATGAAAGAGAAGCATTGTGATTCCGATTTATATAAAGAACGGTGATGTACAAAGTTATAATACCTATAAATGAATAAAATTTATGAGTCATACCATGAAATTATGGAAGAAAGTAATTGAAACCCGCCTGAGACAACTAATATTTTGGTTAACCAATTTTGCCCTAGGATATGGTGGTGGAGCTTAAAAGAAGATACTTTGAAATCATTTACTAATGAAGTGGTTAAACAAGGAAAGTGGGACTTTGAGGGAGACACTAATACGATGTGGAATGAGATGACTACTTTTATTAAGAAGGTTGACAAAGATGTCCTAGGCGAATAGAGAGACTTGGTGGTGGGATGACGAGGTTCAGACAACCATTAAGACTAAGAAAGCTTCTTTTAAGACATGGAAAAGGACTAAGGATGGAAATGATCTACAAAGGTATAATTTGATTCAGATTGAAGGAACTAAAAGAGCAAGGGGCTGGTCTAAAATGACCCTCGGAGAAGTGAGGAAAGACATGCATAGCTTAGGCCTTGTATCAAGTATGGCCTTGTATAGAGCAGATTGGAAGACAAGGATGCATGTAACCTGTAACACTCCGCAAGCAGGCCATGGATATATAGTAATTTAATATACTAAGGTATATTTATATATACTATGGGAAGTATTATATGATTATAAGATGTATTGACATGATACTTCGGCTTGATATTTTTAGGACTAGAGAGACTTAGGTGCTACCATAAATAGATTGAATGTGCGAATTATTGTAACAAACAAGGTGAGGGAATCGTACTTGTATTTCCATACGATGTCCATTGAAATGTTTGTGCATGGCTTTGTGTTTTATCACGTGTAATATAGTGTATCAACATGATATGGATTATTGAATGTTTGACTTGTATGCATGATTAATGAATGTGAGAGAATTGTATGCGTATTGCTATGTGAGGTGTATTGAAATATTTGACATGACACATTTAAAATGATAAGATTATGAGATGAATGATATGATGCTAAGTATATGTTAAGGTATTATATGACAATATGTATGAGTATAAATTTGTGTACAAGAAATATGAGCATATGACTGAGAAATATAAATATTTGTACGAGATATGTGAACAAGAGTACGAATTATGTGAACAAGTGTACAAGATATGTGAATCAAGTGAATGAGATTGATAATAGTAGTACTATGAAAACATGACCTTATGAATACTGCCCCTTTCCAGGCTTCCAGCAAGGGGTTATATACTAGATGAGGTTTCTTATGATCTAAGGAATCAGTAAAATCCTGTATGTAGACGAGCTAAGGACTTGGTAAAATCTTGTATGTGATACGAGATTACGAGTATGTATGAGCCGTGTCAATCCTCTCCTGGGTTAAATTATTAGGGTAAAGAGTTGATTTATTGACACAAGGCCAGGCTAACCTCTTCTATATAGTGCACTACCAGTATTTCACAATATTGGCTAAGACCGGACACTACAGTAAAACATTGTATTTATACACTATTATTGAAGTACATGAGTACTTGTTTGTATTGTATTATGTTTTCCTCACTGAGCTGTTAGCTCATTCTTGTAATAAATCTTTTTTCAGATGATGAGTTCAAAGGAGAGGTGTGCACAGCTCTAGACTCTAAAGGTCGTGAGTGCACGTGGTGCACTAACCTAAGAGACAGGTCATGAAAACGAATGATGTTTGGATAAACAATGTGATAATACAATCTTTTGATGCAATATAACTTTTGATAACTATGCTAAACTTTAGTATTTGCCACCAGTAGATGTATATACAATGTGTAAACCTTAAATCCAACTCCAAGTGTTGTTAAGTCTTTTGCTGTGTATGTATGTGATGTATAGGAGTTGGGTTATTATACAAATATGAATGGTGGTTTCTGACCAATGCCAGTGGGGGCAATACCTTATAACCTGTCTGGGTTTGGTGTCGTTATATAGCCGATCCCATTTAGTTTGGATAAGGCTGAGATGTTGTTGTCGTTGTTGGAATAATGCCTACGACTCAAACTTACCATATGATTCAGGGGTGATATTGAAAAATTGGCCACAAATTTTGAAATTCAACTAATATTCCACACGGAAGATTTTTAGGACTGTTTAGGGAGCCTTTTTGAACGGCCATCTTCTCCCTGCCCTCCTCTTTGTGCATGGTTGACAGCCTAGATTACAGCTAGTTAACCATTTGCATTGGCAATGTTAAAAAGTCAGCCATCAATTGGCTGTCTTGATGTCACCTGATAAAAAAGAAACTCAATAATTTCTTTTAGTGCTGTATGAGAGAACTGTGTTATAGACTTATCAGACAAGCACAGCTTAGAGAAAGAAAGCACTGCTTCGAAGGTGACTTTACATTCCTCACACGCACAAGTGTGACACCTCACGTCCATCTTCCCTTTGGGGCACCCAAGGAGGCAAACAAAATAATATGGAACTTTGGAAAAACAAAATGCAGAAAGAGGACATAAAGTGGTCTAAATTTCTTGCTTACCTTTGTTTCCTTACAAATGAGTTCCAAAGGTGCATGATTCGTTTCTCGTCCTTGGTCACATCCACAAAATCATCAAGCATCTGCCACATATGAAGATTCAGTGAGCTTCAGTATTAAATAGTGAGTTGACTACTATTTGATGCTAAAGCACAGCTCAGAGATGCATAATTATAAGTGCACTATATTACACCTCATTTAGCCTCTAAGCTGACACAATTCACAACAATATCAGGCCAGTCAAAGCACATGGAGATTGCCACTTGCAAGAAGAATATCCACGACAATAAACAGTGGTAGAGATTTGAAAATCACCTCCACAAACAGTAAAAAAATAAGAATTCCTAAAGGGAGAGATGACAGAAAGACAAGCAGTTGAAAGCACACGGATAAGGATTGAAGCCCCCTCCAAGGAATTAAGAATAGATGTCAAGGTGTTGTTCAGGTGCCTTGATTGTCTAGGGGGTTGGGTTGCCTAGACACCATGACAACTATGGGATGATCTGAATAGAGAGAGAGAGAGAGGTGGGGCGGGTACTGCAGTCCGCATCCAAACCATGGGATAATCCTGCGCCTATAATGATTCACGCCTCTATAAATGATTCAGACCACAGTTACCTCGCAAGTATGCACCAGAATGAAGATTCTGATACAAGGAAAGAAAACATAACGGAAAAAGTTTAAGGAATATAACTGGTCCCGCTCAACTATTATCCATACTTGTCAAGGCGACCTAAGGCGGCGGAGGGGTGTCTAAGCGCTTAGGCGACAAGGCGCCCACCTAGGCGACCAAGGCGCCCAAGTGTTATTTTTTATTTTCCCTCTTTTCTAACATTATTTAGTATGCTACAATATGTACTTTATATCATAAAAAGTCAGCATTAAACCACATCAAGTCATAAAAAAATCAATATTAAGCAACATCAAGTCATCAAAAATCAACATTAAGTCACATCAAGTAATCAAAAACCAATATTAAGCCATATAAAGTCATAAAAAATCAACACTGAACTAGAAGACAGTAGAACTGAAGAAGCAAGCTATTGGAAGTTTGAAACAATCAAAACATACATTTGGTTTATACTATTCTTAGAAAATATGATCTTATCAATAAGTAATTAAACTGCTCTCGATTTAGAAAAATGTTTTTGTTCTCTAAGAAGCTTGACTGATCAAATGATATTATTTTTACATAAGACTTTTTGTATTAGATAGAACACAAAATCAGCTTTCAAACAAATCCAAGATTGTTTAAATCTGATTTATATTAAAGGAGTTATGTTCTGGCCAAACCTTATTTGGTGTGAGCGAATGTTATCAAAATCGCTCTGACTGAAATATTTTTTTAGATATCAGAACAAATGAATCGTATTTTGGGTTTTTAGCAATGTTTTACCATATTAAGATTTATGAAATTTTTAGATTTGAGAAAAACCCCAGCATTAGAAAGTTGAAAATTTCACCTACCCTAAAAAATCCATTTTTTGTTCTTGAACTGGGGGTTGACATTTTATCCTTTTGGAATTTGAATTTTTAACAATTTTATTGGATTCAAATAGGGGGGTGTTTGCTTATTTATGAATAATATCTTAAGTAAATGAAATAACAAAAATATAAAAACATTTATGATGTTTGGCATAATAAGTGTCATAAGTGCCACAACCTGGTCTAATACCATTTAAACCAGTGCAAGGCGCCCTGCACTAAGGCGACTAGGTCCTTACAGATCCGCCAAGACACCTAGGCGGTGCCTTGACAACTATGTTATTATCATAATGTTCTCCAAAATGGTAAATTTCTGAGGCATCTATACTCATAAGCTAACATGGCCAACCCATAGGCAGGGGTATTGCATAGAACAGCCTGAGCGAACTGCATGGAGCTAGTCATCCATTAAAAGGTGCAAGCCTTTGCACCATTCATATAAACACTCACTTGTAACTTGTAATAGAACAGGATGCTAGGATGGTTTCATCATTCCTCACTGTCTTAAGCACAAGTAGGAAGGGAATCAGTTGACCACTTGTTCCTCTTATTCTATTGCAAGAAAGATTGTAGTAACATTTGCTGATGTATTTCATATAGATTGGGTTTTTTTCCATGGAAGTGAAAGAGTCGGTTCGGAAATGGCATTATGACCTGTTGAAGGATGACCCGGACCCGGATACACTAGAGTGTCCAGGTTCATTATGCACATTTTGCACATGTGATTATGCTAGGATTTTATTTCCATTAATTGTGAGATTGTGCAATCATACCATATTTGTAATATTCTCAAGATTATAAATAAAGTGGTGGCCTCTGTCTCATTGATAAGCCAATCTATTCTCTCCTATTCTCTCATCTCAACTTGGTATCAGAGCATAAAACCCTAAATATTTTTTTTTTGGTTTTTCTTTTCACCACCGCCGCTAGTAGCTCAACACCACCGACCTCGAGGCTCTCTGACCTCTTTTTGTCAAACATGGTTGACTTAACATGTGCCCATGTATGCCGTACCGTGTGTGACAGTCACTACATCCATTGACCCCCGCTGCCACTTACACTGCCACCACTGTTCGGCTCCAATGGCCGCTCCATAACTGCCATTCCAACTCCCTGTCGAACCACACCAGGGGCGTTCTGCCCCGTCGCTGCTACCAGGGGCTTTCCGCTCCCTGCCGTTGCTCTCTAGGGGCTTTTTCACCCCATGCTACTGCTCTGCAGGGGCCTCTCACCCTCCTCTGCTGCTGCTCCAAGGGCTTCCTGGCCCAGTCGCTCAAGCCCAGGGCTTCTTCCCCAGCCCGCAGCCTCTCTACAGGCCTCCTCCAGCATCTTTTGGACTCTCCATGGCCCTTTGTTTGGCCTGAGCATGCTTCTGCCGCCCTCTCTAGACCTCAGCTGGTCTTTCTGCACTTCTTAAACCATCAGCTGTTGTGTGCTTGGTATTTTTTTGCCACAAGGCTGTTGGCCTTCTTTTGTGAGGACCACAGTTCTTTCAACCTTAGTATATTTATTTTAGGTCTTTAATGGAGGGTTCTAGCACATCTTTTGCTACTGGGAGCGGTGATTTGAGTCACCCTATTGCTCCTCACCATCGTCCCACTCTCCAACCTGGACCTACTAAGTTGAATGGAACAAATTACCTTGCTTGGTCTCGTGCATGCCTCCTTACCATTCGTGGTAATCATTTTTGAAATATATTAATGGTGACACGCCTATGCCCACTGAAACTCCAGCTAAGGATAACTGATTAGCTAACGATGCCCTGATCATGTCGTTCATTTTGAACTCCATGGAATCATCCATTAGTTTCAGTCTTGTCTTCCTCAATTCAGCCAAGGAGCTATGGGTTGCTGCGAAACACACTTATGGTCAAGGCACTAACTAGGGGTGCAAGTTTGGCCCTGTCGGCCCAAATTTGCCTTGGCCCGCCTGAGCCCGAACAGGGCCTGGGCTAAGATACCTGGCCCTGAGGGCGGGTTAAGGCTGGAAATTTCTGGCCTTGAGTCAAGGTCGGTTCGGGCTAGGGTTGAGGCCTAGGGCTGAGCCCGGCCCGGCCCAACCCAACCCGACCCTGTTTTCAGTTATACTATGAAATATATACTGATATACTATATATATTATAAACTTTAAATGTCACACATATTTTGTTATATAATATATTATATATGAAGATAGTAAGTAATACAATATTTTATTATATCCATTATTTTACGTAAAATTGATAACTTTCTCCCCGATCCAGCCCAACTCAGTCCAGTCCATGAATCTCTCCCTTCCCCCACTCTATGACCAGAGCTAAATAGGAACAGCCATGATCAGGGCCAATTAGGATCAGCCCGGCCCGACCCCACCCCGAGGGTGGGTCAGGGTTTGATTTTCCAGGCCCTGAGTCAAGGTCGAGTGCCTGGGCCTAGCTAAAGGGACTCAGGGTTGGGCTGGGGTTTTAAAAAACCCGACCCAACCCGACCTTGTTACAGCCCTACCAGCAACTATGCCCAAATACATGAAATTCGTCGTCAAGCTTAGGAAACTAAATAGAAGGATCCCTCTGTGTCTGCCTATTATTCTGCCCTGACGATATTATGACAAAAATTGAATTTCTATCATTTTGTTACTATGAATAGCCCAGTTGATGCTGCTACCTTTGCCAAGGAATGTGAAATGGAACGAGTTTATGCTTTCCTCACTGGCTTTAATCTAGAGTACGATCAGATACGCATTCAAGTTCTCAACAGGAGTACCTTTCCTGCTCTCCTTGAAGCCTATAATATGATTCAGCATGAGGATCACCGACGTTCTGTCATGCCTCCTACTGCACCTCCTCGGTTTGCTCTTGTTACTATACCATAGATTTCTTTACCTATGGACAGTGCTGATTCGGTCAGTAAGGCTCGTTCTACTCGTCCTCCAGTACAATGTGACTACTGTGGCCGCCCTCGTCACACTAAAGAGACTTGCTGGAAATTACATGGCCGTCCCAAGGGGGTTGGAAGGGAGGGAAAGCTGGTTATGCTCGTCCTCAGGCTCAGGCTCTCTTGACTGAAACTCTTGAGGTCCTTACTGGTACTTCATCTATGTTTGCAGAACAACTTGTGACTCAGCTCCAACGTATGGTGACCCAACTTGGTTTTCCCTCTTCTACCATGGCTTCCTCTCCATCCCCTGCTTCCTATTTAGTCTAGTCAGGTATTTTTCTTGTGTCTTCTCAAACTGATTCTTTGTGGCTAATCGATTCTAGAGCATCGGATCATATGACCAGCTCCTCAGACTTGTTTGCCCCTTGTAACCCTTGTTTGGGCAAAGACAAGGTCCAAGTCGCTGATGGTTCACTTTTTGCTATTTCTGGTAAAGGGTCTATCTCCTGCACTCCAAGTATTTCTTTACCTTCTATATTACATGTTCCCAATCTTTGTACCAACTTGCTTTCCATTCACCGTCTTACTATTGATCTTAACTGTTCTGTTCACTTCTTTTCCTCTCACTGAGTTTTTCATTGGATATGGTAGAGTGCAGGATGGTCTTTACTACTTGGAACTAGGACTTACTGCTGCTCCCTCTCCAGTTTCAGCTCATATTACCCACGAAGACAGTGCTCTCAGACAGCTCCATCACTGGCATCATCGTCTGTGAACTTGCTAAGCATACTCGATCCTCATATTTTTCTAGTGATTTGATTCCTTTCACTATGGGTCCTCAAATTGTTGCTCGGAGTGGGTTTCGATGGTTTATCACTTTCATTGATAACTGACTGTACTAGATTAACCTGGGTCTATCTTCTTTGGTCCAAATCCGAAGCTTTCTCTGGTTTCCAATCTTTCCACAGGATGATCCAAACTCAATTCAATGCCCAGGTTAAAGTTCTCTGCAGTGACAATGCGACATAATACATTGATGGTTCTTTTCTTCAGTATCTTGACACCCATGGAATTTTCTCCCAAACCTCCCATGTCCGCACTCCTGAGCAAAATGGTATCCCAGAACGAAAGAAACGCCATCTTCTAGAGGTCACTCGCTCTCTGTTGTATACCACTCAGGTTCCTAAGTATTTTCGGGGTGATGCTGTGCTTACTGCTGCCTTTCTTATTAATAGGGTTCCTTTTGCTGCCTATGATTTTGCTGCCTATGAATTTCAAACAACAGTCAATCAGCTTCTTGACCCCACAACTGCTTCTCATCTTCCTCCTCGTATTTTTGGGTGCGTCTGCTTTGCCCACAACTCTTCCTCCTCTTGGTCAAAACTTGACCTTAGGGCTTTCAAATGTATCTTTCTTGGGTGTTCTGCTTCTCAGAAAGGTTGCAAGTGTTATCATCCTCCCTCCAAAAATTTATTTGTTACGATGGACGTTACTTTTCACAAGGATGAACCTTATTACCGGTCTTTTCTTCAGGGGGCGACTCTAGAAGAAGAGAATCCTTCATCCCCTTTTGTCATTGATATTGTTTGTCTTCAGGGGGAGCAAGCAGATGAGATTGATGTTGCAGCTGAACAAAAGGATCTCATCACCTACTCTAGACAAAAGAGAAAGATTATCCTAAACATACCATGTTCATCTACGCTTCCCGAGCAGGTTCTACCAATCCAAGCAACTGGTAATGAATCTTCTCCTGTTCTTGATGATTGCCCAATTGCTCTTAGAAAAGGAGTAAGGGCCCGTACCAAACACCCTATTTCCAACTTTATCTCTTATGAGTCATTGTCCCCATCCTACCGTGCCTTTGTTTCTTCTCTTGTCTTATGTGTTTGTTCCACAGGGTTGGAAGGAAGCCATCACAGACCCAAAATAGAAGAATGCCATGGGAGAGGAAATGTAGGCCTTGAAGAAAAATGACATGTTCATAATGGAAAGAAGGGAGTAGGATGCAAGTGGGTATTCACAATAAAACAAAATGCAGATGGAACCATTGCTCGCTATAAGGCCAGACGGGTAGTTTATATAAACATTTGCCCACAATGGAAAAAATGAACTTTGTTCGAGCCTTCTTGTCTTGTGCTGCAAATATGGGATGGGAGCTTCAGTAATTGGATGGTGAAGAATGCCTTCCTCAATGGTGATATAGAAGAAGTCTACATAGACATTCCTCCTGGCTTTGAATCATCAGCTACAGCCGACAAAGTATGTAGACTCCAAAAATCACTCTATAGGTTGAAACAGTCTTCCCGTGCCTAGTTTGGCAGATTTCAAAAGGCTATGTTGAAATTTGGCTTCAAACAAAGTAATGCGGATCATACCTTGTTTATCAAGCACAAATAGGCAAGGTCACTGCACTTATTGTTTATGTGGATGATATAGTGATCACTGAAGATGATGAGGACGAAATCACGCTTCTAAAGACTCGGCTAACAATCGAGTTTGAAACTAAGGACCTAGGGCACCTCAAGTACTTCTTGGGAATCGAAGTTTCTAGATCCAACAAAGGAATCTTCATTTCTCAAAGAAAGTATGTTCTAGACCTTCTTGAAGTGACAAAGCTGTTTAGATGCAAGCCTGTGGATTCTCCCATTGAAGTTAACCACCAACTCAGCAACATTGGTGGTGACTCTGTAGAAAAGGAGAGATATCAACGTCTCGTCGGTAGACTTATATATTTATCTCACACCAAGCAAGACATTGCCTGTGTCATAGAAGTTGTCAATCGTTTCCTACATGATCTGAAGACTGTACATCTTGAGGTAGTTTACAGAATTCTTTGGTATTTAAAGTCAGCTCCTGGAAAGGGTATCCTATTCTCCAATAATGGGAATCTGAAGTTAGAATCCTTCATTGATGCTGACTGGGCTAGCTCTGTTGATGATCGAAGATTCACTTCAGGCTACTGCACATTCCTTGGAGGAAATTTGGTAACTTGGAGGAGCAAGAAACTGTCCATGGTTTCCAATTCCAGTGTTGAGGCAGAATATAGGGCAATAACACCAGGGATTTGTAAACTCATTTGGTTGAAGATACTTCTCCAGGATTGAGAATTGCACTAGAGGGGCCTATGAGACTCTACTGTGATAATAAAACTGCAATCAGTATAGCTCATAATCCTGTTCAACATGATAGGACAAAACATGTTGAGATTGATCGACACTTAATCAAGGAGAAGATTGAAGAGGGTTTGATTTGCACTCCGTTTGTTACAACTGAGAATCAACTGGCTGATGTTTTCACTTAAGGCATAACAGTCAAATCCTTCCATCCGATTGTTTCCAAGTTGGGCATGCAAGACAACAATGCACCAACTTATGGGGGAGTATTTAAGGATGACCCAGACCTGGATACACTAAGTGTCCAGGTTCATTATGCACATGTTGCACATGTGATTATACTAGGATTTTATTTCCATTAATTGTGTGATTGTGCAATCATACCATATTTATTAATTCTCAAGATTATAAATAAAGCGGTGGCCTTTGTCTCATTGACAAGTCAATCTATTCTCTCTTCTCAACTTGACCCATTTGGTCTTAGAGGGAGTTTTCCCAGAAAAGAATGTCTTCAACAACTTTTTGCAGTATTTAGGAAGAATAGTATGCTCACCCTTCCATGAAAAACACACAGGAGCAATTAGGGTGGTGAATAGCATTGTACCTTGTTCCAAAATCATGAATGAAAGGTTAAAATTTCAATCAAAATTTCGGTGAAATATCTCGATTTCAACATGAGCTAAAATGAAATCCTCTGCGAAACAAAGGGAAGTTCAGAATTCGGCAAACTTTCAATTCATTTCGGTTAAAATTTCGGTAATTTCGACTCGTTTTGGTGAAATTTCAAACATGAGCATATAGAGGCGAGATTTCGACACATTCGTTGAAATTTCAAGCTTTCGCCTCTTTTCACATGAGTGCTCCAGAACTGATAGAAAACCTCACTTTTGTTTTTTTTAAACAATCCTTCATTTTGCTGATGAATTAAGACTTGATGCTCAATTGTGGAGCATCCACTTCAACATTATGGTATTTTGAACCATCATTTGGCCAAATTTCCCACCTACTGGGCTTTGTTGTGAAGGACTTTGAGAGATTCTTCAGGCAGAGGATGACATGGTTGTTATGTTATAAGGTCCAAAGCCAAACTACCACTTTGGGTCTTTTTTCAATCTTATTATTCAAACATGTGTATACATGCTTAAATGGGCACTCCCTGAAGCTTCAGGGTGAAATTTCAGGTTCTGGCCACCGAAATGGACCAAATTTGCTACCAAATGCCAAAATATTTGAGTTTCGGTGAGTGTCAATTGTCAAAATCCCACCAAAAATCCAATTTTTTTTTACCTTGGCCCCCATTATTACCAAAGTAATAATGGGGTGGAGAACTGTATCAAAGGTATTTCTGTGGAAGCTTCTTGTACTTTTAATTCTTGATCTTTCAATATATTGACAAAAAAAAGGGCAGAATAAATCAAGTAAAGCACTCATGGGCCGTGCTTATCAAAAAAGAAAAAAATATTCAAGATGTAATATCTGTGGTATAAACAGCCAGTGTTGTTATCTACCCGAACTTCAGATTATTTAGATTTTAGGTTGAGGGCAAAAGAAAATGTAAAAAAAAAATGGCAGAGTCACCACATACCCTTCTATCTTCAAGATCTGCAATGTCATCATCAACTTCATCCTCACTATCCTGATCTGACAATACTTGATCCAATGTCATTGGCTTCATGAGAAAACAGTTCATAATTCAAAGCATGTTAGAGCGTAGATTCTGAACAAGCATGTGAGGAAGAAAAGCAAAATGCAGTTGTCATTAGAAGCTACTAAAACTTTGAAGAAGTTAGATGCAATAGAGCAAGATGGAAGTATAATAGAAGTTTAGCACCACATAGTTGGAAAGCCAACAACCGAAATATGCATTCACAACAGTTCTTAAGTTCTTCAATAAGAATGTAAAAATTACTCAAAAGAGTTGGACTAAATAATATTAGTGACAGCTACTAAACAATTTGGCGAAGACATTACAACAAATTAAACTTTCCCATTTACTTATTTGGTTGTCTTTCAGAACGTTTTGGATTTCTTTATGTTTTGTATTTCGAGTAATTTGAAAATTGTTTGCTCATGTAATATCAACCAAACGGCAAGAATCTACCATCACAAGGACTAAAACAGGAAATACCAAGAAATGTGATGCAGGCAGAGGTCCAAGAAGCCCAAATTAGCCTGAAGTTGAACCACCCAATACAAATTATTTTATTTTCAATACACCTACTGATGACAGTAGTTTCAACTTTCAACAGGCCAGAAATTAATCAAATTTTAGAAAGTTCTTGATAAAGGACCTACTTAAGAACAGAAATAGAGGATTAAAAGAATCTCTACGACATTACAAAAATTTCCCAAATAACAAAATTGGATTTTTAACCCAAGCAAACAATGATAAATTCAGATGTGAGACACACCACTAGAGTCATATCTGGTAATGGTTTAACTATAAAGTTTCAAAACCAAAGAACCTGTGAGTACTATAAGCCATGGAGTCTGAACCTGACTACTGTCCAAGTCTGAAAATTTCAGATTACAAATTTTAAGAATCAACCAATGACAACAGCAGAACTAATATTTCAATTAATCAAATGATTAATGCTAAATTCCTAGGATCCCTAACTAGTTGAAGTGCAGAAAACCTCACTACAAGGTTCAAGTTCAAGCCAGAAGCTGAAATCAGAAAAGATCCTATCAACAAACAAAAAAGTAAAAACAACTCAACAATAAAAGCAGCGACACGATATCCCTATAGCAGAACTAGCAAGGGCCAAAGCCATGAAAAGAGAGGAACTGAAAGTCTCCAACTAACTGTCAATGCCAAAACCAGTGTCTTTACACTCATCTTACCTTATTTATAAAGAGAGATTAATAAATAAATAAACTCGTAGAACTAAACAACTAAGTGCCCGCTTGATAACCCTACGGGTGTTTCTGTTCTGGTTATGTGCTGAGAAACAGCAAAACAGTTTTTTCATTTTCTGTGCTGAAAAACCGTTTTTGACCCGCTTGGTAAACTTGTTCTTGGAAACAAGCAAAACCTCCTTTTTGTTTTTTTAAATTAACAGAAGGAATTGGAGAGCTTCTTCCCCAAATCTCAAAACAGAAGGAAACCGTTAGGGTTTCAAAACAAAAAAAAACCCATCTCCAGCTCTGGTTTCAGGTTTCGACAGTTTCATGGCGCGGAGGGGTTTGTGCCGTTTCGCCCTCTAAAAATAACAAGAAGAGATGAGATTTCAACGGTTGAGGCTTGGCCTTTACAATCGTTCCCTCTGGTCGAGAACAGAGGCATTGAAGATGAGATCAAAAGAACAGGACTAGGTTGAGACAATCATGCTCATCAGGCTTCGATCAGAAATCGAACCAAGGATAGAATAGAGACAAACATGAGAAAAAAAAAAAAAAACAGGTGAATCGAACCAAACTCTTACCCAGAGGAGAAGGCAATTTTCAGCAATCCAAGAAGCAATCTCCTTCGTCATTCTTGTTTCTCTTTCCAATGGCGTCAACGGAACCCTCGAGCAAGAACTCTTGGCAATGGTGAATGCTATGAGATCGTGAGGATAAAACCTCTTCTGCAACGCATTTGTGGTATCGGATATATCCCCTACAAGATCATCCCGGGAAGCTCCTTCACATTCTTCACTCCCACTGACTCTGCTCTCTCTTTGCAGATCAGAGCTTGCCATTTTCCCCTTGTAAAGCTTGCTGGTTTTTCTCATTTGAGATCTTGTGTGAGAGCAGCGATGGAGGTTGGAGGACACTAGGTTCCTTGAAGCTTTCTTTGTTTTTTCACAGTGATAGAGGTTGGAGGACACCAGAGGTTCCTTGGAGCTTTGTTCGAGAGAGCAGCGATGGAGGTTGGAGGTGAGAGATGTATATCGTCAAGAGCATAGTGAACGAATATAGGAGTTTTTATCGGGCACACTATTCCAATTTTCAGCCAAGAAACGACAGAACATGTTGGACATGTTTTGTCAAAAGTCTTCCAGGGAGCATAAATTTTGATTTATGTTTCCAAAAACAGTCACAAAAAACACTTCGTTATCAAGCGATTTTTAGGTGTTTTTCTGTTTCTCAGAAGGGAAAAACACCAGAAACTGTTCTCGTAAGGTTATCAAGCGGGCTCTAAGTCTCACTCAAAGTTTAAAATTTTACTTTTCATACCAGAGCCACTCTAATTAGATAACTAACTCAAAAAGCCTCCTACATATTAACTTCAGTCAATGAAAAGAGCTTCTAAAGATGAGGCCCATTCACAAGAAAAGTCCACAACTAAGCCCATCTGGGAAAACTCTAATAAAAAAGGGCGTACCCAGTGCATGAGGCTTCCACCACAGCGGGATCTGGGGAGGGTCATAATGTATGCAGCCTTACCCCTATTTTCACTGAGAGGCTGTTTGTAGACGAGAACCCATGACCACTTGGAAAAAAAAAAACTCTAACAGTTGATTACTGAGACTTATAATGATGAATCTTCATTCACTTTGGCTGAATAAAGACCAGGAACTTTATTGGCAACCAGCAAATGCCCTGCCTGTTTATGTGGAGGCACTTACAGAGGATGCTCCTGCATCAGAAGATCATGGTCTGAATCATCACTCATGGTAATTCCTAAGGATAAAACATAATTGTCACGGCGTCTAGGCAATCCTAGGCAATGGAGAAGGGGAAAAATCAAGGTGACACCTAAAAGTCATCAAGGCATCGGCAGAATCTGAAGCAAGTTGGGAACCAGCGACATCGCTACTAGACTTCCTCGACAAGATCGAAACGTACCTTCAAGACGAGTTGACGAGGGCGTCAACATTACAAGTGGGGGAGAATGAATGAAGTTCAGTTCATGAGACCGCAGCGGAGTGGAGCAGCCGCTGATCGTAGACCACCCTTACCTTAGCTGGATCTCGCTGGTGCCACCTAAACGGTAGGTAGAGTGCCATCCCTTGCTTGGCAGCAGTGGGCTTGGTAGTAGCATAGGTGGGCCCTCGGGCAGTTAGTTCAGGGCGTAGCATTTCGTCCAGCGCTGTTCGCATGGCCTACGGTCGTGGCATGGATGGGGCTTAAGAGTTAGCCATGGCATGGGCTTGGTGCTTAATGGCTTTGTTGTAAACATTCATGTCTCCTTTTGGAAAAGTAGGAAAAACATAAAAGCATCCTTATAGGGGAGTGACAGGTTGTCAAGGAGTGTAGCCTTTGGTTGCCTGCCCCTATGCTAGTGGCTTGAGACCCATTGTCCTGCTACACACTTTGTCTAGTGATCCCCTTTAGATTGCTAGGTTGTAATGTCTTCCTTCAATTAATGAAATTTCTTTGTCTTCCTACCATCTATGTGTCTTCGCCTTGCTTTCCTTCCTTTTGCGGCTTGTTTAGGCTTACTCATAGCATCATGTGCTAGTGAGTGCCACACGGACACCCAATTGAAGAGGTCCATGACAATATGGGCACTGAAACCCACCACCGAGTTGAGATGGGAAAAAATACACCATCTCGCCGAGATCTCGGCAGAACTCGGTTTCGTGGTCTGGCTAAACCAGGGGCGAAACCAAGTTCTAAAACTATGGCCCACAGTTGAGTTGTGAACAGAACTAACAACCGTGAGCCTGTAATCTTATATTTATATTAACTAAGAGCAACTAAGCGCAAGTACATACCGACTTAAGAAAAGAACAGCATTACCCAAACTACCCCTCATCCTAACTAATACTAATAAGTACTAACAGCAAACAGAAAACAATAGCACAGCAGAAACCAATGACAATAATATTACACATTATAATCTCAACAGGCATAATAAGATGTCAGACAGAGCACTCAACCTCTCCAAACCCTGAAGATTCTCTCCCCAGCAATGAATCAAACGCAGAGTACCAATATATGAGCCCGATAACAACAAAGGAACGAATACAAGGAGCTCACCATTTTCCATTAATGACATTTACCCCAAATAATTTATTTCCCCCTTTAGAAGAAGGCTGTGCTAAATCAGCAACAACAACCATGTTTTGTCTATCATTTCCACCTGATGAGTGTCTTGAGCTGACCCGGATTGGAGGTCAGGCTCATTCCAACCATATTTCAGAAGTGGCCTAGGAAAGGAATTTCGACAAAACAAAACGATCTATGGTTCTGAGATCAACATGGGCCCTGCGATAAATTTATCAAAAAGTCTAGGATAAGTTTAATAAGGATCATAAATTTTTCTTTCAATACCAGGTCGTTCATCAAAGTGATGAGATATGAACACGAAAAGATAACTAGAAAATATAACATATATCATGGGGAAGAATGGTAAAAACAACTTCGACAGAGACACTAAGAAACCACCCAAAAAAAAAACGGCACCAGACATTGTTAGAATGTATGTAATAGGGGCACTTTAGTCATGTCACCTTAAGTTGAATCTTCTTTTTTACCTGTTTTACCTTTTACCTCCCTAGGGAGGTATATGTAATTCATATGGAATATATTAGTGAAGAATATAGGCAAGAGAATTCCCACGGTTTTCTCTCTCAACTCTCCTTCTCTTCTCCTCCTCCTCTTCCTAACTCTTACTCCTTGTTCCTTGTTAGAGTCGATCCATACCTACTTTCTAACTTGGTATCAGAGCAGGTTTGAGAGTCAACCAAGCTCACCTTTCTTCTACACCACTCTTTGGAACCCTAGAAAAGTAGAGGGTTCCATTAGAGGCTATACTATGTAAGATATTACACATAGAAGATTCAACACAGCTCCTTTATCCAACACAAGACCTAATGGAGGAGGTTTGAGGGCTTTAGAAGTTGATTGAAGCCCTAGAAACCCAAGACAGATTACCTCCAGCAGCCTCTACTTCTTGTTGTCGATTCTCCTTCATCAAGCCACTATTTGAGTTGGGACTGGGCCTGTTAGAATTGTCCAGGAGTCCTCTTTCAAGCCCCCAGGAACTCGGTTTGTGAAATGGAATGCTATGGGAGTACAACTCAATTTCTTCCAGCCTCACAAGTACCGCCAGATTCTATTTTGCTTCTTTGTTTCATCTAAACTGCCATGTGGGGAGTCGAATAGTTGTTGTTGGTTGAAGAGTTACATTATGAGTGACTTAATGGTTGTTATGGAATGAGGCTAAGGTGCAAAAGGTGCATTTGATTTGATTTTCTTCAAGAAACTGTTGTTTGTTTGCTTGCTGGACTTTTTTTGGGTAGAGTGTACTCCCCATTTGACTTTTAAGTGTGTGCATACCATATCTGTGTCTGAAGTTAGTGGTCCTGTGGAAGCTTCAACTAGTGGTTTGGGTGATACCAACCCTAGTATGACCCTCTTTTGAGAACCCCAATAGCAAGATATCTCTTGTGAAGTAGGACAAGACCAACTATTTGGACTGGGCTCACTCTGTGACGTTATCTCTGCGAAGTAAAGGGAAACTAGGGTACATTACTGGTTCTATTAAGGCTCCTGCATTGACTGATCCCACGTATCTAAAATGGGAGACCGAGAACTCAACTGTCATGACTTGGTTGATTTTCTCCATGAAATCTGAGATTGGTAGAAGGTTTATGAGAAAGGAGACTACAAAGGAGATTTGGGACAGTGTTTCTAAGACTTTTGACCGAGTAGCTGACTCAGCAAAAACCTATCAACTCCTTCAAAAGGTCATCACAATGAAGCAAGGTGACCGGAGTATTTCTGAATACAACACTGTCATTGGTCTCTGAATACAACACTGTCATTAGTCTCTGGGAAGCAACGTGTTCAGATTTTACTTGGTGGGCTCAATCCAGAATTTGAGCTAATTCGACTACAGATTTTGGGGCGGTCTCCTCTTCCATCTTTAGCTGAAGCGTGTAGCTATTTACAAAGTGAGGAGAGTAGAAAAGTCTCCAAGGATACCGCACCATCCCTGGAGAGATCTGCCCTCGCCTCTAGTTCTCACAGAGATTGGCGAGGCAAGGGGGAGAGGCCTAAGGCGACCCCGTGGAGATAATAGATAAAGACTTAAATATGATCATTGTGGGAAATTGGGACACACTAGAGAGATGTTGGGTGCTTCATGGTCATCCCCCTGGTATGCGCGGTGGCAGGAGAGTGGGGGGAGCTAGAGCCCACATTGTGACAGCTAACACTGAGGTTGTGGGGCACCCATCTGGATTACAGGCAGATCCTGACTCCCATTCTAGAGAGGATATTATAGCACTCCGTAGGATGCATACAGAAATCAAAAAACCACAAGAAAAAAAAAATCAAATAAGCTGTCCTCCCCCGTTGACCCAGCTCCTGAATCTTTTAGCCCAAGTTCTCTCGGGTCGGGTCAGTTGGCAGGTTCTAATGGGTTACCCCGTATGTCCCATTTGTCTCCTTCACCCGTTCCCCCACCCTCTTCTACTATCCCCTGCATATCCCCTGCTGCTGGCTACAACCGTTGCTACCGAAGCTCCTCCTCTTCTCACGGTGTGCTATCCCAACTTTTGGGATGCCAGGTGCAACCACCCCTTGCCCAAATGAACCACGGTGTTCTGTGGAACACTCGGGGTCTAAATTCCCTGAGCAAACAAGCTGCAGTTAAAGACCGTACTCGTCTTCACCATTCCACTTTCTGCTGTCTGCTGGAAACCCATGTAAAAGAGCCAAATGCTGCAAAAATTTTGAGCTCAATTGCCCCGGGTTGGTCTTTCCTATCCAACTACACTCACCACACTGATGGACGCATCTGGGTTTTATGGGATTCTTAAAAAATTCAGGTCTCCTTGATCTCCTCTTCGGCTCAATTTCTCCATCTAAGGTTCTCTGACTGCCTCAATCACTTCTCCTTCTTTTTCACTGATATATATGCTTCCAACTGCCATTTACAGAGGTTACATTTATGGGATGATCTCCGCAGTATTGCAAATCTTATTGGTCCTTCACCTTGGCGTATTGGTGGAGATTTTAATGTTATCAGATTTGGAAATGAAAAGCAGGGGGGTGATTCTTTAGATCTTGACTCTATGGCTGCTTTCAATGATTGTATTGATGACTTGGGCATGGATGATCTTCATTGGACTGGTCCCTCTTTCTCTTGGAGCAATAAAAGGGCTGGGATTCACCGTATTGATTGCAAGCTTGACCGAGTTATGGTCAATGATTTTTGGCTTACCTCCTTTCCCTCTTCCTCTGCTACCTTCCATACCCCCAGTATTTCTGACCATAGTCCCATCTCTCTTTCTATACAGCCTTATACCTCCTTTGGTCCTAAACCTTTCAAGTATTTTGACATGTGGTCTTCCCACCCCACTTTTCTTGCTACCGTCAAGGAGACCTGGGAAAAAGCTGTCCAAGCTTTCTCTTCCCACCTTATTGCTTTTCCTAGGAAGCTCAGAAATGTGAAAGATGCCCTTAAGTTTGGAACTCCAACATTTTCGGCAATATCTCCCAGCAGGTCCAAGATTGCAAGGATAAACTCTCTTCCATTCAGCTGCAAATTCAATTGGATCCCCTGAACTGTCAACTTGCTACTGATGAAAAGGCTGCCTCCCATAACCTATCGGTTCTTCTATCTCAAGAGGAAAGTTTCTTAAGGCAGAAGGCTAGAATTAAATGGCTGGAGTTAGGGGACTCCAATTCAGCCTACTTCCATAGATCCCTGAAGTCTAGATCAAACTTCAATGCCATTTTATATCTGGCTGGCCCCGATGGCTCTCCTATTACTAATGTGAAAGACATTAAAGATATGGCTGCATCCTACTTTATGGATCTTTTCAATGGCCCCCCAGGTGCTGCAGATTCTATTCCCAATGATCTCCTCAACAAATTTATCCCTATTGAGCTACTTCAGTCCTTTGGTGCTATTCCATTGGAGGAGGAAATCACCACTGCTGTCCACTCTTTCAAGGTGAACCGTGCTCCTGGTCCGGATGGTTTCAGCATGGGTTTCTTCTTAGCCTCTTGGAGCATTATCAAGGATGACCTTATCAATGCCATTAGAAGCTTCTTCTTCAATCCTAGCCAAATCAAAGGAGTGAACCATACTTTTCTTTGCCTTATTCCAAAAAAAGGAGGAGCCTCAGCAATGTAGGACTTCAGACCCATTGCTCTCTGCAACCAGATCTATAAATTCATTGCAAAGATATTGGTGTTCAGGCTCAAGACTGTGGTGGATCTCCGTGTTAGTGAAAATCAGTCAGCTTTTATCCCCGGCAGGAACATATCGGATAATATCCTTCTTTGCCATAAGATTGTCAGAGGATTTGAGAGGAAAAACCATTCTCCAGCTACTCTTATGAAGATTGACATCCATAAAGCTTTTGATTCTCTGAGATGGGACTTCATTGAAAAGATGTTGATCAAGATGGGTTTCCCTGCAGCAATCATCCACTGGATCTATTGTTGCATTTCTTCTCCGAGATTCTCAGTGCTTGTTAATGGCAGCCCGGCCGGGTACTTTGCTTCTACTGTGGGGGTTCGTCAAGGGTGCCCTCTCTCCCCTTATATCTTCACTTTGGCTATGGAAATCTTATCTCAGAAGATACAATCCTTCACGGATCAGCAGCTCATCATCCCCATTCCTAAATGCAAAACTCTCAAGCTTTCTCATCTTGCCTTTGCAGATGACCTCATGATCCTCTCAAAGGCCTCCATCACATCTTTTGAGTCTATTATGCACTGCTTGCAGCACTTCCACGAGCTCTCGGGCCTCCAGATCAACCCTACAAAGTCTCTCCTCTTCTTGGCTGGGATCTCTGAGCTAGAAAAAGCCCCTCTGAAAACTATCTGTGGTTTTCAACTTGGCCAGCTTCCAGTCAAATATTTAGGCCTTCCTTTAATTCCAGCCAGATTATCAGCCCATCATTGTACCCCTATGTTGGATCTCATCAGGAAATGTCTGCAACTATGGAAGGGTAAACTTTTCTCTTATGCGGGTCATTTGGTTCTCATCAAGTCCATGCTTCAAGCTTCTTATATCTTCTGGTCTGGTATATATGGTCTGCCTTCTTCCATCATCAATTCTATGGAATCCCTCATGGCTTCTTTCCTTTGGAAAGGAACTGATTCCACTAGATTTCTCCGTCCTATCAGTTGGGCCTCAGTTTGTCTTCCTCTTGCCGAAGGTGGATTGGGTATTAGAAGGATCAAGGAAGTGAATTCAGCTGGCATCAGCAAGTTGATTTGGAAGATTTTGGGTGGATTGGATTTATTCGGGGCTGCTTAGATCGGATTCTATTTGGACGGTCTCCATCCCCTCGGATGCTTCCTAGGTTTGGCGCAATATTCTGTACTCCCGCCCCCGTGTCCTTGGTTCCATTCACTCTCACATTGGTGATGGAAACTCCACTTCCTTGTGGCTGGACCATTGGCACCCTATGGGAATTCTCCTCCACCAAATCACCTCCAGAACTATCTATGGCTCCGGATTTCCTAGAAATGCTTTGGTGGCTCATATCCTTAATGGAAATGGCTGGGTCCCCCCTCCAAACCCCAATCCTGAGCTTGCCTCTATTTGGAATCTGTTGCCTTCCATACAGAGAAGACCCATTCTGAGGGGTGATTGTGTTATGTGGCAGCCAAACTCCTCGGGTTCTTTCAGCTCCAAAGCTGCTTGGGACCTTATCCGGCACGTCATCCTCTTGCTCCTTAGAGGAAGCTTGTCTGGTTCAAGCATCATATCCCCCGGCACTGCTTCACGGTCTGGCGAGTCTTCTCCAACTGCCTTCCAACGCAGTCTTTTCTCCAGCATCGTCACATCTCGGTCTCTCCTTCCTGTGATCCTTGTTGGAATGGGGTTGAAGATTCAAACCATCTCTTTTTTGAGTGCCCTTTCTCCCAATCCATTTGGAAAGGCATTCTTGCCAAATGCTGGCCAAGGTCCCGCAGGATTCTCCCTTTTGATAGAGAATGGCTTTGGGTTGATATAACCTTTGGAGGATCCTCTTTGTGATGTTGTCGGTAGGCTGGCTTTTTATGCTACGATCAACCATATTTGGATGGAGCATAATTTACGGAAATGGACTACCAAATCCCGCTTTATAAGCCAGATTTGGAACTCCATTTCCTTTTAAATTACTTCCAAACTCAATTCAGTTGCCCCTTCCTCTTGTAAGGACACCCCAAGGAACAGGCTCATTGTTGTCTCCTGGGGTCTCCCTTCTATCTCCCTCCTAGCTGTGGGCTCTTCTGTTTGAGTCCTTTGGCTTTGGTTCTTTGTTTGTTCTCCTTTCCCTCCTATTTGAGGGCTGTTGTTCCTTTTTCTTTAGTAATGATATTTTTATTCACCCATAAAAAAGGATGCATACAGACTCCTTGGTCGCCTTGGACGCCATGGTGGGCGCCTTACCGCCATAGTGGTGTCGCCTTGCTTTTTCTCCCTCTAAAACGCCATGGTCACCTTCCCGCCTTGATAACTATCGTAGGATGATATCTCAACTTGGCCATTCTTCTACTGCTCCTACAGGGTTAGACACCTCGGCCTCCGACTTGCGGGTCTCTACATCTGCACCTTCCACTAGTCCCTCTTGGGTCATTGACCCTAGTGCCACCGATCACATGACTGGTATGTCTCAGGGTTATGATTCCTACTCTATTTGCTTGGGTAGGGATAAGGTTAAGGTTGCCGATGGTTCCCTTTCTTCTATTTCTGGTAAGGGTAGTGTTCAGGTCACTTCTTCTACTTCTCTTGACTTTGTCCTTCATGTTCCAACTTTGCCACTAATCTATTATATGTAGGTCACCTAACCAAATCTTTGAATTGTTGTGTCACCTTCTTCCCTTATTGTCTTTTTCTGGATATGGTGATGAAGAGGATTATTGGCAGTGGACATGAGGAGAAAGGACTATAAATTCTTGAGCCCTCGCCCAACTGTTTTGCCTACTGCTCAATCCTATGTGTGTGGCCGGAGTGACAACAGTATTATGGATTCTGTGATGCTTTGGCATCAACGTTTGGGCCACCCTTCTTTTGTTGTTATGAAAAAACAATTGCCCCCCATTTGTTTACTTCTTTTTCGCCTTCTCATGTATTTTAGAGTAAACCATGTATTTTTGCTAAGCATTGTCGCTCATCTTATCCCTATCACGGTAATAGATCTATCGTTCCTTTTAATATCGTGCATTCTCATGTTTAGGACCCGCCCCCCACCATCTCTCTGTTTGGTTTTCGTTATTTTGTTTTCTTTGTTGATGACTATTCGCGGTCCACTTGGACCTTTTTGATTAAGCAAAAAAGTGATGTCTATGGTGCCTTTAAAATTTTTATCAGTTGGTTTTTACTCAATTTGGTACTCGCATTCAAATGTTTTGTTCTGATAAAGGGGCGAGTATATGCATGGGGGCTACAACAATTTTTTACTGACAATGGCATTATCCATCAGGTTGCTTGTGTTGACACCCCCCAACAAAATGGGGTAGTTGAGAAAAAAAGGGTATTTGTTAGAAGTCACTAGGATTCACTTGTTTGGCATGCATGTCCCCTAGACTTTTTGGTCTAATGCTCTTTTTGTTGTTGCCTTCTTAATCAATCGCATGCTCACTCAACTTCTTGGTTCCAATCTCCTTTGGAAACCTTCACCTCAGGCTCCTGCTTCCTCCCTTCCTCCTAAGGTGTATGGGTTTATCTACTATGTCCATGTTAATAAATCAGCTCGGACTAAGCTTGACCCCCAGGCACTCAAATGCCTTTTCCTTGGATGTTCTTCTTCTACCCAGGAATATAAGTGCTACCATCCTTCCTCCCGCAGGCAACTTCTCTCCAATGATGTCACCTTCTTTGAATCCATACCTTTCTTTGCTTCTCATTATCATCCTCTTCAGGGGGAGAGTAATGGAAATGAACAGGTTATTGATGTCATTCCTTTTTTTTCTCCTTTGCCTATCTCCCTTTCCTTCTTGATATTGGGAAACACAAAGAATTGGATGTTGCTGACATTGATGAACATTCAGGTGTTGATTCTGACAATACGAAGGAGTTAATGTGTACAAAAAAGGTTGCTAGAGGAAGAAGACTTTCCAAAAGTCCTCTTTGGATCCACATCTTGATGTCCACCTTCCTCAGTCAGATAATATTCCTTTTCCTATTTCTGAAATAAATCTTCCCATTGCTATTTGAAAGGGAAACAAAGCTTGTAGTAACCCCATAGCCTAGTTTGTTTCCTATGATGCTATTTCTCCTACAAGGATTTCCTTCTCTATTGCTCTTTCTTCTTCTTCTTCCATTCCCAAGAATGTTACTGAGGCCATATCTGAGGAGATGAGGGCCCTTGAGAAGAATGGTACTTGGACACTTGTTGATCTTCCTAGGGGGAGAGTCCCAGTTGGATGTAGGTGGATTTACACGATCAAGTACTGATCCGATGGTGCTCTGGAGAGATATAAGTCTCGACTAGCAGCCAAAGGATACAATTAGGTGTATGGAAAAATTATCAAGAGACCTTTGCACTTGTGGCCAAACACAACTCCATAAGAGACCTCTTACTAGTGGCGGCCAATAGAGACTGGCCATTGTATCAATTGAATGTGAAGAATGCCTTTCTCCATGATGACCTAGAAGAGGAAGTGTACATGCAACCTCCACCTGGTTTCAAGTTTCCTTCTACTGAAGGGAAAGTGCGTCTCCTAAAAAAGGCACTTTATGGTTTCAAAGAGTTTCCTAAGGCTTGGTTTAAGTGATTTAGACATGCCATCCTAAGGAATGGATATTCCCAAAGTCGAGCCGATCACACCTTGTTAAGCTTGGGAGGTAACGGTATTATAACTACTTTTATTGTCTATGTTGATGACATTATGGTAACTGGGAATGACAAGGCTGATATAAGTAGGTTGAAATCATACTTTGCCCAACAGTTCGAGATTATAGACCTTGGACTCTTGAAATTCTTGGGGATTGAAGTGTCAATATCAAAGGAGGGAATAAATATCTGTTAAAGGAAGTTTGTGCCGGACTTGTTGAAAAATACAAGGATGTTAGGTTGTAAACCAACAAATTCTCCAATTGATCAGAATCACAAGCTTGGTAAAGATTGTGGTCCTCCTCTTATAGATGCAGGAAAGTACCAAAGATTAGTGAGGAATTTGATATACCTCTCCTTGACTAGCCCAGACATTACTTATGCAATTAGACTGGTGAGCCAGTTTCTGCATGCCCCTAGGAGTAGCCACTTAGATGTTGTTTATCGCATCATCAGGAACTTGAAGTCTTCCCTAGGAAAGGGACTTTTATATGCTAGGCACAACCATTTGAGGATAGAGGGCTACACTGATGTTGACTAGAACAGTTCAGTTTCTTACAGATGATCTACATCAGGTTATTGTACATTTGTAGGTGGTAACCTTGTTACATGTAGGAGCAAAAAAAAGCCTGTCGTAGCTAGGTCCAGTACCGAAGCAAAGTTTAGAGCCATGGCTCATGGGGTATGTGAACTCATATGGTTGAGACGGTTGATCCAAGAGTTGGGCTTTGACACTGAGGGAGCTATGCAGCTCTACTCTGATAACAAGGCTGCTATAAGTATTGCTCATAACCCCATTCAGCATGACTGAACAAAACACATTGAATTAGACAGACATTTCATCAAAGAGAAGATTGATTCTGGGTGTGTTTGTACTCCTATTGTGAAGACAGATGATCAATTGAAAGATATATTCACCAAAGGCCTTATCCTCATAGTTCTAAAACTCGGCGAGATCTTGGAAAACTCGACCTAGTCGAGACGAGATAGCATGCGAAATAAAAAATGCAATGTTTCAAAAAACTCGTCCGAGCTTTCGAATATTTCGAGAAATCTAGGTGAAATCTCGAATATTTAGAGAATCTCGACCTCCTCAGTACACCTAGAGTCATAGTATTGTATTGTTGGGACTATATAATATGCATTATGAACTATGTATTATTCATTGTACTTGGGTTGGGTATCTATATAATATGCATTGAGAACACTTCACTGTATCTTGTGGTTTGTAGTAGAAACTTTAAGTCTTTAACTATTTCTTAAATAATTAATCAATATTATATGTTTTCATCCATTATTGCATAATTTACTTGCTTTACTTGCCAATTATGTCTCATATCATTCAAACAAAGTGTAGAATAGGCAATATTACATTAAGGGTTCGGCCTTTACTGCCAACCAAGGGTGCAAATCCAAAACATCAAATTGGGTATTTTTTTTTTCCAATTTGAAGTTTTAAATATGTTTATTAAGACTAAAACAAGCTTCCCTTAAAGTTTCGAAGCCAACTGTAGCCATTTGCCCACTGAAACATAGTTCCAGAAAAAAAAAAAAAAAATAAGTACACTATCTCGCCAAGATCTCAAAAACTCGACCTGGTCAAGATGGCTGTTCGAGATGAGTTTTTGAACCATGCTTGTCCGCACCAATTTAGTACTCTTCTGTGCAAGCTGGGAATTTATGACATTTACTCTCCAGCTAGCGGGGGATTGTTAGAATATATGTACTAGGGGTACTTTATTCACTGGTTTATTGTAATGTCACCTCAAGTTGTATTTTCTCTCTTTTTACCTGTTATATCTTTTACCTCCCTAGGGAGTTATATGTAATTCATATAGAATATATTAGTGAAGAATATAGACAAGAGATTTAATTCTCTTGCCCACAATTTTCTTTCTCAACTCTCCTTCTCTTCTCCTCTTTCTTCTCTTCCTAGCTCTTACTACTTGTTCCTTGTTAGAATCGATCCATACCTAATTTCTAACTGACATATCATAAGGTTTCTTTCAGTGCGGTTAATGTTGTATCACAACTTTATGCTTATATATCATTTTTATTACTAAGTATCAAAATATGTACATATAAACATTGAAGTAAAAAAGGATAACCTATCACCTGAGCTCGGTGGGAGTGGAAGAACTGCCGCTTTTGCAAGTGTGTCCGACTGAAAAAAGAAAATTGGATAAGTAACCAGAAAATAAAGGTTGCTGTGACGTAATACACACATACAGTTGACTCCAGACCATTTAAACTGGCACCTAATTGTGTTAACTACTCAGGAAATTGATGAAGCCATACAAATTGGACATGCATGATCTCCACAATCGCTATACCAACCAAGTTGTGTTTCACTGATCAATACCTTTTGGACACTTTCAAGTTTTGACAGGATAATCAAAGTAGAGAACACTTATATATCTTGGGTAATCACCGATCCAAGTGGTGTCCTTCCAACCATACAAGCAAGATCACTCATTAGCAATTTTACCTCTTTAAGGGATGATAACACATAACATTACCAAATTAAACATCAACAAACAAGTAGCATCAAGAAGAAAGTTTTTTGGTACTAAACAAACAAAAAAAAGTATAGCTCACCCAAAAATAGACAGTAGATACGACATAGAGGCATTTTTTCCCCTTTTATTGTGGGGAACCGGGGACGTAGCCAGCTGAAGCACAGTTGGAAGCCATTCCAACTGAAATGGCTAGTTTCCATGTGGACTTCTCATTTGGTTATTCTAACAGTTAGATGGGTGATAAATAAACTGGATGGACCACAAGCAAAATTTTGGGACCAATCTCAACCATATGGCCCACCTCGAATGGCGCAAATTCCATGGTTTCAAGGATCAAGATTGGCGTAGACAGTAGAAATATAGAGGCATTTTTTTTCCTTTCTTTATGTGGGTGGGATGTAGCCATCCGAAGCACAGATGGAAGCCATTCAAACCATAATGGATAGTTTTGCCATGTGGACAAATGATTTGGTTATTCTGGCTGTTGGATGAATGAGGAATAAACTGAATATAGCCCACACCTTGTATGGGGCTTTCCATGGTTCAAGGATTGGGATCAGATGAGCCAGATAGCCCAACCAGGACGATCCTAGCAAATACCTATGGAATTCAGTCAGAGATCAGGCTAGATTGGCCAATCCAAATCCTGTGGAATACCTATGGAAGTCAGTGTTCCCTTGTTCTATTAGCATTCTATAGACCATTGTTCAAAATTTGGCTGCAATTGAAGAAATATTTCAGTTTCGCTAGAAACCTAAACAAAATGACTACAACAAACAACAACAACAAAGCCTTATCGCAAATAAATGGAATCGGCTACATGGATCCTTGCTTTCCAATCAGCTATATTCAAAGTCATACATGATATGATGCCTATGCTATGCATGTCTTCCCTCACCACTTCTCCTAGGGTTATTTTAGGCCTGCCCTCTTTTGGTGCCTTCCATCTGGATCAAATCACTCCTCCGAACTCCGAAGTGGGGCATTCTGAGTTCTCCGTTGAACATAGCCATGCCTCCTCAAACGACTCTCTCAAAGCTTACATGTATTGGAGCTACTCCTAACTCAGCCCTAATATGGTCATTCCTCAGTTTATTCCTCCTAGTTTTGCCACACATCCATCTCAACATCCTCATCTCTGCTACTCTTAGTTTATCTACATGACGCTTCTTAACTGCCCAGCATTCCGCACCATACATCCTAGCCGGTCGAATGACAATCCTACAAATTTTCCTTTGAGCTTTAACAAGATACGCCGATCACATAGCACTCTGGACGCACCTCTCCACTTCATCCATCCCAATTTAATTCTCTATGCAACATCATCTTCTATAACTCCTCCTTTATTTATGATTGATCCTAAATACCTAAAATAATCACTTTATGGGATTTCCTTCTCATTGATACTCACCACCTCATTACTGTCCTAGTGTTACTCAATTACACACCATATACTCCGTTTTTGTTATACTTATCTTTAGACCTTTTGATTCCAAGGATGATCTCCATAACTCCAACTTGACGTTAATCCCTACCCTTGTCTCACCCACCAAGACAAAATCATCAACAAAAAGCATACACCAAGGAACCTCATCTTGTATGTCTTTGGTTAAATCATCCATGATAAGTGCAAACAAATAACAGCTTAAGGTTGATCCTTGATGTAACCCAATTGTAATGGGGAATTCACTACCATGACCTCCCCCTCACAATTCTTGCGTGTGTCACCACACCAGCATACATATTTTTTTATTATGTCCACATATTTACTTGAAACCCTTCTCTTCTCTAGTATATGCCAAATTAACTCTCTAGGGACTCTGTCGTAGGCTATTTCTTAGTCAATAAAGATCAAATGGAGATCCTCCTTGCCCTCTCTAAATCTTTCCATGAGCCTCCTAAGTAAATATCTTCTATCGTGGATCTTCCTGGCATAAAACCAAATTGGTTCTCTAAAATAATAGTTTCCCTTCTCAGGTGGGTTTCAATACCACTGTCCAATAACTTTATCGTATGACTCATTAGTTTTATACCTCTATAGTTATCGCAATTTTGAATATCCCCTTTATTTTTATAAATCGGGACCATAATACTTTTCCTCCAATCATCTGGCATTTTCTTTCAGCTCATAATCTTATTAAATAGCTTTGTTAGCCAAGTTAAACCATTGATTCCTAAGTTCTTTCAAACTTTTATTGGGACCCCGTCTGGGCCTAGTGCCTTGCCTACTTTCATCCTTCTTAAGGATTTCCTCACTTCACACACCCTAATTTTGCATATATCTACAATATGTGGTGTCTTGTTGAGTAATGTAGTCTTCTGGGGCACTATTACTCCAAATGACTCTAACTCTTCCTTTCTCCCATTTCAGCTATCTTGTAGATAGCTTTTTCCCCTTCTTTTGTGTTCAGATTGTTATAAAGATATTCATACTTCTTCACCCCTAACTTTTCTTAAAATTTTCTTAGCTTCATTTCTGGCAAATTTATACCTTTTTAGACCCTCTGCCTGCTTAGTCCTTTGTCATGTCTTGTCATGTCTTAAAACCATAGTCCGAAATCTCGCGAGATCTCGCCAAGATTCTCGGTTTTCCAATTTCCCGAGTCGAGATGGCCTACGAAACTTAAAATGACAATATCTCTCCGAGATCTCGGTTTGACATAGGAAAATCCCCATCTAGGTCCTTTATAAGAGTGTCAGATCTCGAGATCTTGCTGGAAATTCTTGGTATACAGACACCTATCTATGCCAGGAACCAAGACAGACACTTATTTATGCCTAATATCATTTAAGTAAATGAAATAGTATTTCATTTACTTAAGATATTATTCATAAATAAGCAAATACCCCCCCATTTGAATCCAATAAAAAAAGTTAAAAAATAAAATTCCGAAAGGAAAAAAAGTCAACCCCCCAGTTCACGAACAAAAATTGGATTTTTGGCGATAGGTGTAATTTTCAACTTTCTAATGCTGGGGTTTTTCTCAAATCTAAAAATTTCATAAATCTTATTATGGTAAAACATTGCTAAAAACCAAAAGTGCGGTAAAATATCATTTGTTTAAATGTCAAAAATTATTTTCATTGGAGCGATTTTGTGACATTGCACACGAATTTAGTTTGACGTACATAACTCTTTCAATATAAATCAGATTTTAGCAATCTTGGACTTGTTGGAAAGCTATGTTTTGAAAGCTTTCCAGTCATAGCTTTCCAACAAGTCCAAGATTGCTTAAATCTGATTTATATTGAAGGAGTTATTTACCGGTCAAACTTGATTCGATGTGCGCGAATGCTGTCAAAATCGCTCTGAATGAAAACATATTTTTGGATATCAAAACAAATGAATATTTTACCACACTTTTGGTTTTTAGCAATGTTTTACCATATTAAGATTTATGGAATTTTTAGATTTGAGAAAAACCCCAAAGATTAGAAAGTTGAAAATTGCACCTACGCCGAAAATCCATTTTGTTCTTAACTGGGGTTGATTTTTTCCTTTTGGAATTTGATTTTTAACTATTTTTATTGGATTCAAATAGGGGGGTATTTGCTTATTTATGAATAATATCTTAAGTAAATGAAATACAAAAGCATTTACTTAAATGATATTAGGCATAAATAAGACTGTTTGTCCTGTGTCTGTCCTAGTTTCTAGAATAAGTGTCTGTCCTGCTTTCTCACTAACTGAAACTCCTATTTGGACTTTGTTTTTGCAAAATCTAATAATGCCATTGTGTTTAAATGGCCTAAAATAAGTTGTATACCAATTTTCAAACCCAAAAGAGGTCTAAAACCCACCGAGATAGGCTTTCGAGTCGGAAAAAAAAAAAAGCACAAACTCGTCGAGATCTCGGCCCAACTCGGTTTTTTGCTGGGCCGAGATGGCTCCGAGACCCGAGTTTTCGAACCTTGCTTAAAACGAGTTTTCTTAGTCTTAATGGTTGCTTGAACTTCATCATTCCACCACCAAGTCTCCCTAGAGGCATGATGTTTTTGTTTCGATCCCCCCAAGAACCTTGAAAGTAAACTTGTTGATACAAGATGTCATCTCGTTCCTCATCCTATCAGTGTCTCCCTCAAAATCCCAATTTCTTTGTTTGACCACTTTATCAGGAAATGAAATCAAAGAATCACCTTTTAAGCTCCACCACCTTATCTTAGGGAAAATAGGCCCCCATATATTAGGTTTGAGCAAATGAGGCACATATCCAATACCACCAATAACCTTACAGTCCTTACCTAACAATAATATCAAAACTTCTAGTTAGTTACGAAGAAATCTATTCCGCTGATATGCTGCCGTTTTCTGTACCCACCACATCAGCAAAGCAGGCTGTCTCCCACAACAATACTAGGCTGGTTTTGGAGCCTTGTCCCTGTAGCTGCACATGGACTTGTCTACATTAGCTCTCCCCATCTTGAAACAAAACTCGTCCACAAGTTTAGTGGAGTTATCGAATCAGATTTGCATGACCAGCCTTCATTGGGAGGTTGAGTTCAGCAACTGACAACTCTGCCTGTTGTCCAATTTGTCTTTGGTACCCAATAAAGTAGGAGCTAGTTCAACTAGGAACCAACTCTACAGGCAGAATCTTAAACACAACAACGACAACATCATAGCCTTATCCCAACTTAATGGGGTCGCCTACAAGAATCCTATAAGAGCCAATAGACTAATAATAGAGAAGTACAGGGGGGGAGTGGGGGCATACAACACCGACACAAACTCTAGGGCATCAACCTTTCTTAGCCACATACCGCTTCTTAAGTACCCAACATTCTACTCTAGTTCTCGAGAAGGAGAGTAAAACAAAAAACAGCATCTACATCAAAGTCCAATTAAATAGTCGACTACATGGATCTTTGATCTCCAATCAGCTCTATTTGAGGTCATACTAGGAACAAGGCCTAAGCTAAGCATGTCTTTGTTAACCACTTCTCCTAAGGTTATCTTAGGCCTGCCCCTGGTCCTTTTGGTTCCCTCAATCAGGATCATGTCGCTCCTCCGAACTGGGGCACCTAAAGGCCTCTATTGAACATGGCCATACCACCTCAAACGACTGTCTTATTTACAATTGTTCCCAAATATCTAAATTAGTCACTTTGCGGGATCTCCCTCTCCTCAATATTCACCACTTCATTATCCGTCCCAGAGCTGCTAAAGTTACACACCATATATTCGGTCTTAATTCTACTTATCTTCAGACCTTTTGATTTTAAGGTTCTCCATAGTTCCACTTTGGCTCTAATCCCTGCTTTTGTCTCATCTACCAAAACAATATCATCTACAAAGATCATAAACCATGGGACCTCATCTTGTATGCCTATGGTTAACTTGTCCATGATAAGCACAAACAAATATGGGCTTAAGGCTGACGGTGTAACCCAATTGAGATTGGAAATTCACTACCTTGGCCCCCGGCTGTTTTAACATTAATCACCACAGCCGCATACATATCTTTAATTATGACAACGTATTTACATGACACCCTTCTCTTCTCTAAAATGTCCCAAATTAGCTCTCTAGGGACTTTGCCATAGGCTTTTTCCAGATCTATAAAGAACATATGAAGATCTTTCTTTCCCTCTCTATATCTTTCCATGAGTCTTCTTAATAAGAAAATTACCTCCATTGAGGATCTTCTTGGCATAAATCCGAATTGATTTTTCCAAAATAGTAGTCTCCTTTCTCAAGTCAGTTTCAATAACCCCCTCTCATAACTTCATCGTATGGCTCATTAGCTTTATGCCTCTATAGTTATTACAAATCTGAATATCTCATTTACAAAAAAAAAAATGGGACCACAAAACTTCTCCTCCATTCATCTGGCATTTTCCTAGTGGTCATAATCTTGTTAAACAACTTGGTTAGCCAGGATATTATACCACAAAGCCCTACGTTCTTCCACACCTCAATTGGGATCTTGTCTGGGCCTGGAGCTTTGCCTACTTTCATCCTTCTTATCGCTCCTTTTACTTCAGGCATCCTGATTTTGTGTACATATCTACGCGAAGAGGAGTCCCCATGGATGACACTTTCCGTAGTTCTGCCACTCGTGGAGTCTTCATTAAGGAGCCTGTAGAAGTACTCTTTCCATCTCTCTTCGATGTTCTCATCCTTTGAAAGTACTCTGCCATCCTCACTTTTAATACATCAAACATGGTCTAAATCTTTGGTCATCCTTTCTCTCACGTTAGCTATTTTAAAAATAGATTTTTCCCCATCCTTCGAATTCAGATTATGGTGAGGTCGTCATATTTCTTTGCTTTCGCTTTCGCTTTCCCCACAATCTTTTTAGCTTCGTTTTTGGCGAGCTTGTATCTTTTTAGATCCTTTACCTTTTTAGACCTTTGCCATGATTTAAAGCAAGCTTTCTTTGTCTTAATGGCTGCTTGGACTTCATCACCCCACCACCAAGTCTCTCTAGGGACATGTCGAATACCTTTCATTTCCCCCAAAACCTCTTTAGCAACCTTCTTTATACAGACCGCCATCTCTTTCCACATCGAATTGGGGTCTCCCTCACTGTCACACTTTCCTTGTTTGATCATTTTATTCGTAAATGGACTCAAGGACTCTCCTTCTAATTTCCACCACCTAATCATAGGGCAATAAGGCTTACCTAGCCTACACTTCTGAGAAGTAAGGTACATGTCCAGAACCATCATTCTAAGTTGAGTGGTTAGACTCTCCCTAGGGATAACTTTACAGTCTTTACAAAACATTATGTCGGTATTTCTTGTTAGGAAGAAATCAATTTGGCTGGAATGATGCCCATTTTTGTAGGTAACTAGGTGTTCCTCTCTTTTTGAAAAAGGTGTTCACAATGGGAAGATCATAAGCTACTGCAAAGTCTAAAATTGATACTCCCTCTTCATTCCTTTCTCCAAATCCCTAGCCTCGATGTATACCTTCATATCCTCTACGATCTCTCCCAACACGCCCATTCAGATCACCCACCTATAATAATCTTTTTTCCCTGCCCAATGCCTTGCACTAAATCATCCATGTGTTCCCAGAATAGTAACTTACTACTTTCATCCAATCCTACTTGGGGTGCGCTGGTGCTAATAACATTGGCAACTTCTTTCTCCAAAACAAGTTAGATGGCAATCATCCTATCTCCAACTCTTTTAACCTCCACCACATTATCTTTTAGCTCTTTGTCTACCACTATACCCAGTACCCACTCTACCTCTATTACTTTGGTCTCCCGAATACCATAGCTTAAAGTCATTCAAAACCTCAGCTTATTTACCCTCCACCTTGTCTCTTGAATACAGACAATGTTAATCCTTCTTCTCGTCATAACATCAACAGCTCCATATTCTTACCGGTTAAAGATCCAATGTTCCTAGTTGCAAATCTAATCTATAACCTATGGATTAGGTTTTTGCCACGCCCATGAACATTGTGTGTGAGCCCTTGTCTACGAAACACGGATCTGGGCGACGAATCGGCACGTCATATAGAGAGAATGACCTAGAAAAAGAATGAACATCCATGATACAAAATACTAAGAACTCTAGAAAAAGGGTCCATGCACTATGACTGAGTATGGGACGTAAAAAGAATATTCAGGAGATAAGGATCCATGTAAAAGAATGATTGGCTGAAAATAGTAACATGCCAGCTGCCTACCTGACGCACCAATAAGATAGGAAAATAGATATATATAGGATGGTGTGCGAAATAATAAGAGAAAAACAAAGAAAAAGGCAACTCTAGTGCTTCAACATCACATAGCAAGAGACTAACACAATTATAACTACTTGAAAGGAGATATGCAAGTAGACAAGGCAGGATTTTAAACACGATCAATAAATTTAGATTCAAGTAACCAATCACAGCATCCAATATTGAGGCTCTGCATAATTCTCCAAATAAAAAAACTAGCTGGACTAGACTGTTCTGCAGGATTACCAGTCAGCAGGAATGGAAGTAGCTTCTCCACACCTTGGGCATCAATCGATCATGGACTTCAGCCTATTATTCCTCCTTTGAATGATATTCAACAAGTCTTCAAATTTCAAAATAGAATCTCACACAAAAATCAATTGAAAACAAAGAAAAGATAAAAGATGGAAGGTAGAAGGAAAAATAGGATTGAGTCTCTCCCTTGGGCCTCTCACCCTCTCATAGCTTAGGCATCTTACCCTCTCAACTGCATCTCACAGCCATTAATGATTTTAACCAAACTCCACTTGGCTGTTTCAACCTTTGCTCTTTATTTATAAACTTCAAATCGATTGCATTAAAGATGCCTTCCTTGCGTGGAAGGGAATCCCTCATAAATTGAACTTTATCCTAAATAGAAACTACTAAAATGGTATCCAATCCCAATCTAAATAGCTAATTAAACAAATTAAGAGTCCTAGTAAAGAAAGCTACCATTTACATAAAACAACTTAACAATCTAATAAATAGAAACTAATATTTAGCTAATAAACCCCCCCACGCAAGGGACAATATCTTCCCTCAAATATAGGACCATGCAAGGTGGAAAAAGATCTCCAAGCCTCCCCCACGTTTGGCCATGGGGTCCACTCGAAATTTGGAAAGTTATTTCTTCAAATAAACAAGGTCGACGGCTAATATCCCCTAAAAAATCTGGTCAATATCATTCCCAAACCTGCTAGTCAGTAGTCTTCAAAATCTGGAAATTATTACACATGAACTAGCTTTCAAACTGATCTCATCCAGCCGTCCATGGGGCCCAAAAGATATCAACAAAATCTACCCTTTAATCTCCACACAATCTAGACTGGGCTGCCTTATGAGATGCTTCATCGAACCAACAGAAACCCACCACATCAGCAGACCAGGCTGTCTCCCACAGCAATTGAATCCCACAACGATACTAGGGTGGTTTTGGGGCCTTGTTCCTGTGGCGACACATGGACCTGTGATCTACATCAACCCTTGCCTACTTGTCACTGCATCCGGGTGGCTACACATAAGTTGATAGGACATAGATAACAAAATGACTATCAAAAGTTAGATGTGAAATTTACAAAATTTCACCAAAATATTTTGGTTTCCGCAGAGGGCAAAATGGAGGCAAAATTCGAAATTTCAAACCCTTGTTCCGTATTGCACCTAGTAACGAACAAAAGGTGCCCTTTTTAAAGCATCAAAAAGCATGTGGAGAAACCAGACTAGTAGTAAAGTGTGCCATCATACATAAAGCTATACTGGAAACTATGAAATCTAATGACGAAGACCTGGATAAACTTTTGGATTACAAAATGGCAGGTCAAGCACATTCAACAACAACCAGGGCACAACTTTTTTGTTCCTCACTTGAAGAGTAGTCTGGACCATTAAAATTAAGTTGGATAATATGATAAGCATAGAATATAGAATTATGACATATAAAAGGGATGCAAAAGAGTGTATTCCATGTCATAAAATATGCCAATTTAGTTTAAGTTTATAAACTTACCTTTTAGGGTCAGACCGTTCAGCAGACAACTTTCTTGTCTTTGCAAACTGCAAAAAGGCAAAGGATACATGGTTGTTTCCAGATACGGGTTGAACACATTCAGGGCCCACAGAAGACTGAACTGTAGCAATTGAAAGGCCTGTTACATTAGGGCTAGAAGCAACACGTTCTGTGCTATCTGCAGCACAATGACTCTCAGGACCATTGCATTCCGCTTTATGGTTTTCATTCCGTAAATTATTCTCACTGAGAACTGCCCCATGAGTCATCTCCTTTTCTTCTTTATTGGAAAGAATGTCTGAACAATTACTAGATTATCAGTTCCTTAAATAGACTGTAACCAACCAATAGAAAATTTTTTTTTAAAAAAAAAAGTAACATTAACCAGAAATGGGAATATGCAAAGCCATTTTTATTTGTTCACCCAGCATATGCAGCAAAGGTTGGAAGATCTTGAAGGCACAGCCAGATACAAGGATAAAAAATATAGATAAAGTACAGAAACATATCAGGCATACTGGTACAATAGGTATTGAGTTTCCAGTAATTAAAAGGTGATATCATGATACTATAGAGATTATTTGGATTGCATTGTATATTTCATTTCAACCATATTGGTTGTGATACCCTTCATACACTCTGATACTCTTTGATCATCTCCGTTTTCTAGAAAAACATAGAACCAAGGAGAAGAGCATAGTTGTCAAGGTGTCTTGGAATCCAGGTCCCTTGACAACTAATGTCGCCTTGCATCCAGGCCCCCCTCCAACGCCTTGGTTCACCTAGACGTTGTGACAACTATGGAGAAGAGCTGCCATTTCATCGATTCATCCATTTTCAAACTGAATAAGTTGGGGGACCTGATCTTCTACCCAAAACAACCTGTCTACAGTGGATTTTTTTTACTTTTGTTTCTGTAAGAGTCTACGGTGGATTTAGTGTCCAAAAAACTCGACGTTATCAACTACATTTTCAACTGCATTCTTTTTTTTTTTTGTGGAGGGGGGGGGGGGGGAGATCATTCATCACCAAGCATTTCCATTATTTTAGGATCTAACTTAAATTTTTCATGGGTATCCTAAAAAAAATCTCTGCTAAAGCAAGCGTAAGGCTGTGTACATTATGACTCTCCCCAGGTCCCGCAGTGGCGGGAGCCTCATGCACTGGGTACGCCCTTTTTTTAGCATCCTAAAAAATAAAAGTTGCAGAAATTTTTTTATTTTACATAAACGCAATCAACTTGGCCAAATAATACTTAAATGGTGGTGTATGATGGGCAGATTCATAAACTATTTAATTTTTTTATATTTTTTAGACTATTACAATTTTTTTAATGTTCAGAATTTCAAATATAGTAGAAGTTTATAGTTTTCTAGGATAATGTTTTAAATGCACTTACACTCATAAGTTGTGAATTATGTTGAGAAAATAATGCTACAAAATGGAAAATTTTTCTATAGTCCAGGTTTTTGGCACCAAATTATAAAAAAATTAAAATAAAATAAAAGGAGGGAAAAAAGGTTTCAATGTATTAAAAATGATTGATTGGGTGATATGAATGTTTCTATGAAATTATTTGAACTCTTGTAATGTTATTTAATGTTACAAGGGCACATCTATTCCATATTTGTTATCATATATGTTCTTTATTCATAATTTCATAGACTATGATGCTTAAAATGACTACTTTACAAGTGTCCACATTTATTTGTTTACCAGCAGATCCTAAATTTTCCATCATATCAATCAATAACCACACCATACTATGCATCTCTTAAAATCAGCTTACTAAAACTTTGACAATACAGATTTTATTTTTTTTATTTATTTTTGGATAGACAGGCCCCAAGGAGATTTGAACTCATGACCTCTTAATTTTGAGGTGTTGGTCTTTGCCAACTGAGCTACCCCCTTGGGGTCAATACAGATACTTTAATCCTTGGTCAGATAGACATCATTGAATATTTTCATGCTTCCTACTAGATATGTATGAAGAATTGCTAGGCCACAACTTGATATCCCTGGGTAATAGCTAGCCAGCAATCATCACTTATCAAAGAAAAGTTCACCAAGAGATCTGCAGGACAAGTCCACTCTTTTTTTCCCCTTGTCCAAGAGATTAGATTAAAGAATGGCCATCAGGTCTTTACCAAAATTCCCCTTTGTTTTTGGTCCCAGAGTTGCAATAGATCAATCAGCTGGGGACATTTTAAAAGATCAAGTTCAAAATCATAACATCACAAGGACATAACCCAAGTTATCCTAAGCTCCCACCTGCTCTAGATGTTTGCCATGTGCAAGGCATGGGAAGATAGATGATTTATTACCATCATCCCTCATGCCATCCGTAGTCATGACTCATGAGAAATAATTAAATGCTTACTGCTCTCCTGTATACTGCAGCTCACAAACCTTTCTCAGATCTTTCAAGAGAAGATTGATTGGAAGGCTCAGCAACTCTTGATGTCGTAGCAGGCAAAGGGTAAGAGCTTGTACAAGCACCCTTTTCGATGAGCCCCACACAAAGACCATCCCTAGCTACTTCAGGTGAGTCCGACATCGCATTTTGAACAAGTTTTGTTAATCTTCTACGCTTCTGTGACCTTGAGCTGTGCATACAATTGGGTTGAACCTTTTCAGTTATTGATGACAGAAATCTCACTAAAAGAAATGACAATTGTTCTGAATTGAAAATACAAGAAAAATGGGTTATTACCAGAAGAAGAATGTTTCCCGCTTTGGGTCAACTCTATCTGCAACAAACTGAACAAGAAACATGTTAACGGAAGGTTTTTGGGCTACAGGTGAAAATTATAATGCTCTTCCAACCTTGAAAGGGGGGAGGGTGAAGAAACAAGAATGAATATGTGCAATAACTTCTTCTGTTACATATGGTAATACATGTATTCTTTCTTATTTTTCCGGGTAAAGTAATACATGTATTCAAAGTAGGATGAATGTGTGAACAACTTGTTCAGTTAGACAGTAACACATGTACTGTAGATAAAGAGAATTCTCAACCATAGTTATCAACGCGTCGAGGCGGATATGTTGGGGTCTAAGCGACTGTTGCCTTAGTAGTATCAAACCGGGTTTGGCCCTTATTTATGCCAAACATCAATTAAAGAAATGTTTTTATATTTACTTAAGATACTATTCATAAATAAGCAAATACCCCCGCATTTAAATCCAATAAAAATAGTTAAAAAATAAAATTCCAAAAAGATAGAAAGTCAACCCCCCTAATTCAGGAACAAAAACTGGATTTTCGACGGTAGGTGAAATTTTCAACTTTCTAATGTTGGGGTTTTTCTTAAATCTAAAAATACCATAAAACTTAATATGGTAAAACATTGCTAAAAACCAAAAAAGCGTTAAAATATTCATTTGTTTTGATAACTAAAAAAATATTTTCATTCAGAGCGATTTTGACAGCATTCACGCACACCAAATAAGGTTTGACCGGAACATGACTCCTTCAATATAAATCATATTTAAGCAATATTGAATTAGTTGGAAAGCTGGTTTTGTACCCTACCTAATACAAATAGTCTTATGTAAAAATAAAATCATTTCACCAGTCAAAATTCTTAGAGAATAAGAACATTTCCCCAAATTGAGAACAATTTAATTACTTATAGACAAGATCATATTTTCTACGAACAGTATAAACCAAATGTATGTATCTATGGTCTCCCAAATCCACCATTAAAGTCATGGAATCTCTATTCTGTGCTTTCCTCTGGAAAGGGAAAGAATCATCCTAATTCCTCCACCCAATCAGCCAGAAAAACATTTGTCTCCCTAAATCTGAGGGTGGTCTTGGTCTTCGCAGGATCTGAGACTAATATTGTAGGAATCCTTAAGCTGATCTGGAAAATCTCCACTAAACATGACTCCATATGGGTCAATTGGGTCTATTCCTATCTTCTCAAGAAAGACTCACTTTGAACAGGCCCCCTTCCTAATGACCCCTCCTGGGTCTGGCACAAAATCCTTCTCCTCCTTCCCTTGGCTCTTCGAGCCACGGTCTCTGTGATCGATTATGGGACTTCTATGTAACGACTCAACCCCTCTCTTGGCATGATATTGTCCGCTTTGGTCCAATGGCCTTCACGGCTTTAAAACGCGTCAAACCAAGTAGAGGAGGCTACTCTTTATCAATAGCTCAGGATCTCCCTCCCTAGCCGATGTAGGACTAAGTTTTGCACTCCCTCATAGATCTCCAAAACCCCCTAGTACTAAGTCATCTCTTGGTGGAGATCCCTTAACGATCTCCTAGGAGAGCCGGTACTATGCCATCTCTTAGGTATCACATTCTCCCCCCTTATGGGCACAACATCCCCGTTGTGGCCCCACCATCGATGTCAGGAGTTTGCTCTGATACCATCATAACGACCCAACCCCTCTTGGCATGATAATGTCCACTTTGGCCCAATGTGCCTCACGGCCTTAAAACACATGATACCAAGTAGAAGAAGCTACTCTTTATCAATAGCTCAAGATCTCTCTCCCTAGCCAATGTGGGATTAAGTTTTGTACTCCCTCACCGGTCTCCCAAACCCCCTAGAACTAAGTCGTCTCTTGGTGGGGACCCCTCAACGATCTCTTAGGCGGGTCGGTACTATGTCATCTCTTGGGTGTCATAGAGACCTTTGCCCTTTACTTGAGAGTGGCTTTAGCTGGACATTTTTCTGATAGCACCATTTGTGGCAAGGAAGCTTCTGTTTGGGGCTGCTATCTCACATATTTGGATGGAGCGGAATCTTTAAAGATGGACATCCAACTCCCGGTCTCTTGATGTAATTTGGAAAGCCATCTTCTTCAATGTTAGCTCTAGGTTCTAGATGCTCCCTCATAGTTTTCTTATTCATTCCCCAAGGAACAGGCATATTGTTGTCTACTGGGGTTTATCGCCTTCTCTTCTTCTGCCTGCTGCCCCCCCCCCCCACACTCTTTAGGGCTTCAGGCTTTGTATAGCTCCCCTCCCCCCTCTTATCCCCTATTCTTTTTCTTCTTTTTGTGTATTCTCCCCCCCCCCCTTTTTCTCTCCCCCTTTTGTGGTTAAGGTAATGAATTATTTATTTACCAAAAAAATAAAAAAATGCATGTCTTTGATTGTTTCAAACTTCCAATAGCTTACTTCTTCAGTTCTTCTGTCTTCCAGTTCTATGTTGATTTTTTATGACTGGATGTGACTTAATGTTGATTTTTTATGACTTGATGTGGTTTAATGTTGGCTTTTTTATGATATAAGATATATATTGTAGCATACTAAATAATGTTAGAAAAGAGGGGAAATAAAAAAAATAACATTTGGGCGCATTGGTCGCTTAGGCGGGCGCCTTGTCGCCTAAGCGCTTAGGCACCCCTCAACTGCCTTGTCTCGTTGCTAGTCAAATGGGCTTGGAGATTTGTGATGTAACTAGAACCAGCATGGGCTAGGATATTGATTCAACAGTGTGGTGTGAAGAGACATGCATCATAGCTGGTTTTGATGGGATAGTGCATGGAAACATGGCACACCCTTGAGTAGTAGGGATAAACAAAAAATGCGATGTAAATATTGTGGGAATATGATGAGTGTTTGTGGGGCCACAAGACTGAAGGAGCATTTGGCAGGTGGCTTCAAAGATGTGAAGCAATGCCAATACTACATCAGTGACGTGCAGAAGTTTATGGTGGCCCATTTGAAGGCTAATATCTAGATGAGGTTGGACAAGAAAAAGATGAGATGAGTTCAATGAGGCAGTACTGGAGAAACACCCTCTATGGAGGAGCAATATTATGATGATGAAGATATACACATGCCTGATGATGTGCAGAGAGAGGCAGAGGGAAGGGAAGTACAAAGTGCCATAGCAGAGAGTAGATAAATACACTGTCAAGAACAAAAAAGAACCAGAGAGTTTACGGGAGGAGTTGGTTCTCCTAGACTAGCTCAACAACAGGCTTGTGGTAGTGATTCAGCCTCTGCACAGGCCAAAACTGGGAAGAAGCAGAAGCAAACTACCTTGCACTACAGGCGGTCACAAAGTGCAAGCATCCCAACTAGATGAAGATTTCATTGACATCAGTACCATACTAATGTGGATCCTAATAACTTCCAACAGTAGAATGCCAAACAGAAAACGTTGAAGCATAACAGCATATGTGGTCAGACTAGAGAATAAAAGTTGTTGATGTTATGCACACGTAGTTTTTTTCTACTACAGCATACTAGCCAATGCCACTGAGGGCCCCTAGAAACAAAACATGCCCAATACAGTAGGGACAGCTAGCCCAGGAGTGAAGCAGGTGGTGGATGAGGGGGGAGTCGAAAATACTATGCAAATACTAACAGACAATGGCATCAACTTCAAGAAGGTGGGAGAGAGGTTGATGACCAATAGCAGTACCGCATGGTTTTGTACACCCTGCGTTTCCCACTGCAGTGACCTCATGCTTTAAGACATGGAGAAAAGGTCCATGGTACATAATGAGGTTGAGAGAGCAACATAAGTGATCACATTTCTATACAACCATGGATGTGTTCTCTAGTTACTTAGGAGCAAGTGTTGGAAAGAATTTAGTCCGACCCAACTGAACTCGCTTTGCTATAAACTATATTGTGCTGAAGAGCTTTGAAACCAAGATGGTTGGGCATAGGATAATGTTTGCATCAGAAGACTGGTTTAATTGGAAGGAGTCAAGTTCTGGACAAGATAGAACAGCCCAATCCATCATATACATTACCCGGTGAGTTATTCTGCCTAGATCTGAAGGAGGAGATTAAGCTACTGGAGCCAATGTGAAAGTGTTGAGGCTTGTTGATTCTGAAAAGATGCCTACCCTGCCGCATCTAGACGCAAATGTGGAGTTAATGACAAAGTATGTGCAAGCGGCTGCATTATTAGCAAGCAGTACTTGGACACAATCAACAAGAGGTGGGAGAGGCAACTACTTCACCCACTGTATAAGAGTGGTGAGTTTTTTTATTTATCTACTTATAACCAAAGTTATTTATATTTAAAAACTCAGTAGACACTGACAATTTGGTTCTATATTAATCAACCTATTGCCTCAATCCCAAGTACCCATACAAGTACAACCTTGGGATGAAACAAGACTTGATAGATGTAGTGGAAGTGGTGGTGGCAAAGATGGAGCCGACCTATCAGTATAAACCCAGAGCAACAATGAGATGAGACTTGTACTTTGTTAAGAACTTCGACTGTATCTAATTATAAATTGGTAGTGACGCTAACATCAACAATACTTGATGGGCACAGAAAAAAAAACAACTTTAGAGATGCCAATGGAACATTTGGCCATGCAGTTACAAGGTCCAATCAAGAGACTAATACTCCCGGTAACTCCATTATCTATGTTGTCACTTCATTTGTGTCATTCTATATAAGCATATATCAAAAGTACCAACACTCAACAAGAACCATCAAATGCAAGTGAATGATGGGTTCTACATGGAAAGAGATATACCTAACTTGAGGAAGATAGCAATGCAGATGCTCTCACAGACATGTTCTGCCTCCGGATGTGAGAGAAATTGGAGTACATTTTCTCTTATACACCACAGCCTTTATGTCACATATAGACACCAGTCTTTTCAATTCCAATAAAGCATGGGAGATGGTTGTTATGTTGGATAAATTGCATTTGATGTATGTGTCCATCAAATCCAGTTTAATCTGATTAATTAAGGGTGAGAGATCTCTACTTGGTCACATGGTCTCTACACAAGCGTCTGGGCCAATGAGGGAGCACGCCTAGGTAGTGGGCAGAGGCGCCAATTCACGGTGCCTTGTGACAGGGTGTAGGAAACACCACCAAGTAGAGATCTTTTTCCCTAAAATTAATTAATACATTTTCATATTCATGTGCTTCTTGTGATTATTCTGATAATGTGCAATTGCCCACTTTTACCGTTATTAGTTCACAATTATGGACAGATTTGGGCACTTGGTTCTAAGGTTGCCACATTATATATTTCCTTAATGGAGATTAGTATGGAAATATAAATGTGGGCACTTAATTGTGTTGAACATTGATCCATTGGAATTCCCGATTAGGTTTACCGCCATTGTATTCGCAAGGGGAATTTCAAGTAGATATTTTTTCCCATACTTGAGAGGCACTTGTTGTTGCGTTTATATTTCATGCAATTGTGGTGATCCAATGGTTGATGTCTACCAACAGGATTGAATAAACACCGGACATTTGTTGTATGATTTATATGCGTGAATGGGGGTGTTCCTCAATAAGGTTTCACACCCCAATACGGTGAACATCCAAGTATGTGAGTTACTTGATAATGATCGATCGGAATCCGAGGCCTCAGTAATATTTGATATTATTATTTTAAAGAAATTTCAAATAATTTTGGTTGATCATTGGTCCTAATACTCACGGTTAATTATGCAATGCACTTGCAATTTTGGCGGGACATTTGTTTTCCATACTTGTGGGTGCATTGTGAATGTTGGTCGTGTGGGGAGAAAGTGTAATGAAAGTTTCTACCATAGGGGGTTTTCAGGTTACGCCTTCCATAGAGATATCCATTTGTGCAATTAAGGAAAACTTAAAGTGTAGAAATTTCCTTTTGTGCAAGTATGGATAACTTAAAAGGCTACCGTTTAGGATCACACTACTTGATATGATCTTGACCATTGATTTGTTATTTCCTGATTAAGGCTTTTTGATTTAAAGAGAGGCTTGGTTCAAAGTCTTGTTTTGATTACTTATTAAGAGTTGTTTACTTAATACTAAGCAACTCCCGATAGTCCATTCTATTCTGGACTATCGTGGTTCAACTAAGGCCCAAACAGATTCTGGTGTAAGAGCTCCAATAATCAACCTTAACATCAGATTCTGGTTTTGAAGTCTAAGGAGTTCCTGTTCGTGGGTTGCAGCACCCTATGCTGTCTTGCACCTACCTAAGGCCCTACTTGATGGTGATATAATGATAAACTAGGGTCCTTTTACCAATATATGTTGATTTCCATTGAGTGGTTCATTAACTAGCTTCAAATTCTGGGTTTATAAGGCTGCCAGCAGGTTCTGAGTTTTTCTTTGTATGCTGGTCAAGATCCTCAATTTCTTTATATCCAGCCTACTGATCATGCTAAATTCCTGGGGACCCGTTAACCCACAATAGACGTATACTCGACCCTATTTTCTTGCTGATCCAAGTTACTGATATCCTGTTTTGGTTTTCTCCTCTCAGACCTGGAGGTACTCTGTTTTTTGAAAAGAAAATCAGACTGTGTTTCTGAAATTAATCTTGATCTGACCAAAAGATCTTTATGGTATTTTAGGACATTGTTGTCCCTTACTGGAGGTGTCTTCGACCCTATTCTGAGGTCCATCTAACCTACTGATATTATTCGATTTATTATTATTAATATTCGGAGGTTTTGAGTCTCAGATTTGCATATTTCCTTTTCTTATTCCTGGATATTAATCACTTTGCTGCGAGTCTTTGGGGTTTCTTTTCCCTATTGGTCTGCCATTGTTTGGAGATCTATTTTTCAACTTTTCGATTTAAGGATATCTACTGGTTGTTTACAGGATAGAGGTGTTTTCCTGGCTCTATCGGATTTGGTCTGGTATCTAATTTATCTAGCATTCTTTGCTATTTTTGCTGTGCATAATGCCTGATCCCAAACCTTCCTCGGACACAGTTCATATCCAGATTACTACCATTAAACTCAATGGAGTTTCCAATTACCTATGGGCTCATGCTGTTAAGGCTTATATTTGTGCTAAGGGGAAGATGCAGTATCTTACAGCGGAACCATCTTCTACTGATTCAAAGAACCTTCATCTATCAAAGCTTATGAGGAATGGATGCATGACAATTGCACCATTCTCATATGGTTGTGGAACAGTATGGAACCCACAGTTGCAGCAAATGTCATGTTCCACTCCATTGCAAAAAGGGTTTGGGATGATTTGAAGGAAAGAGTTTCACAAGAGAAGAATTTATCCCGCATTTATGATCAAGGTTTAAAATCTCGTTTCATTTCGGTGTTTCAGTCTGACCGAAATTTCGTCGAGATATGGTATTTTTCTCTGAGTTTTGCTTGGCCATTTGTGGGTGTAAAATGCCGAAATGACCGAAATTTCCGAAACGAGATGACCGAAATTTTCGAAATACTGCATTTTTTTCAATTCGAACTTGTGTTTCGTTTCGACTCGACCGAAATATTCGAGATTTCGACCAAGACGAAATGAGTTTTTAAACTATGTTTATGATCTACATGAGAATGTTTATAACTTCAAATGGGGGGACAAGTTGCTGAATGAGTATTTCAGCACTTTTAAGGGCATTCTGGAAGAACTTAATATGCATCAACCTCTTACTACTGATCTGGAGCAGATGAACGTTTAGCGGGCTGAATTTCATGTTGCTAAGTTTATGGCCAGATTACATCCTGATTACCAGTCTGTTAAGAGCCAGTTATTTGGTTGAGCGGTGTCTTCACTAAATGAGAGACCTTCGCCGACTTCAGCATATGGTTTACTCCTCGAGATGATATTTCTCCTTCTCCCAAGGAAGGGTCTACATTTGTAGCTGGTCGTGGCTGAGGTAACACATTCTCTGGGAGAGGTCGTGGTACTGGTGGTCGTGGTACAAGGGTACAACAGAATTACCGCTTCCCCGGATAGTGTTCCTGTTATGGAAAGCCATACCATACAATTGATACATGTTGGGCCAAACACGGTAAATCTGAATGGTTTGATCAATTAGCCAATGCTGCTGTGACTGAAGGTAGTACTGACAAAGTGTCTCCTGGTAACACCTCAATTCGTCTACATCGGGAGCTTCTTCATTAGGTTTCGTGTCTTGTGATTATTATAATCATATACTAAATGGCTTCAACAGCTTGAGTTATCCAACACTGCTTCCTCCTCCACACCTACTCTAGCCCACACAGGTACATTAGCTTTTCTTACATCCACATCCTCCACACCGTGGATAATTGATTCTGGTACCTCTACCCATATGAGTGGTAAATCAGAATTATTTTCTTCCATGACTAAAGTTCATAACTCGTCACCAGTAATTCTTGCTAATGGATCCTCTACCCATGTTGCCAGTCATGGTACAGTTTCACCTACTTCATCCATGACTTGACCTTTTGTTCTTCTTGGACATCAATTACCATTAAATCTTTTGCCAGATAGTCAACTTACTAAATCTCTTAATTGCTCCGTCACATCCTCATTATGACCCTCCCCAAACCCTGCAGTGGAGGGAGCCTTTTGCATTGGGTATGCCCTTTTTTTTGTGTGTGTTTCAGGACTTTCAGACAAGGAGGACGATTGGTGGCGAGCTTGAGCAAGTTGGACTCTATTATCTGAATTGCACTGATTCCTCTACTCAAAGTTAAAGTATCGGTATCAGGTATCGTATCGGTAGGGTGATTTTAAGAGATGTATCGTATCGTATGGGAGAGACGCAAGATACATTTTTGATTATATATAAAAGATGTGGTTTCTTACATATACTAATACCAATTTTTTTAGGTATCATATCGGTACCTTAAAATAAGATACGTATCGATTAGTATCAGTGGATACGGAAGGATACTTTAAACCATGCCTCTACTACAGCTACAACTACTATTCATGGCTAACTTGGGTATATTTGTTGAAAGATTGTTCCATGTTTCTCTATGTTTTTAGACTTTTACAATGATATAAAAACTCAGTTTGATGTTTAAATTAAAATTTTTCGTTCTGATAATGATCATGAGTATATTCAGCAAGAAATTTCAAATTTTTGTTCTGCCCATGATATGATTCATCAAACAAATTGCTCTTATACTCCACAAAAAAAAGGGGTTGCTGAGCAGAAAAATTAACACTTGTCAGAAATTGCTAGATCTCGTATGATCCATATGCATGTGCCCAAAATACTTTGGTGCGATGCCATTCTCACTGCTTGTTATTTGATTAACCACATGCCCACTTTTGTACTAGCCAACCGTTCTCCTTTATCTGTTTTGTTTCCGCAAACTCCTTTATTTGCCTAACCACATCAAGTTTTTGGTTGTGTGTGTTGCTCACATCTTACAATCTCATATTGATAAGTTACCAAGTCCTCTAGAGAGACTTGGTGGTGGATGATGAGGTTCACGCATGCATTAAGACTAAAAAAGTTAGTTTAAAGACATGGAAAAGGACTGAGAATGTAAAGGATTAAAAAGGTACAAATTTGTCAAAAATGAAGCTAAGAAGATTGTGGGAAAACCAAGAGCAAAGAAATATGAAGATCTTTTAACAATCTGAACACAAAGGGGAAAGCTATATATAAGATAGCTAAAACATAGTTGTCAGGGCATCGACTAGGCGGTATTTTGAAGGCTGGTCGTGCGACGCTTTATGTATACTTCACAAGGCGTACGCCTTGGTCTTCAAGGCATCTAATAGGTGTTTTTAAAATAACTATTTTTTTTGGTTTATTCTCATTCTAACATTCCTATTTGATGTTGTGCATGTTTTTTAAGTGTGTGAGATGCATGGGATGAGGGATCAACTCTTTAAGTGGGAAAAAAAAACAAATCCTGAAACAACCTAATGGGCTCGAGCAAATTGTGAAAGACAAGAAACCATTCAACACTTCAACTCTTCCACAACCAGTCAAGCTAGGGTTTTAGAATCCTCCATCCGGCAGTGAAACAAGTCTTCCTCCTCCAGCTCAAGCTCAACTTTCAGACTTCCTCCTCCGGCTCAAGCTCAACTCACGGTATGTATGTGTGTGTGACTGTATGCGTGTGTTTATATTTTTCTTCTTCTCTTCTCTTCTTCTTCATCTCTCACTGTGGCTGAGAGACTGAGACTCACTCAACAGTCACTCAACTCACTGTGGCTTGGAGTTTGAAACTCTTTCTCTTTTTCTTTTTCCTTTTTTTTTTTTCCTCTTGCTGCTGCTGAAGTCGCAGCTCACAGCCTCACTACCATAGTTGTCAAGGCGGCGCCTTGGCAACGCCTAGGCAGCCAGGCGCCTTGGTCAACTTGGGCGCCTTGGCCGCCTAGGCGGGCTCCTTGGACGCCTTGTTCGCTTAGTTGGTGTCGCCTTGAATTTTGACCCTCTCCACTGCCTTGGGTCGCCTAACCACCATGACAACTATGCTCACTACTCTGCTCCTCAATCCTCACAATAAGGGTTTTTTTTTTTTCCTGTTACTACAGCTGAAGACGCTCCTCACAGCATCACATCCCCTTCCTCTGCTCCTCATGTTAAGTTTTTTTCTTTTTTTCCTGTTGTTTCTGCTGAAGAAGCTGCTCAAAGCCTCACAACCCCTTCCTCCTCTGCTCCTCACGTTAAGTTTTTTTCATATTTTTTTCCTGTAGCTGCTGCTGCTAAAGACGCTGCACACAGCCTAAAGAAAAACTACGAGAAAGTCGTCTGAGGTGAAATGGTAATGCAAACCCAGGTTCGAATAACCCTTATTGGGTTGCTTGTGGACCCACCCAAGCAA